>NC_140933.1:147194164-147196664 GCF_014529385.1 Adiantum capillus-veneris | reverse complement strand
TTCGATTCAAACTTTTTCTTTGTATCGATAGGTAGGAAACGTGACACCGACCATTGCTCATACACCAAGATCCATGAAAAAGTCCTCAAATTGACCCCTTTTGGTGAACGTTCCTTGACGGAAGAGCTTCTATATGGTGTGAATGTTTTGAGTTAAGGGTGTTGACGCCACTTCAATGCGGGTCAATTTTGACCCCACTGTAGCTCTCTAGAGTTTGAAGGCTTGTTGCTCTTATTCTGTAGTACTCTACTTCATGGGTAAACGGATGACGCCCCAAGGATTATGGGACTAGGCAGCTTTAGTGTTTAGCAATAGGAATGAAGTGCAAAATTTTATAGCTATAGGAAAAGGGTTCTATATAGCTTCATGTGCTTCTGAGTAGGCAGTCCACTATCTGGCCTTAAAGGAGGAGTATGGGGTGTCTCATCATTCGCATATGCCATACCATGGACCTCAAAATTCTGTCTAGATGAAAAGAGTATGGCAATCGTGTCCGGTGTGGGCCACCTTCAAAAGGCTTTCACTTCAGTTGCATGACCACATCCAGTCCATAGCTGCCAGGCTAGGCCAATTGCTCTTCATGCTGAAGTTGCAGTGGATTAGTACAGGTCTAGATATCAAAGTGCGCATCCTATGGAATATGGATATACCCATTCCAAAGTTTGTGGATCTTAACATGGGGAGCTTTGGAGCCTTCTTGCAAGAATTGGTATTTTCTTCATTCCCCATGGCCTCTAATGAGAGATCATAGGGCCCTAGGGGTACAAATGTTGTAGAATTGGACACTTTACTAGAAACTGCACTATGTTGGGGCTATCAAAGCAGCCCACAATTGGACATCTCAGCATGCCTTTGGAGCAAGAGTGTGACAAAATTGTGACTGAGGTTACAACCATGGAGGACACCTGCCCTCTGACAATGAGAAAACAGGAGGAAGAGAGCACTGTGATCGCGTTATGATGGGCAACAAAACTTTGACTAAGGTTACAGCCATGGAGGACACCCGCCCTCTGACACTTGAGAAACAGGAGGAACAGATGCAAAAGAAACCAAATACACTTGTCAGACCCTTAATAGAGTACGTGACGACCAATGAAACCCTCCAGGCCGACATTATTGTTGGCATGACCCAACTTGTTAATGTCTTGGGATCTACGACACGTACTAATGTGATAAAAAAGAAGAAGAAGAAAAAGTAACCTCTTGGTAGAGTAGCAAGCCTCTGTCTATATGGGTTGTCTATATGGGTTGCTTGCTCCTTGTAAAAGCCAGGGCCTAATTACTTGTTGGTTTTCTCTTTGGTGTTATGTGCCCTCGTAGTGGCTTGGTGGTCAAGGAGGTTGCTGTTGGCAGGGCTCTCTCCCTGATGGCAACCCAAAGACAATCTTGGCTTTATGATCTCCTTTGCTTTGGGTGGCTCCCATAACAACTAAAAGTGCAATTTTAAGGTGGCGCCCTTTATCAGCTTATGTATCTGCCTTTTTGGAATTCAACTGTTGGTTGATGTCATGGCTCAGTGGGAGCATGGCTTTCATTGTAAACTTTTTGGTTTTTACTATACTTTTCCAATCACAATTGTGAGTTTGGCAAAAAAAAAAAAAAAAAAAGACAATTACACAAGTTGCAAATTCAAAAACAATTTAATAGGTATGGCAAAGAAACCTCTCTTTCTAGTTACAACCCTCGTTTTGAGGATTCAAGCTTACAATTCGTAGATGATTTGTAGATGAGATGGAAGGGGAGGGCGGGGGCCGCGGGGGGGGGGGGGGGGGGGGGGGGGGGGGGAGGAGATGAGATGATGAGCACAAGGGTTGGGAGGGAGCTATGATGTGTGGCAGAGCAAGGAGAAGATGATTCTTTTTTTATTATGTTTATGACTTTCATGCGAGACAACAACATTGTCGCAACAGAGTGGTTAGATATGATGAGTCGTTTCCATCGCGAACGTCGTGTACTCGAGATGAAATGTCCCGTTTTGCATGATGAGCTGACAAGAGAGGGAGGGGGGAATCCTTATTATTTTCAAAGGGAAGTTACCTTTTGAAGAGTTCAATCCAAGGGGTAAGTTTCTAGCTATCGTGTGACCCAATGAAGGTAGGCCAAGACAGACATCTACTCGAGAATGTGGCATGCACAAGGGAAGGCCATGTTTTATAAGGGAAAATTACCAGAATACCCCTCTAATTTGTGGAAATTCCCAAAAAACCCTTGTATATATTTTGGTTGGATTGTTCAAGATTTTCTAATCTTTCTTACTTTTTGGCGATTGAGATCCGTCTTGAGTGCTTAACATATACTTTGTCGCAAATTACCTCGCAAAAAAAGGCAATTATGTCTAAAAATAATGAAGCAACTCATCTCCAAAGCCTGCATAACCAACACAAAATCTAGTTTTAGCATCTTGTATTGATAGACATTCAATCTTCTTATGAAAAGCTACAATTTTTTTACCAGCGGTATTTTGGGAATTTTGGAAAATTTGAAGGACATTTTGGGAATT
>NC_140933.1:146826664-147191664 GCF_014529385.1 Adiantum capillus-veneris | reverse complement strand
CAAAGCAACCGGTTACATGACCTTGTAGAGGCAACTATGGCATGGAGCTATAGGATTAGAGCCTGCTATTGGAGGGATTGTTCTCAAAGGTAGGCATTCGACTATGGGGGGTAAAACTACAAAGTGCAACAGGTGCTTATATAGCATGGGGATAGGGTGATGATAACTTTTGTTTACACGTAAGCATATCACCTGCATGTGGCCAGTAGAGTGGAGGACATTGTGAGGATCAGTGGCTAGAAATATTATGAATTCATAGAGATTAACTTTTGCCTTTGCTAGAGAAGAATGGCCCCACCCTGCCTCGCCCTGCCCTATGCCTCGATAATAAGAGCTGGTAGCTATACACCATTAAATTTCTTTGGACTATAGCCTTTCAAGATGCAACTTGTGACACTTGGCAAGACATATTTTTCCATTATACAACAGTATAGAAGTACATATAGCATCATGTGCCTTTGAGATGCAAGCATAATCTCTCTCTCTCTCTCTCTCTCTCTCTCTCTCTCTCTCTCTCTCTCTCTCAAAATCCCTCGAGTAGTGTTCAAGAAAAATCATTTTTCCAAACATACAAAATTCCTTTCCTTGATTTTTTGGAGAGGAAATTTTAGGAATTTGGTTTTGTTTTTGGGGTTTTACACTATTTTTTCTCTATTTGGGGTGGAACTTCTCCTTTTCACCTTGCCCTCAACCGGCATTTTTGAAATTGAAAACTCCAACCTGTCACCACCATCCTTGAGGTGACATGCTGTGTGTGTGTGAACGAATTTTCTATGTCTCTCTCTGTCTCTCTCTCTCTCTCTCTCTCTCTCAAACTACCTCGAGCAGTGTTTGGGAAAAATCTTTTTTCAAAACATACAAAATTCCTTTCCTTAAATTTTCCAAGAGGTTAATTTTTCTCCTTTCCTCCTTGCCCTCAACCGGCATAATTGAAATTGAAAACTGCACGATATTAAGCTGAGACAAAATTTAGGAAATTAGGTTTATTTTTCTCCTTTTTCCCTTGCCCTCAACCAACATTTTTGAAATTGAAACTGGTACGATATTAAGTTGAGACAAATTTTAGGAAATTAGGTTTATTTTTCTCCTTTTCCCCTTGCCCTCAACTGGCATTTGTGAAAATGAAAATGACACAATATTTTCCAAGATGAAATTTTAGGAAATTAGGTTAATTTTTCTCCTTCCTCTCTCTCTCTCTCTCTCTCTCTCTCTCAAACTACCTCGAGTAGTGGAAAAATACAAAATTCCTTTCCTTGAATTTTCCAAGAGGAAATTTTAGGAAATTAGGTTAATTTTTATCCTTTCCCTCTTGTCCTCAACCAACATAATTGAAATTGAAAACAACACGATATTAAGGTGAGACAAAATTTAGGAAATTAGGTTTATCTTTCTCCTTTTCCCCTTGCCCTCAACCGGCATTTATGAAATTGAAATCGGTACGATATTAAACTAAGACAAATTTTTAAAAATTAGGTTTATTTTTCTCCTTTTCCCCTTGCCCTCAACCGGCATTTGTGAAATTGAAAATAGCACGATATTTTCCAAGATGAAAATTTAGGAAATTAGGTTAATTTTTCTTCTTTTCCCCTTGCCCTCAACCGGCATATTTCAAATTGAAACCGGCACGATATTAAACTGAGACACATTTTTTCCGTGGTCACGACTCTCTCTCTCTTTCTATAGACGAACTTGAAAAGTCTCTCTCTCTCTCTCTCTCTCTCTCTCCAAAAATAATGTTAAATTTAAGAAAATAGAGTTAAATTATGAAGGTTGGCAAGATTCTCTCTCTCTCTCTCTCTCTCTCTCTCTCTCTCTCTCTCTCTCTCGCATACACAAATGCAGACAAAGTCCACAATAGTGTTCAGGAAAGGGGGAAAACGGTGGTCATTTGGTTGGCGTGTACAACGTGGTGCAGGACTTGTAGACGCGTAGTCTCTCTGTCTCTTGGCGACCCAAGAGAGGAAGCGTGGGCCAGTAGTCTTTGAGAAAATTCATTTTTCCAAACATACAAACTTCCTTTCCTTGATTTTGTCAAGAGGAATATTTAAAAATTAGTTTATTTTTTCAGTTTTTTACACTATTTTTCTCGATTTTGGGCGGAATTTCTCCCTTTCCTCTTGCCCTCATTTGACTTTTTTGAAATTGAAACCGGCAAGATATTAAGCTGAGACACATTTTCTACGAAAACTACAATATTTCCTTGATTTTGTCAAGAGGAAATATGTAAAAATTAGGTTATCTTTTTGGGTTTCTACACTATTTTTCTCAATTTCTAGGCGGAATTTCTCCCTTTCCTCTTGCCCTCAAACGACTTTTTTGAAATTGAAACCGGCAAGATATTAAGCTGAGACACATTTTTTACGAACATTGCAATATCTCCTTGATTTTTTCAAGAGGAAATATGTAAATTAGGTTATCTTTTCGGATTTTTACACTATTTTTCTTGAGGAATTTCTCCCTTTCCTCTTGCCCTCAACCGGCATTTTTGAAATTGAAATCGGCACGATATTAAGCTGAGACACATTTTTTACGAACATTGTAATCAGAATCAAACGGCGCTAAATACTCTCTCTCTCTCTCTCTCTCTCTCTCCCTCCTTCTCTCTCTCTGTTGCGAGCCATCCAACGCTCTCTTCTCTCTCTCTCTCTCTCTCTCTCTCCTCTCTCTCTGTTGCGAGCCATCCAACGCTCTCTCTCTCTCTCTCTCTCTCTCTCTCTCTCTCTCTATATATATATATATATATATATATATATATATATATATATATATATATATATATATATATACACATATATCGCGAGCCATCCAATGCTCTCTCTCTCTCTCTCTCTCTCTCTCTCTCTCTCTCTCTCTCTCTCTCTCTCTCTCTCTCTCTCTCTCAGGCAGTGGGAGGCCTGAATGCGACTCGTGAGGTGGAGTGTGCTTGCAGCATTTGATTCAATGCCTGGATTCTGCCTAGGCTCGTCCCTTCGTGCAGTCTCTCTCTCAAACTCTCGTGTCTCTCTCTTCGTGCTTCGTGCAATCTCTCTCTCTCTCTCTCAAACTCTCTCTCTTTGTGCAGTCTCTATCCGCTGTCGGGCGCCAAAGCACACCAACCGGAATGAACTCCTGCTGACACGTGTCCGGGGGGGAGGGCCGGAATCCCTTCCCCCATTATCCTTAGTATAGAAGTATAGAGAGAGAGAGAGAGAGAGAGAGAGAGAGAGAGAGAGAGAGAGAGAGAGAGAGAGAGATGGCAACAACTTGGAGGCGTCTGAGCTGACTCCCCCGCGTCTCTGAGAGCATGACAACAGTGCTCGAAAAAAACTTTTTTTCAAAAACTTGGCAAACCTACATATGTGAAACAACAGAGGTAAATGGACAAAATTTGAAGGTTTTTACACCAAATTTCACTAATTTTTTCAAAACTTTGTAGGTTTTCTCACCTTCAAATACAAAATTTAAAGGTAAATTTCAAATTTTGTATGTGGGATTACACTAAACCTAGGTTTTTTTTGAGAACTTTAATTTGTCATTGATGATGATAGCCTGAGGCGAGGCGAGAGCCCAACTCATGCGCAATATTGAGTCCAAGGCTGCGGCCACGTGGGATGCTTGGGGGATGGCAGTGGGGCACTGTGAGAGCGCAAAACAGCATCAAGTGAATGACAACGATCATCGGCAAAATGGGGACAGTAGACGGTTTGGTGTATCTGAGAAACCTAGAAAGGATGGAAATGAGCAGAGAGCTCGGGTGCCTGATGCACACCACCGACGGTCACAAAGCCAGGACAGACCTTCATATCATCATCACTATTAGAAAAACTAGAGATGGGAAGGCAAGGACAATGTCAGTGATTAGAATAGAGACCCTGCATCCACCATAGCCAGGGATCATGAAGGTGGGAAGACACAGGAATACACCCCTTACATGGCATCAAGAGCAAGGGAGCTTAAAGAAGAAGGCAATCAGATATTTCAGAGAAAAGATTATTTGGGCGCTATGGATCAGTATGAGCTTGCCCTCAAGCTTACCCCTCCACACCACTCAGATCGTGCTGTCTTCCATAGCAATCGTGTCGCTTGCCTCATGCAGATGAAGCCTGCTCAGCATGATGCTGCTATTCGAGAATGCAACCTTGCCCTCAAAGTCCACTCTGGCTTTTCATGGGCTTTGCTTCAACGTGCTCGTGCTTATGAAGCTGTTGGAAATATTGAGCTTGCTCTTCAAGATGTGCAGCTCCTTTTGCAAGGGGATGTGAGTCACCCAGATCCCCTAGACATGGCCAAGCGTATCCGCTTGTCCATGGGATGTCAAGGCGATGAAGCCCAGTAAGATCTTCAAGGTAGGCCTCCAACACCAACTTCTCTCTCTCTCTCTCTCTCTCTCTCTCTCTCTCTCTATGCAAGATAGTCTCAAGCGGGGCACACTCTCTCTTTCTGTGCCTGTCTGTAAGCAAGCGGCACCTTCTCTCTCTCTCTCTCTCTCTCTCTCTCTCTCTCTCTCTCTCTCTCTCTCTCTCTCTCTCTCTCTCTCTCTCTGGCAGTGGGAGGCCTGAATGCGACACGCGAGGTGGAGCGCGCCTACAACATTTGACCCAGATTCAGCCCAAGCCCGTCCCTTCGTGCAGTCTCTCTCTCTCAAACTCTGGAGTCTCTCTCTTCGTGCTTCGTGTAGTCTCTCTCTCAAACTCTCTCTCTTCATACAGTCTCTGTCCACTGTCGGGCGCTAGGGCACACCAACCGGAATGAACTCCTACTTACACATGTCCGGGGTGAGGGCCGAAATCCCTTCCCCCATTATCCTTAGTATAGATTATGCAAGGTGAAGCTTCACTTTAACGTTCTAAATCAATAGAATGCAAGAAAAGTCAAGCATTTTTGGATGTGAAATGAAGGGTGAAATAAAAGAATCCATTTACTATTTTAAAATTGAAATAACATTTAAGACAAGTCTCAATCATCATTGAAAACATTGAAAGTATGCTTAACCAAACACTACTCTAAGGCTTCTTTTAGAATGCCAAAAAAGTCAAGACATGTCACGATATGAAATGAAAGTGAAATAAACATTTAAAGTAAGTCTCCATCATGCACTAAAACAATGAAAGTTTCCTTAATCCAACACAATACTAAAGTTTCTTTTAGAAAGCAAAAAAGGCCCGGGGGAGAGACACGTTAGACTTTTTGGATTTTTAAAGAAGTCTTAGTGTTGAGTTCGGCTATGCATATTTTCATTGTTTTCAGTGCCATGATGGAGACTTACCTTAAATGCTATTTCCTTTTTAAAATATTAAATGAATCTTTCTATTTCACACTTCATTCCACAGCATTACATGGCTTGACTTCACTTGCATTCTCTTCTTTTATAATGCTAAAGTGAAGCTTCACCTTACAGAATTCTTGTAAATTTTATACATATATATATATATATATATATTTATTTATTTTACACACACACACACACTAAATGAGAAAATCATGGTAAAGGAAGAAAAAATGGTGAAATATGTGAGAACTTAGTTTAAAAATCTTGCAAATTCAAAAATTCGACTATTATTTCTGGTTTGCTTCTTTGTAAGGAGGAAACTTAATCCCTTAATAAAAGAGTTATTCCTGAACAATGCTTTATCTTTATAATTCTAGTTAATCTCAACCTAATGATTTTATCATTTTCTTGTTATTTTACAAAGCCACCATGACCCTTTCACTTGTTTTTAAATGCTTAAGGCCACCACAAAAGCCACCACAGGCTTGCAACCTAGTGGTTTAGCTAGACCCTTTTACTTTCAAGGTGTGGAGTTTAAATATTGAAAGTTGAAAATATGAGTGGTGTGTAGCCTTTGAAATGGAGAGTGGGTGGAGTATCTTGTGTAGATTCCATGTAAAGAATTGAAAGTAGAGTGGGTGTAGCTTTTTAGCTTTTAGAGGTAGCTGATTGACTAGAATCTACTGAGATGCTCTTGAGAGCTTTGAATAGAACAAAGGCCCATATGGCACGTTGAGAGAGAGAGAGAGAGAGAGAGAGAGAGAGAGAGAGAGAGGAGACCTGCCCTGCATTAAAACAAGACCAACAATTTTATTTTATTTTTGTTGTGGAGGAGAAGCCACCTGCAGTTTTCCTCCCCCCCCCCCCCTCCTCTCTCTCTCTCTCTCTCTCTCGTTGGCAGCCTTGTGAGATTGCAATATGCATAGGAAAGATGGCAGAGTAGAGGGATCAAGGGCAGCGACACAGCCTCAAGGTAGGGCTTTGGGTGGAGCTAAAAAGTGGACTTGGAGGAGGTCATAGGCCTGGATATGTGAGGCTTAATGACTGGTTGAAGGGGGTGCTGCGCAAGCGACAAGGACTACAACATGGTGTTTATAGCAGGGGCATTTGAGAGTGCGAAGAGGAGGGAGAGAGGGAGGTTTTTTTTCTCTGTCGGTCTTGGAGTGCAAGAGTAGGATATTCAAAGTAGCAAACGAAGGATCTCTGTTGCAAGGGCATCAAAGCTTCTAGCAAGCACCTTGTATTCATATTGAGGCATGGGATTATCAATGGGCACCATGATTGCACGATGGGATCAAACAGGTCCAGGATTGTATTATGTGGACAATGAAGGCGAAAGGCTAAGGCTGGGTTCACATCGCCTGGAGGAAGAGCTGAGAATTTCTTACGGACCAATCAAAATCTTCCCAGCTCGCTGTCTTGTTCACATAAGGCGGTGGAAGGTGTTGACTGGGTTGCCACGTCAAGGAAGAGCTCGCCTTTTTCTCTTCCACCCTCCCCTCTTTTTCTTCCGACCCCCGTCTCCCCCCCCCCCGTCAGCACTTCCACCCTCATGCCTTCTTCTCCAGCCAATGGAGCCATGCCATGCAGACAAAGCGACTACCATCTTGTGTGAACGCTAGGGCGGCGGCAAAGCTGATTCTCTGTGTGTTCTGCCTGGAAGTGGTGGAAAGGTGTTTCTCTTCCACCTCTCCAATCTGAACCACCCTAAGTGGCGATTTGTTTTTTGTTACTTTGTTAGTGTAGAAGGCAGTTTTAAAAATCTGGCTGGATGTTTGTCCACGTGTCACGGATTTCTAAGGGCTTCATTGTTTTTATAAATTGCCCGTATGCATCACCTTTATATAGCTTCTGCCGCACGTGTCACCTTCGTCAACATCGATAGCAAGAGCATGACCACATTGCCATGGCCAACTGGAACAAGCTGGACATAGCGTGGTACAAATCTCTCTCTCTCTCTCTCTCTCTCTCTCTCACACACACACACACACACACACACACACACACACACACACACACACACACACACACACACACACACACACACACACACACAAAAGATGTCACGGGACAAAAAAGCTTAGCTGATGATTATTTCAGGAGCCTTGCATCTACATCTCTATTATGCCGCCCATTACATGATCACACAAACAGCTATCACAGTAGAAGCAAGTGTTTGGCCGCTTAGCCAAAGGCACGATACGAGTCGCCAAGGCTACCTCATACTCCCGAGTGTGGTGAGTACAGTTAAAATATCCTCGTAGCTGATGACCATAACTACGGTATAAGAAAATCTTCTGAGGAGGTAGAAACTGGGCTAGCAGATATAGCCGATCTGAAAAACTAGGCTTTATTGAATGCTCAATATAATAATACTTTGGCCCTAGACCCAATGCTTCAGTAAACATCGCCAATCGGATATTGTTCTTGAAATGTTCACGATCCCAAAGTGTCACTCGTGTCACTCGGTCTTGATATGTCCACCACTTTGTTTGGGAAAGAGAGGTTCCTAACTGTGGGAATAGATGAAGTTCATAACGGAGTAATGTTGCTCGACGTATAGATTCATTTGACATAAAGAGATGTGCAGTTGCTATGAAAAAAACCTGGTCATGACTGTAGGCCATAATACACCAAGGATGCAAAATAGTTGAAGAATGCCAAACTCTGGAAATGATACTTTGTACTCGGGTTTTGTATTTGACCAACCATCTTTAATAAAACCATTAAAAAAAAAAACTCCTAAACCAAATTGGAAATAGGAAAGTGTGCCTGAAATTGTGTTTACTCTCACATTGTAGATAGTGCTTCTTTTTTTCACACTATTGGGAGTGCTGAAGCTTAATATAGGGCTGGGATAGCAGGTGTAAATACCTACTGTGTATATATACTCGAGACCTGATACAGCTTACTAGCTACGAGTCTATAGAATTGGCTGTGACTATGGGAATTATTGCTATTTAATTTTACCTTGTGGTGATGTAGACTGTCTGACCGGGCTTTACATTTAACTTAAACAAAATAGTTGAAGACCACTTACTCTGGAAATGATACTCGGGACTTGGTTTTTTATATATAACCAACCATTTAGAATAAAACCAGTTTATTGACTCTTAAGACTAATTGGGATTTGGAAAGTTTACCCAAAATTTATCATACACTCACAGTGTAGAATGGTTTTTTACACTAGTGGAGTGCTAAAACTTAAAGTCGGGCTGGGATAGCAGATGAAAATACCTAGTGGGTATGAATATCCGAAGCCGAATACAGTTTACTTGCTTCTAGTCGAAAAAGCCGGGCTTTGACTATGGGAATTAATGCTATCTTAAGTTACCATATGGTGAGGTGGACTGTTCGACTAGGCTTCACATTTTCTGGTCATAGCACTAATCTTTAATTTTGTAAGCGTGGTATGGAGTCCTTCTTGCCTCTACTGCACGCCACCGCTTAGGTTTTGGGGTATGGGTATGCTATGTCTGTCTTCCCCACCTTTTTCCCTTGAGCATAAGGTGCAGATATGGAGGAATCTCGCCTGTAATCCTCCGGATCTTGGGCTGTGAGGGATCCCGTGGTACGTGCCTGTGCTGACATCCTCGATTGTGGGTTTAACCTGTCCAACTATAAATAAGGCTCCTAAGGTGAGTAATCATACTCACATAGCTGCGTGCTATGTTATCGTCTCTCTGCGTGTGTTAGTTCAAAACTGTGTGTATTTTATCTACTAGTTGCTGTGGCTCAACATGCCGAAAAAATCGAGAAAGCCATAGTGGAGGCGTCGTCGTCTCCTAATCTATAGGTTAACAGAAATCTTTTTTTTAAAATTCTTGAATATATAAAAAAAGGGAAATCTTTTTGTGCTCTCAAAGGAAAAAAAACCCAGTTAAATAGACTGTTTTCTTTATTTTTAAACTTGCTCCGGAGACTGTTCTTAAAAGGTTTATGAGGAGAAAAGTATGCGGTAATGTATGGTGACTTTGGGACAGATTGGAATTGTGGTTTTGCTTTGACTAATGATGTATATTGCTATATAAAGTATAGGTAGTCTGGCTCAGGAACATGGCTCTTCCTAGTTATGTGAAAAGCTCATAAAAAACGAGTAACTACCAAGTAATGTTTGATGGAAGTAAATAAATCTCGTTTGAAAAAAAAGGGGCTGTTTAACCGTTTTTTTTGAGTAAAATTTGTCCTTTATAATTTTTTGAAAAAAAGGCAGATTGCCAGGTTTGAATGATTTCTTATCTTATGGCTGCACGGAAAAGAGGATGGTGGGGTATTTAAAGGACATGGTGTGTATATACGGTTGACTCTAGTAATATTGTTACTCAATTGGGTAATGTACTTATGAAAGGGGTACTGCAGATCTGAAAATAACCTGTCCTTCACAAAAAAATGAGATGTATATGAGTTGTTGGATAGTTTTGTTACTTTGCTGAGGTATTTTTGGTAAAAGGACTGACCTGGAACTAAATCGGTTACTAGTTCTGGGGCCTATTTTATTAAAACTACTTAAGATTATTCTGAGGTCATTAAAAACAGGTCTTGGAAATGGTGGCCAGGTATTTGATATTACAGTAGGTTATGTGAGGCTTTGCATACCCGATTGTAGGAGTAAATAATGTTCTTTCAAATTGACTCGACCATTTTTACCATAATACATCACCTACAAGTAAGATTGATCTTTTTTACCAGTTGCCTATTGTACTGAATTGGCTAAAAGATTATTTTGTATATACTGAGTATTAGCTTCTGGTATGTTGCCCTTTATTCTGACAGCACATACCGGACTGAGGTTGAATAAAAGCAGGTTTCTAATTTACTGGTTTTTTTCATCATATGCTAGGAAGAGTAGTGTTAGTTTCTGATAAACCTATCACTAATTCAATGTGTTGACATATTTCTGATGGCCAAGGTTAGGTCGAACCTTGGCTACTCAATTTAATTTGCTTACCATCTTCTGCTGGCTTCTTATTCTCATCTAAAGTATATAGGCACTTGTCCTTACCTACCATCTTGCTAGTGGGTTTTGTTTAAAAGGATCTCGATACTATAGGGTAAATCATTTAGTGTCCTTAAGCGGATCCTGGCTGGTTACTCTGATGTTTTTAGAACAGACAATTTAATTTACCAATTTAACTAAAAGGATACTTTGAATTTACTGAATACTTCGGGGTTATTGCCCTAGTTTCAGATATTTGATAGGAATGATTGCATTATATGGTAGATGAGTATGGCATATAGTTCCCTTTATCTGAGCATGGCCGGAGATTTTTTTAAATTTCTCGGACTGAGTCTGAGTGGGCTCTCTGTGGCTGAGTCGTCCAATGTATTGTAGTATACATTTGTTAGCTGGCATGTGGCAGCAATAGGATTGACATAACATAATAGTAAGGATTTTTGGGAATAATGGTTATGAATTTTTCTAAGAAAGGGGTATCTCAGTTAGGTAATAAGTGGTAAATACTGATTTTTTTTGGGGGATATCCCAGCTTGATTATAAAACTAGTTCCAAATAATAGGTTCTATTACAAATGTTGTTGATATACAAGGAAGTGGTTAGTTTTGGTCTGGCTTGAGACTACTTATACATAAATCAATGGAATATAAGTCACTCTTATCTAGTTAGGGATGAAGTTCTGGTAAAAATTTGATTTTCTCCTTAAACTCCTTTAAATCTTAAGATTGGTAAAAAAATGCTTTTTGAAAAAAAACAATAAAATCAAAATTTATGGCTTCTCTATGGGGTTGTGTACCGTCCGTATCAGATTGGCAGAAAAGCCAAGGATCTTCAATAAATTATTGTACAAATCCACTGTACTTTTGTAGAATTGTTGTTCTGTGAACAGTTAGTGTTCGTTTGCGTATATATATATATATAGATTTAGAACTGCTACACACACACACACACACACACACACACACACACACACACACACACACACACACACACACACACACACACACACACACACACACACACACACACACACACACACACACACACACACACACTTGCCCAACTTTCACAAGACTACTGGCGTTCTCGTGCGATGTTGGTGGCTTTGTAAGGTGTTAAGCTATGGTAAGGACAGCTACACACACACACACACACATACACACACACACACACACACACACACACACACACACACACACACACACACACACACACACACACACACACACACACACACACACACACACACACACACACACACACACACACACACACACACACACACACACACACACACACACACACACACACACACACACACTTGCCCAACTTTCACAAGACTACTGGCGTTCTCGTGCGATGTTGGTGCCTTTGTAAGGTGTGAAGCTGTGGTAAGGAAGCTTCCCAATAATTGGAGCGAAAGTATGTGCGTGTATAATTTGACTTAGACATGAATGTGATGTCATCGTCATCATCCTTGTCTTCATTCGTATCATCATCCTCATCTTTATTGATTATTGTTGCTTCCATCTCGATCAGCTAGTAGCATCTCCATCAGCATCTCAACAATCTTTAGAGTTTCCACTGTGATAGCTATAGCCACGATTCCTCTGTGTTTGTGTGTGTGTGTGTGTGTGTGTGTGTGTGTGTGGTTATTTTGTGAAACTTGTATACCGATTAGTGGATTTACAGCAGCTTGTACAGAGGCAACAATTTCTTATTCAGGATGATATTGTTAGTCAGGGATTGTTAAAAAAAAATGTAATGCTTGGTACTGCCTTCGCTGACATCTGTGCCAAATTTGGCAGGGCCACAATGCCCTCGGCTATTTTTAGCAGATACAAAGAGAGGGCATCTCTCCAGATGCAGTCACCTATGCTTTTGTCTTGAAGGCATGTGGCACTGTTTGGAATCTCGTCTTTTCAAGTGCATTGATTGTGGGATATGCCCAACAGGACATGGCTAGGAAGCTCTGGCTGGCTCTTTTCAAGATGCGAAGCGAGGACATTTCTCCTGATGTAATTATCAATGGTTACATCTTGAAAGCATGTGGCACTATGTAGGAGAAATGGGCGTGTATGCAAGCTTTTTGCCCGGAATGTCATCTCTTGAAATGCACTGATTGCGGGGTATGCTCAACACAGAAATCTCTGGGCTCTTTTAATGAATGCAAAGCAAGCGCATTTCTCTAGATGCAATCACCTATGCTTTCATCTTGAAGAAATGTGGTACTATGCAGAACGCCAATATGGGCAACATAATTTATGACGATATTGTTAGTCAGGGGCTGTTAAATAAATGGTCGTTGTATATGCTGGATGTACGCATGTTTTGAGACAAGCGTCTCAACCTCAACACATATCACAAACCTTCAGCTTGGAGCTTGAAAATGGTACCTTTGTCCATCAAAATTTCCTACTAAATGATCCGCTTCTCTACTCCAACAGTCTAAGACTTTCCCTGACAATTCCTCTGGCTCTTGTGCTCCGCAGCATCCTAACATAGACTCAACCAAATCTAACCATTCATTTCCATGTAAATACTCTTCCTATGTCCAACTTCAGTCTTAATCTTCCTCGTGGTATATATGAGAACCCAACCCTGACTTACTCTGTGATTTTTGGCCTCCAATTTCCCTCACAAAATCATTACAGGTTTACGTAGATCCAAGCTCAAACTCCAACTTACGGTTTTGCATGGAGGAGTTGGTGCCAATGATTAAACGAGTTAGAGTTCTTTGCAAAGTTGTTGGAAGATGTTGAGATGGGTAAAAGCCTTGGGCTATTTTCAATAGATGCAAAGTGAGGGCATCTCTCCAAATGCAATCACCTATGCTTTCATCCTGAAGGCATGTGGCACTGCCTTGATGTCTGGAATATTGTCTCTTCAAGTGCACTGATCGCGGATAGATGCAATAGGGACAGGGCAAAGATGTTATGGCTGGCTATTGGAATGTTGTCTCTTTAAGTGCATTGATTGCAAGATATGCCCCATAGGGACAAGGCCAAGAAACTCTAGCTGGTTGTCTCTAACATGTAAAGCAAGGACATTTCTCCTGATGTAATCACCTATGCTTGCATCTTGCAGGCATGTGGCACTACGTAGGGGCAACGATCACATATGCGAGATGTGGTGCTCTCGAGAAAGCACCAAAAAGTGCTTGAAGAGTTTTTTGTCCAGAATGTCGTCTCTTGGAATGCACTAATTGCGGGATATGCTCAATGCAAAAAGCTCTGGGTTGTTTTCACCAAATGCGAGCAATTTTGGAAGACGCCGTGATGGGCAAAAGAACTCACGATGATGTTGTTACTCAACGGCTATCTAAAACAAAATGTTATGCTTGCACTACCTTAAATTCTGTAGGGCCAGGAAGCCCTGGGCTATTTTCTGCCAATGCGAAGCGAGGACATCGCTCCATATGAGATCACCTATGCTTTTGTCTCGAAGGTAGGTGCCGCTATGCAAGATGCTGATATGGGCAACAAAATTCGCTCTTCCTATTCCCAACTTCAATCTTAGTCTTCCTCTTGGTATATATCAAAACCCAATCCTTACTTGCTGTGCGACTTTTGGTCTCCAATTTTTCGACTTAAGTTACAGATTTACGTAGATCCACGCTCAAACTCCGACTTACGTTTTTCACATGGAGGAGTTGGTGCCAATGATCAAGCGAGTTAGAGTTCTTCGCAAAGTTGTTGAAGGATGCTGAGATGGGCAAAAGTCCTGGGCTGTTTTCAACAGATGCAAAGCGAGGGCATCCCTCCAGATGCAATCACCTATGCTTTCATCCTGAAGGCATGTGGCACTGTTGCGTTGATGTGTGGAATGTTGTCTCTTCAAGTGTAACGATTGCAAGATATGCGCAACAGGGACGGGACCAAGATGCTCTGACTGGTTGTTGAAATGTCATCTCTTCAAGTGCATTGATTGTGGGATATGCCCAACAGGGACAAGGCCAAGAAGCTTTGGCTAGTTGCTTCAAACTTGCAAAACGAGGACATTTCTCCTGATGTAGTCACTTATGCTTGCATCTTGAAGGCATGTGGCACTACGTAGGAGCTATGATCATATATGCGAGATGTGATGCTCTTGAGAAAGCACCAAAAAGTGCTTGAGGAAATTTCTGTCCAAAATTTTGTCTCTTGGAATACACTGATTGCGGGATATGCTCAACACAAATGGCTTGTGCTGTTTTCACCAAATGTGAAGGAATTTGAAAGATACCGAGAATGGGCAAAAGAACTCACGATGATATTGTTACTCAACGGCTGTCGAAAACAAAATGATTATGCTTGCACTACCTATGTATGCCAAGTTCTGCAAGGCACGAAGCTCTGGGCTGTTTTGAGCCAATGCGAAGCAAGGAGATCGCTCTAGATGCAATCACCTATGCTTTTGTCTTGAAGGTAGGTGGCACTATGCAAGATGCTGATATGGGCAACAAAATTCACGATGATATTGTTAGTAAGGGGCTCCTGAAAAGGGATTGTCATAAAAATCTTTATGCTTGGCATTATCGTGGTCGACATGTATGCCAAATTTGGCAGGCCAAGCAGCCCTGCGCTGTTTTTAGTAGATACAAAGCGAGGACATCGCTCCAGATGCAATCACCTATACTTTCCTCTTAAATTCATGCGGCACTACGCAAGACGCTAATGTGGGCAACAAAATTCATGACAATATCACCTATACTTTCCTCTTAAATTCATGCGGCAGTATGCAAGACGCTAATGTGGGCAACAAAATTCATGACAATATCTTTAGTCAGGGGCTACTGAAAAAAGAAGTTGTGCTTGGCATTGTCTAGGACGACATGCACGCCAAATATAGTGTTCTTCACACAAATGACAACCATACTCACACAAATGACAAGAATGCACACAACAAAGCAAGATTGAATCAAAGAATTAATACCATAAAAAAGCTAGGGACATGTTTCGCCATATCAAAATTGGGACATGAAGATCATGGTGTTGTAAACACAGGATTATGTGGAAAGCAAAGCACAAGCTCTCTCTCTCTCTCTCTCTCTCTCTCTCTCTCTCTCTCTCTCTCTCTCTCATAGCATGTCTTGAGTTCAACTCTCCTCGTTGGATAGATCTTTAAGGTTTCTTGGGATAGTTTCCTACGACATTAAAATACTCTTCTTCTCTCTCTCTCTCTCTCTCTCTCTCTCTCTCTCTCTCTCTCTCTCTCTCTCTCTCCAAAATTTTCTCTTCTAGGTTCTTGATTTCTGTGACCCTCAGACTCAATTCAATTCAATACAAATGCGGCTAATGAAGCCCTCTAGTTGGATCAGGTTCTCCTTATGCATATGATGTATTTGTTAATGGGTATCGTGAAGACACGTCCATTGAAAAGGAAACGGAGCTTGCACGAAAAGATATTTACCATGCGGCTTTTCGGGATGGTGCAAGTTGTGGAGTTGCAAGTGGTCTTGAAGGCTGGAAAAGCTCTCTGGTGATGATGGATTGGAGCTCATTACAAGTTGGGGTGCATGTTGTTGAGCATGAAATGACAGAGGCGAGTGCTTGCTCACAGAGGTAGATTTGGGTTTCTCATGTAGTATCAAAGGCTCATTCTGTTTTCAAAGAGAGAGAGAGAGAGAGAGAGAGAGAGAGAGAGAGAGAGAGAGAGAGAGAGAGAGAGAGAGAGAGAGAGAGAGAGAGAGAGAGAGAGAGAGAGAGAGAGAGAGAGAGAGAGAGAGAGAGAGAGATTCTTCCTTGAGTTCTGCCTGGCTCTATGGTTGCACGATAGATGATGGAGCTAAAGCTTCTTTATATGGACGGGTGTGTCGTAGCACCAGCGGACACAGTGGATGGAAGATGATGATGAGTGCAGTCAAGGCGCAGTAAAGGAGAATGGAGCAAGTAAAGTGGAGGGGTGGGACAAATTCGCTTCATCGCCATTGCTATCGTGTGTTTCACCTCCTTGGCGTTCTCTTGGTTTTTGAACCTTACAAAAAGACAAAATCTTTGGACCGAGTATGTCAAGAATTTAAGTCAAGTTACACGCGGAAAAACACCCTTTGTTATAGTCCCTTTGGGGAATTGCTGCTAAATGTGCAAGATTTTAGACCCAAAGCTTAAAAGTCTTTTTTTTTTTTTTGGCCATATTCACAATTGTGAGTGGAGAGAAATTATATTAACTCAAAAAGAATATAGTTTCCCTCAAGCACTATAAGTGTCCCCCGGGGGGGGGGGGGGGGGGGGTTTGGTGGTGTTGTTGTTTAGGGTTCCAACAACAAAGGTTTGTACACAGACACAGAGGAACCAAAACCAAGGATGAAGAACCTACCTTCTCAATTGTTCCAAGCAACTCAATGTATGACTCCATTCCTCATCCTTTGTCCGCTAACCCTCTTTTTGCTCCAACACTAAGGATGATCTCAGTGCTCATGCGCAATCAAAATGGGCCACAACCAGTTTGGCCTCGAAATCCCAAAGGTTTCTAGACTTCCAGACCTGATTCAGGTAGCAAAATCTAGTTATTTGGGTGCACACCAAGATGTCTCGCTTTGGAATCCACGCCCTCCCAAGATAAGTTATCAGTAAAAAAGATGATCTTCCAAGTACTCCGTACCCATTTGCAAACTTTGACAGTCAACCCTCGTTAAGTAGGGAACTTGAATAATAGATGAAGGGGCTCTTCAGAGGCTAACCTACAACCAGAGAAAGTGTCAAAACCGAGTCCTCTAGCGTGCACCTTGATCCCAGTGGGAAGGCTCCCAGAGCACCTTCAAGATGAATACCTTCATGTATGGAGGACATTTAATCTCCCAAATGGTCTCAGTACTCTGTTTCCAACGCTCTTCTAACCAGTTTTTCTTCCAAATTTTTGTGAGTGGGTCGAACCAATCCGCTTTGTATATTAGCACATTATATATACTCTGGGTCTTGGGAAGCGAGAACGCTCTGTCTTTCAGCCAATGCGCCAGGCTCTCCAATTGATCTCTCATCCATTGATGACAGGTGGAGGTGAGGCTGTAAGCACTTCCAAGAGTCTTTTGATCAAAAGCATTTTGTACATACCCAAGTTATGTTGCATCACTACAAGCTCCATATCCTTCGAGCCCAAGCTTTTTTCATCCCAAAGATGAGATAGTTTAGAAATACCTTTGTTGTTCACCATGCATGCAACTTCCCTCCAAAAGGGGTCTAAGAAACCCTTTCCAAGCTTGGGGATCCAAGGGGACCAATTAAGAGAGGAATCCCTGAAGTATTTGAAGTTCTCTCCCCATTCCATGGTTGAAGCTGCTTTGTTTCACTTTCATGCTAGCTCCCCTCTGCAGCCTCCAAGCTTCAAGAGTGTCCAAGAGGGTGCCAAGATCTCGTCATGCACTGTGGAATTCTTCCAAGTGCCCCCTTTCGAGGAAAGCTTTGCTTCATTAATCATATCCCAGGACATAATAGCCCATTCCTCCTTTTGGTCTGTCAAAGAGGTCACCAGTTTGGCACACAAAGCTTCTGCATGTACCATAGGGTCAATAATCCCTATTCTGCCTTGATTCTTTGGTCTCACTACCCAATCCCATCTTCCCCATTGGCAAGGGGTATATATTTTTTTGTTGCTTTTCCACAAGAACCGTTTGATACGCTTCAAAAAGTCTTTCCAATTAGATTTGCTCAATTTTAGCAACGACGAAACAAATGAGATAAACAGGATCAGAAAGCATTGATCATCGTGACTCTGCTATGAAAGGGGAGGAGCACAAACTTCCATCTTCTCATTTTGCTATTTATTTTGGTCAAGAGCCAGTCAAATTTTTGCTTATCCGTGATGCCCACCCCAAGTGGAGCGCCCAAGTGCCTAAACACAATGCCCTTACCTATAACTTCCCATGACCATTCCATTGGGTCGAACGAGTTGCTTTTTGAGAGAGAAATCAATCTTGATTTCTCAATATTGCACATTGAGTCGGAAGCAGAAGCAAACACTTGAACAATCTCTAGGGCTCTTCTCAGCATTTTTGAGTTGGATTTAAGAAAGAGCAAAGAATCATCTGCAAACAATTCCGCAAGCATTTGTTTTCCTCCAGGAAGTGAAAGACCTTGAATTTATCATTTCCTCGCATTGTCATCAAGAGCGGTCACCAAAGGGTGAGAATTGATTGTAAAAAGCACTGGGCAAGGGTGCAACCTTGCTTGATCAAACGCTTGACTTTGAACCCTCCCACTACCTTGTTGTTGAAGAGTAGCTCATAGTAACTTCCTTCCCCGAGGGTGCAAACAATCGCACACATTTTGTGCCCAAATCCCATAGCCTTCATGGCAGCCTTGATGTAAGACAACGAGATTCTGTCGTTGGCCTTATCTAGGTCAAGTTGGAGGAGGATACATTCTTGCTTGGTACTGGAAGCGTACTCAATGCCAACCATGGCAGTGAGGATGTTGCGATGAATCGATCATCCTTTGATGAATTTGTGATGATGGGAGGTAATGATTTTGTTCAAGGTTGAAGCCAGTCTTAACGCAATCACCTTAGCAATGATCTTGTACGCAGTTGTCATCATGGAGATAGGCCGCTAGTGCTTTAGCAACGAGCAAAAAACCAACTTGGGTATAGGTTTGATCAGCCCTTTTTAAAGGCTGGCATCTAATTGCCTCTCCAAAAGAGCTTTGTTAGATAGCTATGCTATCAAGACTTGAGATTCTCCCAAAATTTTAGGAAAAATTCAATAGTGAGTCCATCCTACCCTGGGGATTTTTCCTTCCCC
The DNA here is from genome assembly GCF_014529385.1 of Adiantum capillus-veneris. Classification (NCBI taxonomy): domain Eukaryota; kingdom Viridiplantae; phylum Streptophyta; class Polypodiopsida; order Polypodiales; family Pteridaceae; genus Adiantum; species Adiantum capillus-veneris. The sequence goes on along the minus strand of NC_140933.1, from coordinate 147,172,746 downwards.
ATTCCTACAAGGCCACCTAACATTCATCAATAGAAATTGGTCTCTCTACTGATTTTTCTTCAGTAGGGATTATATCACATTTGATCGTACCAAGAAGATGGGCTTTGGCCTTCTCGACCCCCTGAGTCCCTGAGTGGAGACATTAGGTGGACCAATAATTTGACCTAGCTGGTCAAGCATGAGTTTGGCCATACCATTCTAGTGTGATAGAGTCCCTTATTCTTTTAACTTTGAGAGCTTTGAAGAAATAAGCCTAGTTGGCAAGTTTGGGTTTGAGGGCAAGCTCTCTAGCTAGCAATTGGGTGTGAGCATAGCAAAATGCATGGTATGCATGTGAACAAGGCAATAGAACAACATGGCTTGAGCGATTGTGATCATGACTTTTTACACCACAAGCATTGCACACATCAATGAGAACAACACTATGTCCAGGAGCTGAAACTCGTGCAGGCAAGACTATGGTTTTAGGTAGCATTGGTTGACTAATCATGTCTGTCACAAACGTGACATAGAGACCAAAGGTTTCCTCACGGTCCAAGCATTTGGATAATTCTTCCTATAGGCAAGAGACCTCTGTTATCAGATAATGTCAAACAGGTATAAAATCGGTATGAATGCTTGAAAATCGGTATAATGATGTTATCATACCGGTATGATTACATCCTGCCGGTATGATGTTATCCCACCGGTATAATGTTATTATACTGGATAGTATAACATCATACCAGTAGGATAACATCCGGTAACATCATACCGGTAGGATAACATCCGGTAACATCATATCGGTAGGATAACATTATACCGGAAGCATAACATCAAACCGGTTGGATTTAATCATACCGGTTGGATCTAACCATACCGATCGGATGTAACCATACCAGTAGGATGTTGTCATACCGGTAGGATTATATCCTAAATCCTACCGGTAAGATAACATCCTATTGGTAGGATATAATCATATCGGTAGGATGTAATCATACCGTTAGGGTATAATCCTACCGGTATTGTCATCTACCCTTATTGAATATGATATAATCCTACCCGTATGAGAAATCATACCGTATGGTACTTTGCAGGTATTATACTACAATCAGATGGAGTTAAAAGCATACCTGTGCCTATTGTAGGGTGGCTTTTGCTTGGTTAAATTTTTCTTGGAGGCTGTCAAGCAAGTGTGTTGGTACATTGGCATCATCAGGGAAGTGCATTCGGATGGTGTCAAGGGCACCCTCGCAACGGTGCACATCAGCAAAACAGATTTGACCACTGAATCCTTAGCCTTCTGACACTTGGCTGATACATTGTCATGAGATTTTCTAACCTCAACAAGAAGTTCTTGCAAGGAAGTGGATACTTCAACACTAAACGCAGACTGAGTGGTCGCAAAAAGTCCACTTCTGACTGGTGTACTTCCGGATGGGGTATTTACTAAGAAGATGGCAGAACCACTTGGGGTTCCTGTGGATACTTGGGAAGTCTCTAACTTCCATTGTTCTCTTTTCCTATCTAAGTGACCTTCATTGGTCACATTCTTCACCACCTCAGATGCAAACTCAGCCCACTTTACCGGACCTGTGCATACGAAATAAACATATCCGCGTGCAAACTTGACTCCCAACAGATAGTTTGGTGGTTTGGATTGGTACACCTGCTTGTAGAGCTGGTAGAGTGCCTTGTAGTGATCCGGCCTTGCTGTTTTTATCGGCACTTTTTTCTCCTTCACTGGGAGACACGTGAAAACTTTCATCCAGTCGGATATGGGCACATCTGCATCTGTCAACTTCCTAACATCTTTCCCCTCAAGACTTAACCCATATTCCCTGTGAAAATCCTCCTTTGTCGTGCAGAATGCCTTTAATGGCACCTCCACATCCTTGGGGTGAACAAAGCGGCTGATTTTGGGTGGAGGCTGTAACTTCTGTCTCTGAGAGGAATAAATCCATATTCATTACTCAATGTATCCACACCTCAGTACTCTACTACACATACAAGTCCGCTGTACACAACACAGAGAGAAACAGAGAGAGGTGACATACCTTCGTGGGAGAATGTCGGGTCTTTGTGGGGGAGACCTGTCGGGCTACATTCCTTGGGATCTTTCTTAGGTTGCTATCCATAGCGAAGGATAAGCAGCGTGCACAGGGGGCTGTAGAGTGAGCCGAGAAAGGCGCAGAAGGAGAAAGGCACAAAGATACAGAGAAGTCACAGTCATGAAAACATTTGACTGAACATTGGTTATGACGTGGGCTCCACACGTGTTTTTGAATCCTCCACATGATTTTTAAGATTTTGTATCCTCCACAGGATTATTTAATTCAAACAATTCTTGCCCATAACACCGGTTTCATACCCCCTAAATTTTAAGCCTCCAAAAGAAACTTTCAACCGGTTAAAACCGGGCCACCTATTAATGCATCCACCCAACTACGAATTGGCCACTGCAGCCAACTGCTTTTTAATCAGCGTCGGTGGAACCAACACCAAGCATGCATTCTCCACTTCGAGCACCTGTGGTAAACTTTTCTTCAAGGCCTGGAAAGCCATCTCCCTAATTGACTGGATGTGATGCAAGTCGCCTCGCCTAGCCTATTCAATAGTTCTCTTAAGGTAGCCATCCTGCTGAGTCTTGCCGCTTTCCTACTCACCTCCCTTGGGACCAGACGACTAAGCCTCCAATTGATGTTCCTTGGATGTTACCGCCCTCCCCCCCCTGGCCACTACCTTTGCATATGAGGCCTTAGGCGAGTTCATCATTTGTAATGGAAATGGCCTATGAACTTTGAGAGTAGCGAAAATTAGAAGAAGCACTTTTGTGGAATTACTTTGTGAGCATAGAGGGTGAACTTAATTGATGGTAGCAACATAAATATACCATTTATTTAACTTGGCATGAACAATAATTTTGCAAGAGAGCGAGTTTAGAGAACATGAAAACAATTGAGGACCGGATTTATATGGAGCCAGGCCCCCCTCCAATAGGCATTTGTGTTATAGTTTCTCCCATGAAGAGAGACTTGGTACAATACAATCTTTGTGTTCCTTGTGACCTAGGTGATGCAATGAAGATGAAAAGCTTCATGCATCACAAGCATAACATAAAATTTGAAAAAAGCATTAACTATCCCAAGTCTCAGTCCCAAGGCCTCAAACACATTCGAAGGTGGAGAGAGCTAGCGGGGAATGAGGGTAGGGAAGAGGACGAAGAAACATTTCATAGGAGAAATAATTAGTTCCTCACTTATCATCACTGTTCTTACTAGCATACATAATAGCTTAGAAAAATGAAGATGGAGAAGATGACAAGATTAAACAGTAAGCATGGCTCTTGGTTGGATTTGCATTCCATATCCAAGAGTGTTGGTGTAGGCTCTCAACTTCTCTACTAGCTTGGAGAAGGAGATGGAGCTCTTGCTCTTTTCACTTCACATAATGAGAGTGTGTGTTGAGTGTGTGTGGGAGAGTATACCCCCCCAAGCATGCCCCTAGATTCCTTGGTCGACCCCCCCCCCCCCCCCCCCCCCCCTGTAGCTCATGCTTGAAGCTCATTGAACCCCTCCAGGCCTAGCCAATCACAAGCAAGAGGCATATCAAGCAACCATGCTAGTCTTGGGACAAGTGTCCCCCTTTCTCCTTTAAGAGAGAGGACTTAATAAATGCAAGAACAATTAATCAAATTAACTAATTTGTCATTGGACTGCTTGGGAGGCCAACCAATAGGCTTTAGGCACACCATGAGGGCAACAAGAGGAGGAACTTGACAAGTGTCCCATTTTCTTTCTTTGTACCAAGCTTGCCTTGTGTGAGGGTGTGTGTGTTCTCTCTCTAGCCCCCTCTTGTGGGACTCACTCCCTCCTCCTTGTAGGGATAGTTTTTTGATTTTTGAACACCTTACCCTCAAGCACCTTAGTAGCAAGAATGACAAAGCACCTCAAGCTTGGGTAGTGTTCCCACAAGCACCTCAAACTCCCTAGTCGGAAAGCATGACAAGCACCTCAAGCATCTTAATCAGCAAGCACAAGAGGCACCTCAAGCACCTTAGTCATCAAGCACGACAAGAACCTCAAGCACCTTAGTCATCAAGCACGACAAGCATGACAAGCACCTTAGCCATCAAGCACGACAAGAACCTCAATCTTGGGCCGGGTTCCCACCTCAAGCTCAGCCCTAGCTTACCTAAGGTCAAAGGACTTTTAAACACTAACCTTTGGAGGTCTTTAATGAAGCTAAACCTAGGGTATTTAAGCTCCATTAGCATTAATCTTTGATTGATCATCTCTCGTTTGGACCCATTACCTTTGGTTCCGTGCTGAGATGCATCTTTAGCACATGTCTATATCCTAACCCTTGTTCCCGTTTATTCTCCCACATTAAATGATCAATGTAATATGAGAAAATCATTTGGGTTGGTTAGATATTAGATTTTATGAAATCATTCAACTCGGCCGCTACTGCGTGGTTGTTTAGTCTTGTATCGGATTCCCTATGTGCAAACGGCCCCCACGTACTCAAAATCAATTACCAAGAGAGGTAATATCACACACATTGAAGATGTGTCACGTTGAAGATGAGTATTAAAATAACGTTGAAGATAGCTACCAAGTCAGAGATACTATAATAAGCGCGCATAACATGCAACCCAGGCTGCATGCAACTGAGAGTGAACCAAACGCTTCGCCCCTGATCGAGCTCCACCTCAACGCAGACGACCCCAAGGCTCATGGATGTAGTCTGCTAAACAAAAAAACAGCCACCAAACTCCTCTCAAAACCACCAGAGAAACCCTTAGCTCCTCCTGCCACCACTCGTGCTGCTCAAAGTTGCCTGCGATCACACCACTTGCAAGTTCACAGCTTGCACTACCTGGTAGCCTCAGAGCATCCTAACCTTTCTTCATCGCTTAGATCCGTATCAGACAGTCCTAAAATTGAAAGGATTCAAAGTCTTAATAAAAGTGTATATGCTATGAGTTCTAGCTATTAGTCTTCCATGAAAGAGATAAGAGTTGAAGTCTATTGGCATTAAATGTGGTTGTTCAGCAAGGGGGGGAGGGGGGGTTGGTTTGTGTACAATCTTACTCTCATGCATGGTGCACAATAAGATGAGACCATAGAGCATCGACATCCAAACATCCAAAAACCCTTCTTAATGGGGTGCCAACTTGTAAAGCTGTAACTTCTAATGGCCTAGTAACTTGTGTGGAGCGGAAAATAACACGAACATAGTGAGCATTTCATTAGAATAGATTCCTAATGAGCATAACCAGAGTGCTTCGGTGGAGAGAGCAACAAAAAGCATAACACCTAGATATGCATGAACAATACTTCAAAAGAGAGAGAAATTAAGCTATTGACAATAGTTGAGGACCGGATTTACATAGAGCCAGTCCCCCCTCCAAAAGGCTTTGTATTATAGATTTCCCCCCATCAAGGGAGACATTTTACAATACAATTCTTTGTGTTCATTCAATAACTAGCTAGTGAAATGAAGATGGAAGCTTCAAGCACTAAGCAAACACTTATCAAACACAACATCAATTCCCTCACGGTCTCAGACCCAAGACCTCACACACCTTTGAAGATGGTGAGAGCTAGCGGGGTATGAGAGTAGATTGAGAGGAAGAAGGAGTAGTCTTACGAGAAAGAAGTACATCTCCTCACATATTCACTCATATTAGCATAGCATAGATTAGTAATTAGCATGGAAGAGGAGATGAGCATGCATTGAAGCTTGGCTCTTGGTTGGATTTGCATCACAAAGCCAAGAGTTGTTGGTGTAGGCCTCCCTTCTCACAAGCTTGGAGTAGGTAATGAGCTTTCCATTAAATTTTGAGAAGGAGAGACAGATTCTTCTTGTTTCACACATGAGCTTGTGTGAGTGTGTGTGGAATAATGCCTTTGAAAAATCAGCCCCCTCTCTCTCTTGGTCGACCCCTCTTGCTTGCACCTCATTGGACCTCTCCAAGTGTGCGCTTATGTCGCACGTGTCAATGCAAGGAACTTGCCGATACACCATGTGCGAGCCACAAATGGCTCCAAGCACACAACAACCCTAAACTAGTAAGCTCAAAGAAGGCGATGGTGTGTCACTCACCGCTCTACGCTTGCTTCGTGGAGGATTCCTCGCCGCGAAGAAGAAGGAGATGCCGCTACGTCGCGCTCAACCGCTTCACCGCCGTCGTGCCTTCGTAATGCTCGATCGCCCACACACTCCCTCTCTTTACCTCTCTCACTCTCTCTCTCTCTCTCTCTCTCTCACACACACACACACAAAGAGATGAAGAAGAAGAAGAAGAAGGAGATGGAGCAAGAGCACTCTTCAATTGCACAAATGAGAGAATAAGTGAATTTTAGGTTTAGTTGACTTTTATATGAGCTCACCCCATTCACACTTGGGCGCCCATGCTTAGCCAACTAATCCTTTGAATGTTCCAGTTAGAGTGCGCCTCTCATCGGCGATCACTCTTACCCTTTTCCTATTGGATCGACAAGCCCGGTACCTAACTCTACAAGTAAATAATACAACGTCCGTCATAGGTTACAACGTCCGTCTCGTAGGTGATAGGGTGTCCGTGAGCCGTGAGGGTTAACATGCCCCCCTTCCTGATGTAGATTCCGTCCTCGGAAGCTATTGAGTTGAAGCTCGTTTGTCGAGGTGGAAGAGCATTTGAGATGAATGTCCTTAGCCTTCTTCAGTCACTGCAAAATCAAACAACATTGGCACAATAATTGCATTCTCATAAGCGATTAAAAAGCATATGCAATTTCAGGCAGACAATTGATTTGAAACAGAATTTTAAACAATTTGTCAGCAATAAACATTAAATTGCAATGTAATCAAATGCATAAACAGATGTAAAGGTAAAAAATTAAATAAGTCTGGGGTCGCTAATTTAACTATCGAAAGGCACTAGAGATCCACTATTAATACCATGGGAAAGCTTCTTAATTTTCTCTGATCAATTAAGTTGTTTAATCGCGAGAGCCAAGTATTTCATGTTCGAGGGATGACTAGAGGCTATACCTAGAAGAACTTGTAGTTAAGCTAGGATAAAAGGAATTTCTCATGAAATCATCGCCTGACTAATTACCTTTTGTTTGAGCCCCCAAAGTCTTTTCACAGTGATTCAATTTTGACGTGTGTGCTTATTTTGTATGCCTTGGGTTTTTTGCTTTTCAAGGAAAAGCGCCCACACTGGGAACCTCTAGGGCTCTAGTACCATAGGCGATACATCTGAGTGAAGTACCCAATCAAGCTGAGATTTCTCTTCCAGCTTAAGATTTTACATTGTGGCACTTTGATTTTTTGTTTGTTAATTTCCAACATTTTAATTTTGTAACTTTGGGGGGTCATATAACACTGTTACCCTCCCCAGGCTCATCACATTAGTAAACTCCCTTTATAATACTTAAGCTAAAGGTCAATAGGGTCAAGCCCACTAGAAAGCCCTAGTACATTTCACACAATGCTGCCTAAATCGGATTAAGAACCTAAGTAACCATTGATTATTAGGAAGGCTTTCCCCATGGTATTAAGAGAAGATCTCTAACACCTAGCTTGGTCAAACTAGCTTAGTCGGACCGCTTGATTTTTAAATCTAGACAAGTGATTATGACAAAAAATTACATTGAATTTAATGTTTGATTTTAAGCAAATGCGTTGAATATTATGCTACCAATCACAATCAAAGCAGACAAACATGGATGCAAAAAGATAAGGGGCAATGCTAATGGACAAGAAACACCTGTGTGTGTTGATGGTCGCGCTTGATTTGAAGAGTGAGTCGAGATAAAGATTCCATGAAGGTCCAAATCCTAACAACAGCAACACGTTCCTGTACACACTAAGAAACACAAGAATACCTCTAGGAGGCACATCAGTGGGAAAAAAGGAACTTTGCTAATCACTCAACTCTAAAACAGAAACACTCCTTTTGTACTAATTCTACCTACCCTCCATCACTCGAGTGATGAGGATCAAAGGTATTTTATGAAATAGGTTTCTGTTTCAGTGTACCAGATGTGAATGTGTAGGTCTGGGTCAATGTTTTGACTTTTATTGTGCACACTCGTTTGCTAATTACTCTTGCTCTTTATTATTTTTGTTTTTTATGAGTATAAGGCTTTATATATACATTCCCTAAGATGGGGATATTGAGAGGTGAGGGAGGAAGGTTGAGAGGGGAGTGAGTGAATGATGACTGTCAGCAAACATTCCCCCCTTCCTTGGGTAGATCATATCGTTTGAAATGTGCTTGTCACCCTTTGGAACCAATTGTTCCATTTGGTAATAGGTGGGGATTTTTGCCAGTAGTTTTCTATTACCTTAGGTGCCTCATCAAGTTGCAAGGGTGGTAAGGTACTCTCCCAGAATCGAACTTGAAGTGGTCCATCAGGTGATTCTTGAACACTGGGAACTGTGGATTCCTTTGTAGCTTTATGGAGGTTCACTATTGTAGGTGGAGGATATTTAGAAGCTTTTACCTCTATGGATGCATTACATGAGGAGCTAGAAGCTTCATGGGACTCCCCCCTTCTTGAGCTAGGTGGAACAAATCATTCTTTCTTTGGTACCTAAACTAGCTATGGAGCGGGTGTGTAGCATTCTGTGATTTTTTTCTTTCCTCGATCGTCGATTTTTTTTGGAGCTACAGGAGTGGGTTCATATGGATCAGGTGACAGGTAAGAACACAATCTATGTTTTGGCACCCAAATTTGATCATTTCCTTGATAGTAGCCTTGGGCTTCCAATAGTCGTTTAGGAATCCAACGCCACGTTTTCTTAATTTTCTTGGAGCGAGTGGTACGTTTCTTACAAGGCTTTCATTTTTTAGTACTAGCCATGGTTGCTAAAGAAGCTTTAGGGACCCACTTGTATGTTTTCTTTGTTATATTAGGATGAGTCTTGTGAGAAGCTATATGCATTGCTTGCAGCATATTTAAGGGAACGGGCATTTCATCCCCCTCAAGTGTTACCCAAGTTGTCCCCCTGTTTCCCCAAGTGTCTATGGTTGCTGCTAGGTAGATTCAATCCACATTGTCCGACTCACTCATCCCAGGTAGTACATCCATATAAGGAGAATCTTCCCCAACATCAGTGTCCGCTTTACATGTGTAACAATACTGCAATGGGGCCGAGTGAACTGTTGTGTCAGATCTATGATCAATTATGAACTTGTTTCCTAGGGGATGTGCTCGACCCGTCACAAGATCCACTCGAATGACGGAATCTTGGAACTGCAGGTAGACATGGTTTTTGGACCAGTCATGCACCATTTTTGCTTCCCTCATGAAAGGACGTCCTAAGATCATCTCCGATGCCATAGTGTGCTTGGAGAAATCCATAACAATGAAGGAAACTCTTATTTTATGTCAAAAGACCTTGATCTTGAGATCTTCTAGCATCCCAATAGGTTTAACAATAGACCCATTGGCCATCTTCACTACTATGGTTGTGGTCGCAAGGTGAGGTCTTCCCATAGTTTCCCAGCAATTTTTAGTCACAATGCTAACCCCAGTGCCACCATCAAGGATTCCCTTCACAGTTAATCGCTTAGTAGTGATTGGTATAGTCGCATTAGATTCATCACCCTCAAAGTATTGTCCCAACTTGTTAACATGTATTTCTATAACAAGGTTCTCATCTAGGTTCGGTTGTGGATCTATGTATTCCTCCTCTATTGGCATCTCCCCAGCTCCATCCATCTGTGCAAATTGTGGTAGCCCAAACTTCAGTTCTCCATTGAGGAAGGCTCGAAGGGCTGAGACTAGCTCGGGGTCTTTATATAGTTTGAACATGATGGTGGTTCTAACTTCTGAAGACATGAAATCCATCAATTTGGCAATGTTTAACGGCACCTTTTGGCCTTGAGTCCCTTGACGTGGGGAAGATGGGATCTCCATTTCTTCGATAGGATCAGGTAGTCCCTCTGTAAACATTCTTTCCATCAAGAAGTGAGTACGCCCACTTTCCCATGACTTTAAGTCACTTTCTTCTTGGATGACACTAGGTATGTCCAAGGGTTTATGGACTTGGTGAGGTTGTTGTTGCATAGGGAACACGGTGTCTGTAATCTGAATCTTCCTACGTGCTGGTTCTAGATCCCTTTGGGTATCTTCTACCAAACTCCTTAATTGCTTGACTCGCTCAATCTCCTCTGTAGGGTTTGGGTAAGTTCCTATCTTCTTTTTGGATCCTGGCCATTGTGGCTCATGAAGATCTTCCTTGTTGGTTTCTATGTTAGTGGTCATTTTGGTCTCCATGGTTTCACCTGAATCAGAATCTTCTTCAGCGTCTTTCATATATACGGGGTCATCACCAGTCCCTATGTTGGTCTTTGAACTGGGGTCTGACTTCGCTGCTTTTTGCGATCTCTTTCTTCGTGTTTTCTTCTTTTTCTGAGATTGGGCAATTGATGCCGCGTCTCTTTCCTCAAGAATATAATTTTGTTTTTGGAGCATCGATCGCATGAGTACGTTTACTGGTACCACGGGTGTACTTGGTGATGGCTCCTCGGTAACTTCAATCAAGTTTAATGGCGTGATCTTCGGTGCATTTGGATTATTTGGACATTGGGCAATCAAATGATCTATGCCACATCGATTACACATGAGTATCGGCATTGTAGACGTGCTCGCTTGATTGGTTTGCATTAGTGTGGCGTTCTTTTGTAGCCTAATAGGACACTCGGCTACACGATGTGGACCTCCACACTCATAGCATTGAAGAGGTGGTCTCTTAGCAGTATAGTTGATATTTTGGCCTCTTGCCGCAAGAGCAGCTACTCGATATACAGGTTTGACTTGTCCCCAATAGTCCTCCATGTAGTATTGTGGACTTTCTTCAAGCACATCCATCCCATAGGCGATATTAGGATCTATATCTCCTCATAGCCTTCCAAACAAGAAATAGATGACTCACAACCCACTTGATTCACAGAAGTGATTCTCGGATGTGGTGGTTGCGGTCCTAGCACTGGAGGTGATAAGGGTGTTGTTTGAACAACATTTTGGGCCCTAGGGACCATGTGTTGTGCTGTTTGTTCAAGAGGTGGGGCCGGCATCAATGCAGGCACTCGAGGTGTGTCTGTCCATGCTAAGGTTGGTCTATTGGCCATCGCACGCTTAAGTACTATGCAATCCTTAGCTTGATGACCATACCTTCCACATGCATTGCAGTTCCCATTGAATTTTACTCTAAAAGTAGGGCATTCACTGGTACTATGCGGTCCATAGCATACTGAGCACCATTGCTGCTCCCTTCTTGGATACATATGATTGTTTTGCGGAGCACGATTGTCTCTAAGACTCTCTTGAATAGCCTTGGTGAGATATGCTAAAGTCATCTCATATATCTTTGGCTCCTTAGCAATAGGCTTTAGGGTCATTGGTTGATGCCCTTTGCGAGCTAATAGATTTAGGCTCAACAGACACTCTTTCTCCTTGAATCATTAAATTATCCTCCAATTGGATCGCATTGGTGGTGGCTGCTTCCCAAGTGGTGATACCTCTAATGACTAGGCCATTGTAGATATCCTCATGTCCTAACCCCCTAATGAATCTATCAAGAAATTGGTTATTGTTGAAGCGCTCATTTGGATTACAACGAGAATTCAAATGCTTCAAGCGACTTATAAAGTCTCTCACCGACTCTCCTTCCTCTCGTTGGGCTTTCTGGAGCTGAGAGGCTACACCCCAAAGCACTCCCTCTCGTATGTATTCTTTTAAGAACGGTCTCTTAAGAGTAGGGTAAATCGTTTTTTCTTCCACCCTTAGGGTTCTATACCAATCCCGTGTCCCTTTTCCCTTTTCCCTTTTCTAAAAATCGCATAGGACCCGTCGAAGGTATGTTTATTCCTTGATTTTGCCTCTCGGACTGGATAATCCTATGGATGACATTGCAGATCATGTGTTGTTGTTCCTCTAGACTAGTGGCACTAGATGTAGATTGTACAACTTCTAACCAACCCACATGGTATGTGTAGCCCATGTATAGGGCGGTCAAAGTCTCCGTGTGTAGGTCATATTCCCAATTTTCATTGAGAAATACCCCGTCCAAACTTGGTGTACTAGAGGGTTGCCGTGAGATGGATGCAATGTTGCTTCCCGTGTTTTGACTTTTAGTCACCGCTACCTTAGAGGCGACTTTGGAAGGTGGTAGCTCGGTAGGGCCCTCATTAAATGAGGTAGGTGGAATGTCCACGTGGACACTCTGAGGGAGTGTGGGGTCTACAGGAGATGTGAATGGTGATTCTACTTCCCCAACCCCTTCGTTTACTTCACTAGCTGTAGGTTCAGAGCGCGTAGGTCTACTAAAAGTTTCCATCAAATGGCTAAAAACAATAGTTCCAGGTTGTTGGGCCCAACTAGGTATGGTTTCATTTGTTCCCCCGGGGCTTTGTGTAAGATGCTCTTCCATAATATCGTAGTCAGAGGAAGAGTCGCTAGCCGCTATATTTGGGTCTTGGGTTGCACTACCTTGGGTCCTCGCCGTGGGCGTAGATCCTAGCGTGGAAGGATAGTGAGTACCCCCGTAAATCAAAGCACTAGCTAGTTGTTTGGACTCTAGCACATGACCAGAGCGTAGATACATGTGTTTTGGGTGCCCTACAAGTGTCGGCAAGTACCCTCAAAGGTTACTTGCTCTGTTTTGTGGGTGTTTTGCACCCCGTTTTCTACTTGATTTTTTCTTGTTTTTGATGTTTTTTGAATGTTTTTTTAATGTTTGATTTTTATGATTAAAGTGTGTGATAGCTCGAAACGAGCGTATCACTTAGAGGGTCGCTGTGTGCTTTACAACACAATTTTCGGGCATCTGACGTTCCGTTGGTCCTCAAAAATCAATTTTTAGCTACGTGTGAAGCTAAAATTCGTTTTTTTTAAAGGCGACTGAGGCCTAGGCCTGAGCATGAGCTTGGGCTTGGGTCTGGGAGATATTCCCGATCCCGGTCCTACCTTTAATTTTTTTTATTTTTAATTTTTTTTTAAAAAAAGGATAAGGCCGCCGCGGCCTGCGCGAGAGCACACACACACACACTCTCTCTACCTACTTCTAACTAATATACCTACTCTTACACACTAACACACTGTATTAACTCTCACTTATCTACTTCCTACTTACTGTACACAGAAAACTAACTACCTTAATACATAGAGAATAAACACAGAACCTTTGAAAACTCCATTAATTAAAAAAAAACACAGTATAACACCAAATCCCTCTTCTCAACACACACACACACACACTCCTTCCTTACCTTTCCTACAATAGAAATTGTACCACGGAGAAGCACAGAGTGCTACTCGAACTTCATGTATGGCATTCCCCGGCAGCGGCGCCAAAAATGTGCGCTTATGTCACACGTATCAATGCAAGGAACTTGCCGATACACCGTGTGCGAGCCACAAATGGCTCCAAGCACACAACAAGCCTAAACTAGTAAGCTCAAAGAAGGCGATGGTGTGTCACTCACTGCTCTACGCTTGCTTCGTGGAGGATTTCTCGCCGCGAAGAAGAAGGAGACACTGCTACGCCGCGCTCAACCGCTTCACCGCCATCGTGCCTTCGTAATGCTTGATCACCCACACACTCCCTCTCTCACAAAAATGTGCGCGTATGTCGCACGTGTCAATGCAAGGAACTTGCCGATACACCGTGTGCGAGCCACAAATGGCTCCAAGCACACAACAAGCCTAAACTAGTAAACTCAAAGAAGGCAATGGTGTGTCACTCACCGCTCTACGCTTGCTTCGTGGAGGATTCCTTGCCGCGAAGAAGAAGGAGACGCCGCTACGCCGCACTCAACCGCTTCACCGCCGTCGTGCCTTCGTAATGCTCGATCGCCCACACACTCCCTCTCTCTCCCTCTCTCACTCTCTCTCTCTCTCTCACACACACACAAAGAGATGAAGAAGAAGAAGAAGGAGATGGAGCAAGAGCACTCTTCAATTGCACAAATGAGAGAATAAGTGAATTTTAGGTTTAGTTGACTTTTATATGAGCTCACCCCATTCACACTTGGGCGCCCATGCTTAGCCAACTAATCCTTTGAATGTTCTAGTTAGAGTGCGCCTCTCATCGGCGATCACTCTTACCCTTTTCCTATTGGACCGACAAGCCCGGTACTTGACTCTACAAGTAAATAATACAACGTTCGTCATAGGTTACAACGTCCGTCTCGTAGGTGATAGGGTGTCCGTGAGCCGTGAGGGTTAACACCAAGCGTAGCCAATAGGATTTAAGAAGCATAAGTGATAGCCTTCTAACATGTGTCCCCCTTTCCCCTTTTGTGAGAGCTTTAGGTAATTAATTAATGCAACTAAACTCTCATTGGACCCCTTTGTCTTATGGCCAATAGGAATCAGGCAAGCCATTGGGCTGCTCAAATGCTCATTGAACCCCTTGGGAGACTGTCCAATAGTCTTCTAGACAGCTTAATTCTTATTGGTTCTTTTATTAAGTGATTTTAAATGAATTAAACTAGATTTACTCTAACCTAATTCTCATTGGTCCACCTCCATGGCCATCCAATAGGATTTGAGTGCCCCTTGTGGGTATCTGGGCTAGGGAGTGGACATGTGTCCCCTATTCCCTTTGTGTAAAGGGAGCTTGTGAGTGTTTGTGTGTGTGTTTTCTCTCTCATCCCCTACTTACAGGGCTCACCCCCTCCTATGTAGGAATCATGAAGACTCTAGCCTAATTCTCATTGGTCCACCTCCATGGCCATCCAATAGGATTTGAGTGCCCCTTGTGGGTATTTGGGCTAGGGAGCTGACATATGTCCCCTATTCCCTTTGTGTAAAGGGAGCTTGTGAGTGTGTGTGTGTTTCTCTCTCATCCGCTACTTACAAGGCTCGCCCCCTCCTATGTAGGAATCATGAAGACTTTTTTGTACACACACAAAGCATCCAATTTTACTAAGCTTGACCATTGGACTCAACCTTTGTATTTTGGAACCTTAGCATTTTGGAAGTCTTAATGGGCTGAACCTTAGGGTCTTTAAAGCCCATTGTTGCACATTGCTCTTTTGCAGATGTCCCCCCCCCTTTGGATCCCTGTTTTCCTTCCTTTGGATCCCTACTGTGGCCGGTCTATCAGCTTAACCGATATTCTAGCTTTTTCTCCCCTAACACTTCCCCATATTAAATGATCAGTTTAACACGAGAAAATCATTTAGGAGAATTAGATATTAGTTATTATGACATTACCTCTCTCTTGAAATCATAGTCGTCCCCTATTATGGGGCAAAGAAGATAAAGCCTATTCATTAGTCCTTTTTTTAGCGGGTAGAGGATCCCTATCTTACCCTACGACATCGTTCCAGAATGGATGACTAATCCATTTGTCGCTTGAGAGCCTAAGCTACCGCAAGCATGTCTGCACATTAGTCCTATCAATCTTCCATAGTAGAGTGACAAGCTCTACTTGGTGTTTGGAAGACGTCGTCTCCACAAACTTGATTCTAAGCATGCATACTACTTAACATTTGTGCACAATAAAGAAAAAGAGAGTCTTACAAGACAAAAACTTTTTTCATTATAAACATTTGTACATTTGCTTACTCTAGGGAAGCATTGTAAGCATTGACAAGGTTTAGGTTATCCTTTAATTGTATGCCTTGCATCCATCTAGCATCTTCAAAAGGATAATTCTTAGACTTAATAAGATATCGTCAGATAGTCTTACCACCTCTTAATATGTCTTCATGTCGGAGAATGGTGGACTCGGGCTGCAGCACCTCTTCTTGGTCCTCGATCTCCGGTGGGTCTTCAATAGGTGGTTCTTGAGGTGGCTCTCCTTTGTAAGGCTTTAGTAGGCTCACATGGAAAGCATTGTGTATGAGCCAATGGCTGGGAAACTTGAGTTGATAGGCCATCTCATTGATTGGTCTAAGAATCTGGAAGGGACCAAAGTACTTTTTTGCTAACTTAGCATAGTACTTTTGGTGTCCCATAAGATTCTTGCCCGTTGTGTGCCTTAATTGAGCCTTGGGAAATTTGAGTAAGACCCAATCATTCTCTTTAAAGTCTCGGGCTCTTCTGTGCTTATCAGCAACAGCCTTTTACCTTTGCTGTGAGATAGAGATAGTATCCCTAATCTTTTGAAAAGATTCTTGTAGGTCTCGGCTATACTCATGTGTAGCGAAGATCTTACGTGTACCTTAAGTAGCAGGGGACTTTTTGATCTTCCCTCAATTACCTCGAAAGGTGCTTTTCTCGTGGAAGATGTATAGTGTTATTGTAGGCATACTCCACTAAGGGTAAGTACTTCTCGCATTGGGACCTTTGATCTACTTCCGTTACATAGGCTTTTAGTGAATAAAAAATTGTTAGGTTAGCTATTTCACTTTGGCCATCCGTTTGCGGATGATAGGCCAAAGAGAAGTTTAGCCTTGTCCCTAAATTCTCAAAGAGACGCTTCCAGAAATTACTGGTCATTTTAGGATCTCTATCCGACACTATGGACATTGGCAATCCATGGTACATATTTGTGATATGAAGAGGGTTTCCATTTGATGGGCTTTGATAGTCTTTTTGACAGGTATACAATGAGCTTGTGTACTAAACCTATCTACTATCGTCCATATTCCCGTATTCCCATGGATAGACTTAGGCAATCCAAAGATAAAATCCATTAATATGCTCTCCCATGGTGAATTAGGGATTGGCAAAGGTTGAAGCAATCCCGGTTGCTTCTCTCTATCAAACTTTGTCTTTTGGCATACCACACATTTAGAAACATACTCTTGTATGTTTTCTTTCATGGTAGGCCAATAGAAATATGTTTCAATCCCTTTTAGGGTAGACTGAATCCCTCTATGCCCCGCATAAGGAGGAGTAGAATATTCATACATTACTTTCTCACGTAGTCAGTTAGTAACGCATAGTCTATTGCCATGGAGAAGATAACTATCTTGTAAAGTAAATGGTCCTCTTTCTTCCCTAATGCAAGGGTTGAAATCACATCTCTAAAATTGGGATCAACATCATACTCATCTATCATAGAAGATAGATCATTGTGAGTTGCTATGGAAACCACATTCACTCTCGGCCGTTTTGAGAGTGCATCGGCTACTTGATTATGCTTGCCAACAATGTGAGCAATACGAAAATGAAATCACGAAAGAAAAATTTTTCACCTCATTTGTTTTTCGGAGAGCTTGGTCTGCATCATGAAGTACTTAGGCTTTGGTGATCCATCCAGAGAATGAAAGGAGTTCCCAGTAAATAATGCTTCCATGAGTCTAAGGCATGTATAACTGCGAGGAATTCCTTTTCATATATGCCTAGAGCTTGCTCAATAGGGTCGATCCTTTGACTTTCATAGGCTATGGCATGTCCTTCTTGGAGTAAAACAGCTCCAAGGCAATCACCACAAGCATCACATTGGGCCTCAAATGGCTTTGAGAGATCCAGCAGTGTAAGCACATGTTGAGAAATAAGCTTTTCTTTAAGATTTTTGAAAGCATTGTTCTCCTTGGCAGACCATGTATACCTAACATTTTTCTTTGTTAGGTCATGTAATGGTCCTGCTATTAGTGAGAACTTTTCTATGCAGCATCTATAGTATGCACACATACCTATAAATCTTCTTAGCTCATGAAGATTCCTTGGATTAGTCCATCCTTTTATTACCTCTAACTTTGACAGATCCATTTGGATGCCATATTGAGAGATAATGTGACCTAAATACTGAATCTCTTGTAAGAAAAAAATTCACTTTTTTTCGATTAACATAAAGTTTATTCTCTTTTAAGACTTGAAATATTACCTGGAGGTGTTGCTTGTGTTCGTCTAGTGAATTAGAGTAGATGATAATATCATCAAAGAACACTCCATTAAAGGTTTTGTGAGGCCTGAATAGCTTCTCCATCAAGCGGTTGAATGTGGCTGGTGCATTGGTCAAGCCAAAAGGCATGACAATGTATTCGTAAAGACCAAACGTAGTGCAAAATGCGGTCTTTCAATGTCTTGATCAACTATCCTTATTTGATGGTAACCACTTTTTAGGTCAATCCTACTGACGTAGGTGGACCCTTGTAGCTTATCAAATAGGTCTTCTACCCATGGAACGGGAAACCTATTTTTGATAGTGATCCTATTTAGTGCTCTATAGTCAACACACATACGATATGTGTCGCCTTTGTTTTGCACTAATAACACGGGTGAGCAAAATGGAGATGAGCTAGGCCTAACCATGCTCTTTTGAACTAACTCATGCACTTGCTGCATAATCTCCTCTTGTTGAGCTTGAGAAACTCTATAAGGAGGTTTATTAGGTGATGAACTTCCTAGAAGAAGTTTAATTGCATGGTCATCATTGCCTCGTTTAGGAGGTAGTTCACAAGGGATGTCGTCAATAAAAACATCTTGAAACCCCTTGAGAAAACTGGATAACTCTAATTCCTTGTGACTGTTTATATTTTCGTTTGCTAAAGCATTAGGTTCATTCTGAGAATCTTTAACAAAAATCATGTACACGGAAATAGAGCTCTTTTATTGACTTATTGAAAGGTTGCATATGTACAATGGGTATGGTGTTACCCATCTCTTTGGCATCTATGCACATATCTTTTTCCATGTACTTAAAGTAGATTTTCCTTTCAGGGAATTTAACATTGGTAGCCATGCAATCAAACCATGGTGCCCCTAGGATTACATCCTCGTGCTTGAGAGGAGAGATAAATAAGTCCTCTTTGTCCACATAGCTTCGGGCGTGGAGATTGAATTTACCAATTAAGGGAGTGACTGAAGCTTCTTGCCCCTTGAAAGTACCATTTGCGGGTAGGACATCTCCCATCTCATAGGCTTGGATGCCTAGCTTGGTGGCCCAACTTGTGGATATAAAATTGTGAGTAGAACCAGGGTCAAAGAGAATAAAAGCATCATGTTCTCTTACCTTTCCCCAAGCATGGCATAGAGGAGATCCTTTGTGGTGAGCTTCGTCTTCTTGGATTTCGACCAAGGTAGCTCTAGGAGGCTCATGACGGGTGTTCTTTTGGGGACAAGCGCAATACGCATGCCCTTACTTGCCACACTTGAAACAATGGTTATCCTTACGATAACGCTCAATCTCTTCAGGAGAGAGTTTATTTTTGCCTTTTTAAACTCCCTTCTCCTTAGTCTTGTTGTTATTGGAATTTCCCTTAGGAGACTTTTGGACATTATCCTTCCCCTTAGGCTCATTGGAACCCTTGTTTTCTATGGGCTTAAGATTTCTCTTAGCTCCTATTTGGGAATTGATTCGAGAAGCCACCATAATATGGTGTATGATTGTAGATATGTTGCGTGGCCTTTGGGAGTTGACATACTCTGCCATTTCTTCAGTTAAGCCAGCACAAAATTGTTGTGTTTGCTCTCCAAAATCCATTTTTTTGAAGAAAGTGGCTTTGATATGTAAATCCCAAAACTTGTCTACATATTTATGAATGGATTCATAGGGAGAGAGCTTCAAGATTTGCCATTCGGTGAGTACTTTGTCTTTGGCATCAGTGGCCATGATGGAAGCTCTTAAAGCTTTCCATGTTCGAGGAGCTTCATTGTTTGCCCGTAGCTAGACCACCATTGCCTGTCGGACTTTTGAAAGTGCATAGCTACATGGCGTAGCTTAGAGGACTCCATGAAGCCCTCATCTCCAAATGCCGGATTGAATTGTTGGATGAAAGCCAAGACTTTGTCCGTAGCACCAAAGGTGCCATCGTAGGTAAGGAAAGAGATTTTCTTTCCTCCCTCTTTGAACTTCTTGAGCTTGGACGGTCTCTTCCATGTGGCATAGGATTTCCTATGGCCTCTTCTTTTTGATGGTTCAAAAGTTGCACCATCACTTTCTTCAGAAGATGAAGAATTTGAGGAAGATGGAGAAGAGGGTGACCTCTTTCTCGCCTTTTTCTTGCCTTGGTCCTCCTTGTCTGTACCATCACTTTCATAAGATGAAGAAGATGGAGAAGAGGGTGACCTCTTTCTCGCCTTTTAATTCTCTTGTTTTCTGTCATCCTTCTTTGAATTATGGTGTGGAGAAGTGTGTGATGGTCTTCTCCATTTAGGAGAGATGGAGAGAGTTTTGCACGCCGTCTTTGTGGAGCCATCTCCGTCAAGGTGGCACGAGACTCACTTCTTTCTCGTTCTTTTGGTGGGGGCTCTTGAGTTCTCCTTTGGAAAGGAGATGTTAAGTATGGAGCCTGATTTACCCTTGTAATTTTCTGTGGTAAAAGCGCACATTTGTAAGGCCCCCATTATGAGGAGAAGCCATCGTGCGTGAAGAAAAATCACTCACCGGAAACCAAAATTTTCACGGCCAAAAATCAGGGGCAACTTTAGGGGCCTAAGGGGCGGAAGCCCCCGAGACTTTTTTTTCCCTCGCCGGAATATTATGGCCGGACGGCGGCCGGAAAGTGGTCGGAAAACAACCGGTCGGTTGGCCGGTAGTCAATGGCCGGTGGCCGGTGGCCGGTGGTCGGAAGTCAATGGCCGGGGCCGGTGGCCGAATTCAAAAGTGGACTTGTCTTCTCAAGGGCGGCCACACATGGGCGGATTGGAGGGTCCGATTTGGACTTATCTACACAAGGGCGGCTACACATGGCTGCCTCTCATGAGAGAGGCCAGCCCTTTTGGCCTATAAAAGGAGGCCATTTCTACACACATTTGATAGTGTGAAGTTGATGCAACAAGGTGAGTGTGAGGTGGTGAGAGTGAAGCAAGGCGGGAGCTCCATTAAGAGTATAATCCCTTTGTAGACTAATTCTTGTTTTGAAGTACTAAATCCATTGAGTGGCTGCTTTCTCGTGGACGTAGCCCACATTGGGTGAACCACGTATATCGTGTGTACTCTCTCTCTCTCTCTCTCTCTCTACTCTATAATCTCGTGTATGTAAATCTGTCTCTCTCCATTAGTAATCTACTCAATTATCTATTTAGCTACGTCTTATTTCCTAACAACTGGTATCAGAGCAAGGTTTGCTCGTAGCTAAATTATCTCAAGGAAAGGATTCCTTGAATTGAGTGGGAGTTATGGCGGAGGAAGGGAAGCTCAATATTGAGAAGTTCAACGGCAAAAACTACCAACATTGGAAGATGCAGATTGAAGACTATCTCTACCAGAAGGACCTCTATTTGCCACTAGGCGGTCTTGCGAAAAAGCCCGCAACAATGGCAGATGAAGCATGGATTGTCCTTGATCGAAAGGCACTGGGAACAATCCGGTTAAGCTTGGCGTCAATGGTGGCCTTCAATGTTTCGGAGATGAAGACCACGGAGGACTTGATGAAGTCACTTGATGACTTCTACGAGAAACCATCGGCATCCAATAAGGTATTTCTTATGAAGCGCTTGTTCGATCTAAAGATGGCAGAGAATGGTTCAGTTGCAGAACACCTAAATAACTTTAACACAAACATAAGTCAACTTCGAGCGGTGAAAATCAATTTCGATGACGAAGTGCGAGCTCTCCTTATACTATCATCTCTACCGGATAGTTGGGACAGCCTTGTGATGGCTGTAAGTAATTCTATCTCTGGCACAAATACTCTTAAGTTTGATGATGTTGTGGGTGTTATCCTAAGCGAGGAAATGCGAAGGAGAAGCACAGGAGAATCATCAAGTGCAAAAACCAAAAGGTTCAAAAACCAAAAGGGTCGTGATTGCTCAAGACGGAGCAAACCACGCACAAAGTCAGTTCTTGAATGTTGGAACTACGGCAAGAAGGGCCACGTCAAGAAGGATTGCTGGTCCAAGAAGAAGAAGGAGATTGAGTCTCAAGACAACAAGCCAACATCGGAGGCCAATGTGGCAGGTAAAGTAGTGCAAGATGCTCTAATTCTCTCATTAAAAAATGTGTCTAATTCCTGGATAGTAGATTCCGGGGCTTCATTCCATGCGACACCACACAAGCAACATTTCCAAGATTACACCAAAGGTAATTTTGGGTATGTATACTTGGGAGATGATGAAGCTTGTGAGATTGTCGGTAAAGGTACAGTTTCTGTGAAAACTGCTAACGGAAATGAATGGAAGCTTAAAGATGTTAGGCATGTTCCTTCTCTTCGGAAAAACTTGATCTCTACATGACAATTGGACGATGAAGGTCACAACATTGCATTCGGAAACAAACGATGGAAGATCTCAAAGGGATCTTTGGTGGTTGCCAAGGGAGAAAAGGTCGGTACACTTTACTTGTGTACTACGAGCACGCAACCTTCGGCTAGTGCAACAACTACAGAAGTTGATAGTGCGGTGTGGCACTACCGGCTTGGGCATATGAGTGCCAAAGGAATGCAAATCCTTCAAACAAAGAAGCTTCTGCCAGGTTTGAAAGAAGTGGACTTAGAGTTCTGTGAAGATTGTGTTTATGGTAAACAAAAGAGAGTAAAATTTCAAAAATCAGGAAATGAAAGAAAAAATAAAAAACTTGAGTTGGTTCATTCTGATGTTTGGGGTCCTGCAAGTACACCATCACTTGGTGGCTCATTGTACTATGTAACATTCATAGACGATGCGACTAGAAAAACATGGGTTTATGTCATGAAGAATAAATCTGATGTATTTTCCATATTTCAAAGGTGGAAAGCCTTTGTGGAGAATGAAACAGGTGCCAAGGTTAAATGCCTCAGATCCGACAATGGAGGCGAATATTGCAGCCAAGCTTTTGAAAGCTTTTGTGCTAGCAATGGAATTCGGAGGCAAAGGACAACCCCAAGGACACCTCAACAAAATGGGATTTCGGAAAGGATGAACATGACAATCATGGAGCGAGCACGAAGCATGCGGCTACATGCAGGCCTACCGCTTGAGCTTTGGGAGGAATCTGTAAGTACGTCTGTGTACTTAATCAATCGGTCACCCTCAATGGCATTGAATGGGGGAGTTCCAGAAGAGGCATGGACAGGTAAACCGGTGAATTATGAATTTCTCAAAGTGTTTGGGTGTGAGGATTTCATGCACATAGATAGAAGCCTAAGATCAAAGCTAGATGTAAAGTCCAAAAAGTGTTTCTTCATTGGCTATGGAGAAGGAGACTTTGGGCATCGCCTATGGAATCCTGAAGATTGTAAAATCTTAAGGAGTAGGGATGTAATTTTTAACGAACAAAATATGTACAAAGATTACTTGGAAAGAAAACAAACAAAAGAAACAGGTGATGAGTACATGGAGCTTGAGGACGGTGAAGACTCAAAGATTGCAAACGGTGACAATGTGCAACAACGTCAACCAAATGAGGAGCCTCAATCTATTCCCCGAAGATCTACAAGAGCAAGTAGACCTCCAGAAATGTTTGTTCCTTCCTTCAACCATCTCTTGATCTCAGATTCTGGAGAGCCGGAATCATACGAAGAAGCTATGCAACATGAATCCAAAGAAGAATGGACGAAGAGCATACAAGTGGAGATGGACTCACTACATCGCAACCAAACATGGGAGTTGGTTGAGTTGCCTAAAGGTAAGCGCGCACTCCAAAACAAATGGGTGTACAAGCTGAAGGAAGAAGAAGGTGGGAAGAAAAGGTACAAGTCTAGGATTGTAGTAAAAGGTTTTTCTCAAAAGAAAGGTATTGACTTCAATGAAATATTTTCTCCTGTTGTAAAAATGAACTCAATTAAGCTTGTCTTAAGCCTTGTGGCTGCTCATGATCTAAATCTCGAGCAAATGGATGTAAATACGGCATTCCCTCACGGTGACTTAGAGGAGGAAATCTACATACTTCAACCAAAGGGGTATGAAGTAAAAGGTAAGGAGAAATGGTTTGCAGATTAAAGAAGAGCTTGTATGGTTTAAAGCAAGCATCAAGACAATGGTACTTGAATTTTGATCGATGGATGTTGGATCATGGATTCACAAGATGCAACTCGGATCACTGCGTCTACGCGAAGAATTTGGGAGATGGGAAATTCATCATCCTAATGTTGTATGTTGATGACATGTTGATTGCAGGTGCTAACATGCAGGACATCAAAGACCTAAAAGAGGAGCTGTCTAAATCTTTTTCAATGAAAGATTTAGATGCTGCAAAGAGGATAATTGGTATGAAAATATCAAGGGACAGGACGAAGAAGACAATAAAGCTATCTCAAGAAGATTACATCAAGAAGGTACTAGAAAGGTTTGCAATGCAAAATGCAAAACCAGTTTCTACACCTTTGGTTGGTCATTTTAAACTAACGAAGGATATGTGTCCAAAGACACAAGAGGAGATAGCCGATATGTCTAGAGTTCCATATGTTGCAGCGGTAGGTTCTGTAATGTATGCTATGGTCTGGACAAGGTCAGACATTGCACATGCAGTGGGAGTTGTGAGTAGGTTCATGGACAACCCAGGTAAAGAGCATTGGCAAGCTGTGAAGTGGATACTTAGGTATCTAAAAGGGACAACAAAAAATGCTCTGTATTTTGGAGGAACCGATATTTTTCTAGAAGGGTATGCTGATGCAAATATGGCAGGTGACAAAGATACTCGAAGGAGCACTACTGGCTATGTGTTCACGGTTGGAGGCACAACAGTAAGCTGGGCTTCAAAGCTGCAGAAAGTGGTTTCACTTTCTACCACGGAAGCAGAGTACGTAGCAATGACAGAGGCAAGCAAAGAAATTATGTGGCTTCACAGATTCTTAGAAGAGATTGGATTCAAACAAGACAATTGTGTCTTGTACAGTGATAGCCAAAGCGCTATCCATGTTGCGAAGAACTCAGCCTTTCATTCAAGGACAAAGCACATTGAGGTGAGATATCACTTCATACGCACTCTTTTGGAAGAGGGACAACTAAAGCTAGGAAAGGTGCATACAAGTGAAAATCCTGCAGACATGTTTACAAAGGTGGTCAACAAGGAGAAGTTGAGCTTTTGCTCATCTTCAATCGGCATTCAAGGATAAGAAGCCAGAATGGAAAGTAGTCACAGGTTTGGTTTGGAGATTAGTCTCCAAGTGGGAGATTGTTAAGTATGGAGCCTGATTTACCCTTGTAATTTTCTATGGTAAAAGCGCACATTTGTAAGGCCCCCATTATGAGGAGAAGCCATCGTGCATGAAGAAAAATCACTTGTCAGAAACCAAAATTTTCACGGCCAAAAATCAAGGGCAACTTTAGGGGCCTCGGGGGCAAAAGCCCCCGAGACTTTTTTTCTCCTCGCCGGAATATTATGGCCGGACGGCGGCCGGAAAGTGGTCGGAAAACAACCGATCGGTTGGCCGGTGGCCGGTAGTCAATGGCCGGTGGCCGGTGGTCGGAAGTCAATGGCCGGTGGCCGGTGGCTGAATTCAAAAGTGGACTTGTCTTCTCAAGGGCGGCCACACATGGGCGGATTGGAGGGTCCATTGAGTGGCTGCTTTCCCGTGGACGTAGCCCACATTGGGTGAACCACGTATATCGTGTGTACTCTCTCTCTCTCTCTCTCTACTCTTTAATCTCATGTATGTAAATCTGTCTCTCTCCATTAGTAATCTACTCAATTATCTATTTAGCTACGTCTTATTTCCTAACAGGAGATGCGTCATCAAGAAGCAAATTTTGGAGCCCTTCGTATGGATCCTCGTCTTCTTCCCGAATCAAAGAGAGACCTCTTTTGGGAGTCTTGCAAGGAGGCTTCCTAGGTACTCTCTCGTCATGGTGGGGAGTTTGAAGAATCCCATTAGCCCAATGCTGCCGTTGCACTTCACTTTGGAGGGATGGATTTCCCATGGCTTGTTGAAGCCTAGAAACAAGGTAGTTAACAAGCATAGGGGCACCATTAGTAGCCTGATCATTAGCAAAATCAAAGCTATCAACATTAATTTCACTCTCTTTGCTATTGTTTGCGCTTTGCTCAAGATGAGCGCTCCAAACTGTGCTTAAGGTTCCTTTTGTTCTTACGGAAGGGAGAGCCTTCCGTTCTTAACGATAGAGTGCAATGAACACAAACAAAGTGAATGGACACTGTGCGTGCAAGTGTATGAGACTGAGAGATAGAGAGAGAAGAGAGATACGACACCAAAAACTGTTGTAAAACCCTGCTCCGAAGGTCCCACTCTTGTCGCCGAGAGTGGTCTACTTATGATTGCACAATTTGGTACAATGGGAATGCATGTGACTGATGCAAGTCTAGGCTATGTCAGTGATGATGACGAGACCGACCTAAGGGCTGAAAGCTGCAATCTTTCTACTGCTGTCCAAAAATGCTATGGGCTGAAATCTGCTGCAGGTCCAAAAACGTTGATTTTGGGGCCTGTTTCTGTGGGTCTTTGTCGCTGAAAATCTGCAGGTTTAGGGCTGAAAACTGAGGTTCTTACCGGGCTGAATCTGCTACTCTTTAGGGCTGAATTGGCAGGCCTTTTATTGCTGAAAACGCTGCCTTGTATCTGCTGAAACTGCCAAAAATGCTAGGTCTATGAATCTCTCAAAAATGCTAGGTCAAGGCTTTGCAAAATGCTATTTGCTGGGGTCTTCTGTGGCGATGATCTTCTTCAAAACACTAGGGGAAGGGAGTTTCTGGCGATGGCAAGGCTGATGCAAAACACTAGGGGATGGGAGGTATGGCGATGATCACTTTGATGGAAACGCCAAGGTGCTGAGTCCTTTGCTTGGAGGGGAGACCACCAAGTTCTTGTTGAGAAGTTGCCGGCTGAGCTTAGCTCCTGTTGCCTCTTCTGCCCAATAGTGCTAGTGTAGTTTGCTTATGTACAAACTTACTCACATTTCCCTACCTACTTTCCAACAAAAGTCACTTAAAAATAATAAGTGAAATGTCAAAAGTAAAAATAATAACAAAAGTCACTTAAAAATAATAAGTAAAAATAATAGTAAAAGTCACTTAAAATGTCAAAAATAGGTAAAAATAGGCTAAATGCACTGGAAAATTCTCCTAACTAATTCTGATGGATTCTGATGGGAATGCTTATGACCATGCTGTGTGCAACCAGAGGATATGCATCTATACTAAGTGACTGGACATGCACTGTCTACAAATAGACTCACAAAAGTGCCAGATCACTTCTAATCTAGACTAACTGGACTGACTGAACCCTGATCATGCTGTAGCTTGTCCACGGACACTTTGTCCACGGACACATAGGGTTGGATATGTCACGTGACATCCCCTCCTTTTCAAATTGAGGTACTGGTAGCGAGCTGTATGGCATCGAGGGAGATTGCCAATAACATCTGGAATCTTGGAAGGAACTCTTCGCCGGCCCACTCTGATGTGTGGGTCGTGCGGTACTTGAACTTCATAAAGGTCTGCAACGCTTGCTTCTTTGGGTCGCGCCGAAAGCGACACAAAGTCTTCTGTGGCTCCTTCGATGCTTCCACTTCGTCGAGAGTCATGCTTCTTTCTTCTTCAAGAATCTCCATGGCTGAAAATTCCTGAAACCACTTCCAACACAAAAACATGAACATACCCATTCCATGTAAAGTGAGTGGAAAAAATCTTGTCTTCCTAAAAGGCTGTGCATGCAATGTAGATGAAAAAATAGACGGAGTGCCAAACCGTTCACCACACACACGCAAACAATGAGATCAAATCTTTCTCTTTTGATCTAGAGCAATCAACTGTGGCAATTCACAATGGAAATGCCCATGCTTGGTGCTCAAACTTTCATGTGCTCTTTCTACAAATGTGTCATGCCAAGGAAGAGACATGGAATGTGACTTCCTTACATACATGCTTTCAACTTTTCATGAACAATCCGCATACATTTGTGCTCATTCATGAGTGAAACGTGCTCAACATACAATATGTCATGCCTAGTAAAAGGGATCACATAAAGACGCTGACTAAAATACAGGAAACAATCACGAATGAGACACTCGTACAATGCGTGCTGACAAATCATTACAACACATAGTACTTCCTATAAGGGTTCTTTGGACCTAGGCTCAAGAGCCAATACCGGTTCCTCTTGAGGGGGTTCTTGGGACCTAGGCTCGAAAGCCAAGATCGATCCTTCGTGATTGATTGAATCTGCAATGAGGTTAGCTTCGCTAGAAAAAGCATTAACTAACTCATCATCCTTGTGAACAATCACGTCATCTTCATGTAAATCATCATGTTTGTGAGGAATCACATACTGATCATCCAAATCATCATACTTGTCATTGTCATCCAAATCATCATGCTCATCATTATCATTCAAATAATCATGCAAATCATTTTCATTCAAATCATCATGCAAATCATGTGTGTCTTGCTTTGAAGAAGTAGAGACTGAGAGAGTCTCCTTTTCCTGATTCTGTGCAAAGTGCGCCTGCACAATTGAAAAGAGTCGCCACAACTCTTTCATGTGTTGATCCCTGTTCTCTTGTCTTGCTTTGTTCTCGCGGTCATATTTTGCTTGTCTTTCGTTGTTCTCGCGATCAAATTTGTCTTGTCTTTCTTTGGCTTCCAAGCGTGCTTGCTCGCTCTCACGCTCTATGGCTGCCATTCCTTCTTTGTATTCACGA
Organism: Adiantum capillus-veneris; assembly: GCF_014529385.1. Lineage (NCBI taxonomy): Eukaryota > Viridiplantae > Streptophyta > Polypodiopsida > Polypodiales > Pteridaceae > Adiantum > Adiantum capillus-veneris. Next base: position 147,144,349 of record NC_140933.1, on the reverse strand, counting down.
TCTATGGCTGCCCTTTGTTCTTTGTAGGCCTTTCTTTCTACTTTTCTTTCTTCGCGTTCTAACTGTCTTTCCATAAACAATTGCTTCAACTCCTCCATAGGAGTTAGTGCAAACCTTGGCATAGATGGGGAAGTGGGAGGGTCGAAAAAACCTCCTGGTGGAGAAAATTCTTCTTCGCCTCTCTCATGCTCATCACCTCCAAGCGAAGTATCCATTCCGCTTCGAGTGTTGACCATCCACTAAAGTCGTGGGTTCTTGTGGGTTCTTGGGTTCTTAAGTTCACAAGGAACTTGGGTTCGTACAACCGCAACAAGCAAAAAAATTCTTGTGATTCTTTCCTTGAGTGATACAGAACACTGCCAAAGCTCTGATACCAATGTAAGGTGCAATGGAACGAATGTTTGCGCTTTGGTCAAGATGAGTGCTCCGAACTGTGCTCAAGGTTCCTTTTGTGCTTATGGAAGGGAGAGCCTTCCGTTCTTAATGAGAGAGTGCAATGGACACAAACAAAGTGAATGGACACTGTGCGTGCAAGTGTATGAGACTGAGAGATAGAGAGAGAAGACACCATAAATTGTTGTAAAACCCTCCTCCGAAGGTCCCACTCTCGTCGGCAAGAGTGGTCTACTTATGATTGCACAATCTGGTACAATGGGAATGCATGTGACTGATGCAAGTTTACGCTATGTCGGCAATGATGACGGTGATGACGAGACCGACCTAAGGGCTGAAATTTGCAATCTTTCTACTGCTGTCCAAAAACGCTATGGGTTGAAATCTGCTAAATGTCCAAAAACGTTGATTTTGGGGCCTGTTTCTGTGGGTCTTTGTCACTGAAGATCTGCAGGTTTAGGGCTGAAAATTGAGGTTCATTAAGGCTGAAAATTGAGGTTCTTACCGGGCTAAAACTGCTACTCTTTAGGAATGAATTGGCGTGCTGAAAACGCTGCCTTGTATCTACTGAAACTGCCAAAAACGCTAGGTCTATGAAGCTCTCAAAAACGGTAGGTCAAGGCTTTACAAAACGCTATCTGTTGGGGTCTTCTGTGGGCGATGATCTTCTTCAAAATGCTAGGGGAACGAAGTTTCTGGCGATGGTAAGGCTGATGCAAAACGCTAGGGGATGGGAGGTATGGCGATGACCACTCTGATGGAAACGCCAAGGTGCTGAGTGCTTTGCTTGGAGGGGAGACTACCAAGTTCTTGTGCCTGTTGAGCTTAGCTCATGTTGCCTCTTCTGCCCAATAGTGCTAGTGTTTTCTTATATACAAACTTAGTCAATTTGCCCTACCTACTTTCCAACAAAAGTCACTTAAAAATAATAAGTGAAAAATGTCAAAAATAGGTAAAATAGGCTAAATGCACTGGAAAATTCCCCTAACTGATTCTGATGGATTCTGATGGGAATGCTTATGATCATGATGTGTGCAACCAGAGGATATGCATCTACACTAAGTGACTGGACATGCACGGTCTACGAATAGACTCACAAAAGTGCCAGATCACTTCTAATCTAGACTGACTGGACTGTTGATCATGTTGTAGCTTGTCCACGGACACATAGGGTTGGATGTGTCACGTGACATTGGAGGGATGGATTGCCCATGGCTTGTTGAAGCCTAGAAACAAGGTAGTTAACAAGCATAGGGGCACCATTAGTAGCCTGCTCATTAGAAAAATCAAAGCTATCACCATTAATTTCACTCTCTTTACTATTGTCAGCCATTCTAACAACTTTAAGGTGTAAACTTTTTTTAGGTGTACTTTGGCACTTCAAGCCTTAGTTATTACTCCTCTTTACACTTTAGAAAACCACTGAAGCTACTGTACCTGTGGCTCAAATACCATTAATTGCAAGGAATAGAAGAGAGGGTCTTTCAACACCAAAACAGCACCGGCTCCTGCCAAGTTTCTAATAGCTCAATAGTGGTTAAGCCGTAGGCAAGCCCCGTAGGACTCCACTGTTAAGACCATAGCTCTCAACGGTGATGCCCCGTTATCTGCATGAAGGCAGATGCACTGCAAGGCTGAAAAATCTCTATTCTACTTACTCAATTGCAATTAATAATACCAACCATTTATAGCTAGCTTGAGGACCTCCCTTCTTGAGCAAGAAAAGAGAAACCTTGTGCTCTGATACCAATGTAACTTTTAATGGCCTAGTAACTTGTGTGTAGCAAAAAACAACATGAACATAGTGAGCATTCATTAGAATAGATTCCTAATGAGCATAACAAGAGTGCTTGGGTGGAGAGAGCAACAAAAAGCATAACACCTAGTTAGATAGGCATGAAAAATACTTCAAAAGAGAAAGAAATTAAGCTATTGACAACAATTGAGGACCAGATTTACATGAATTATTATGACAAAAACCATGCCAAATGCTTTTAGAAATACACCACCTTTTTGAAACACCATATAAAACGCACGGCACATCCTAGGTGAAAATAGGATGACTTTAACTCTGTGTGTATGTGTGTGTGTGTGTGTGTGTGTGTGTGTGTGTGTGTGTGTGTGTGTGTGTGAGAGAGAGAGAGAGAGAGAGAGAGAGAGAGAGAGTCCACCTAGTGGCTTGTAAACTCTTGCAATGCAAATGATCTAAAGCCCAAATCCCTTCATCAACATTGTGAGGACTAGACAAAACACACAAAGCAAAGTTGGAGGTTGTGGCAAAGAAAGACATCTCCCCATTGAGAAGGAAAAATGTCAAGGAAGAGGGAGGCACATTGGCTAAGAGTGTGGAGCTAGAGCCATACAACACAAGTGAAAAATTCACGAGGCCTGCACATAGGAAAAAAATTGTGCTAGAGACGAACAAAAGAAGCAATACACGTTGCGAATTCATAAATTGAATGGTTCTTTTGAACTTCCGGATTGCAAAAAAGTAGAGTTACAAGGCTTGAGAAGGGAGAGTTTTTGTTCAGGGAAAGGTTGATTGGGTTTGACTCTAAATGGTTATGGGATGTTTGTGGGGGCGGGGGGGGGGGGGGGGGTGTGAGTGGAAGCTTGTGCCCCCTTTTTTAAGATGAAGCTTGTTTTGGGAATAACAAGTATGGAGAGAAATGATCATAGCAAAAGCAAAATCTTGTCCCATTGACCCAATTTTTGGCCTGCCCAAAGGGCAAAGGCTATAGAGATCACTTCTCTTTTTGCTGACTAAAAATGGGCCAAAAATAGTTGAGTTCTATTTTCAAGCATTTTTTCGTGGGCCAAAAATGCTTATTGGTTGAAATAAGATAGTGAGCACTCATTTAAATGAAGAGTTTGTAAATGTAATGATCATGTCTTGAGTTTTGAAATACGAAGTGAAAAGGATTTTGGACTCCTTTGATTTATAATGCATAGTTTTATTTTTAAAATAAACAGTTTTTGACTAGTTGGGGCCTTGGAGTCACGAGGGGAGAGCCCTAAAAAGAATTGAGTATTTAATAAAGCCATTTGGGATAATGAGTGCAAATTCAAAAAGTTGATTTCATTCAGCATTGAAGCGAGAAGCTGCCATCACGCCCAAACCTTTGCATCCCTCCCCGGCCTCATCATCTTCCTGCGTGGAGTTTTAACTCACTACATACTGCATCACACCTCCTGTGTTGAGTACACGCTCGAGCTTAGCTTCGCCATCCCTGTTTTCTCACTGCCTATTGTGGACTGTCTCCTTCTACTTCTCCTCATCCAGGAACTGCAGAATTAGGAAGACAAGCTCCCGACTCAATGAAAACATGGCTTCTGCAGAGTTGGTTGATCAGAAGAAAACGAGGATAAATGTCCACAACAAACAGAGCTTCCCTCTTTTGCTCGAGATCCCTCCACATCGTCTTTGCTTCCCTCTTCTGCTCGAGATTCCTCCACATCGTCGTCCTTGCACCTGATTAGAGAGAGAGAGAGAGAGAGAGAGAGAGAGAGAGAGAGAGAGAGAGAGAGAGAGAGGTTTTTTTATAGTGCTCCCTCACAATGTTCTCGTCAAGCTGGATGCAACCAAGTGAAAGCATTGCCAAGCAATGGTTTTGAGAGAGAGAGAGAGCGAGAGAGAGAGAGAGAGAGAGAGAGAGAGAGAGAGAGAGAGAGAGAGAGAGAGAGAGAGAGAGAGAGAGAGAGAGAGAGAGAGAGTCTCTCCCTATATCTCCGTCTGCGTACTACCCTGCGTGATAGTGCCCTGTTGGTGCATCACGTACAGCTGGACTAGGTTGGGCCAGGTAGAGCTGCCCTGCATTGTGAGGGATTTGAAGAGAACTATGAGGGCGATGGGGCAATAGTGAGAAGGAATAGCACCCAACGATGGGGAAGGAGATGACACCATGTTGAAAGTGTGTGTGAGCGCATGTGTGTGTGGCGTGCGTCCCACGGGTGGCCTTCTAGACATCCTCTGCGGCGGTTTATCATGTGATCTGGCATATTTATGGGCTGATCTCGCAAGGAATGCCAACCTTGAAAGGTAAAGCAAGATTTTATTACACTGGGTATATTCTGCAGAATTAATTCTGATTAAAATTGTCATATATAACCTACAGCTGGCAACACTGTATTTGAGGACAGTAACACAGAAATGGTTTCCTGCATCTCGGGCTTGCCACCAATGGATCTCAACGACCTGCCCATTATTGTGAGAGGTGACCCTGCTGATTTCATCTATCAGTTCTTATCCCGCCACCTACAGCCCATGCTGTGGGCGGCCGCTGTCCTCCTCAATACTTTCTCTGAGCTAGAGCCCGACTGCCTTCACGCCCTTGTCGCCAACTTCCCTGTCCGTACTTACGCCATCGGCCCCCTGCTCCCCCCTTCAACCAACCGTCAATGGAATTAGCCCCCGGCCGGATGGCCCGCTATTGGCACTCTCCTCAATAACGACAAGCCAGAGATTGTGCAGGGCAAACCACCTCTCTGTACTGCCGTAACTGCAACCAAAACCATGTTCCAAAAGCAGGGAGCAGTACTGCTGTTAAAGCTAAAGAAAAAGCTAGCTTCACTGTCGCTAAAAAGGCCGCTACATTTAGCAGCGCTGGCATCTTCAGTAAGGACGTCAGCTGCCTCCAGTGGTTGGATATTAATTAGTGGCGCTATGCAATACCAGTGGACAGGATGTCCGGAGTAGCAGGAGAGACGGTGGGAGCACATACATATGGATGCAGTTTGGAAGGGGTAAGTGACGATGGTGCATGGTCGTTCTTGATTCTATGGAAACCTCCTGTCGTGCAAGTGTGGAGATTCCCTCTTTCTTGCTGGGATTCTAGCCAGCTCAATGGATCTGTCTCAACCTATTGCTACTCTGCCTGCAGTGCCGTACACAATCTTCGCCCCACCGAGGAAGAGAGAGAGAGAGACACACATAGAGAGAGTGAGGTGGCCCGAGTGGTGGTCGTCGACTGTCGGTGGCGTCAACGGAGCTCGTCGACAGTGGTGGACAAACGTAGGCAAGAGGAGAGAGCCCAGAGCTTGAGAGAGAGAGAGAGAGAGAGAGAGAGAGAGAGAGAGAGAGAGAGAGAGAGAGAGAGAGAGGGAAAAGGCATGGCAAGTGGGACAGAGAACCGTTAGATAGAGATTGCAAGTGGGAGTGAGGGCAAAGTTGGTGAGAGAAAGTGAAGGGAAGGAATAAAGTAGTTTGCCTATTTAATATGCTAGCTTTTTCCCAAAAATTTATGTAACCTATGTATCTATGTATGAGAAACTTTAGAAGTAATAACTAAATTTAAAAAATTTACACAAATTCTTTAAATTTTAAAGTTTTCTAGCTTTCAAATATAAAATTTAAAGATAAATAACAAAATTTGTAGTGCTCTTCACGTGCCAACCCCTCTGACAACTACCACTATCCCTTCCTACTCTTTTTTTTCCTGCTAGGTCACCCTCTTCGTCGCTTTTCGTCTACCACATTCACATAACATGCCTTCCTACTCTTTAGAGATGAAAATATTCCAATTTTGAGATGTAAATGCATTTTTGAAATGTTAATTTCTTGATTTTGAGATGTAAAGGTATTTTTGAGATTTAATTAGCCCAAATTTGGCAATAAAGCCATTGTTATTGCAATTTTTGTAACGTTTGTTCCTTTTTTTTCTTTTCTAAAGATTGCAATGGTCCCCTGCTCTTCTCAAGGGCGGGCCTTGTGATTTTATCACTTGTTGCCCTCATTTTGTACCCATATATGGTCAATGATAGAATTGTGTGTAGTTGTTGGTCGGTGAATTTTTTGGGTGTATTTTCTTGCGTGCATGAAGTCATGTACTTTCCTATATTGATTGTTGGAGTCGTCATTTTCAATGTTGAAATCCCCAATGAGGATGCTTGGGATGGTGCAATCAATGTTTTGCATGGAGTTGTGCAGGTGGCAGAGGAAGGTTTCTATTGGGGCCTTGGGTGATTTGTACAAATTCACGAGATGGATGCAAGACTCGTTTGCTAAATGGAAGACGATGGCTATTGCCTTGATTCTTGGTGACGAAAAAAAGGTTTTCTTAGACAAGTGGATACTCGATGTGTGGTATGTTGATAGACCGTAGCCATTATGTTGATGGATGTGATGGAATCTTGGTGCTGACGGACGCAAAGCGGACCCCGAACCCCGACGGCTTCTAAAACGCCGGGGGCTGAATGGCGCGCCTCGAGCCTGTCATCACAGTAAAGCGAATAGGGGGCCATCACCTAGCTTTGAGCGGCTGGGACGCAAACCACGATGATATAAACATCACAAACTTGCACACACACACACACACACACACACACACACACACACACACACACACACACACACACACACACACACAGAGATTTTCAAATGATGAAAACCCTCGGGGGTGTGAGGGAGAATTATTTTTGCAGTATTTACAAATGGCACGCCATGGTGGTAGAGAGGTAGGGAGAGGAGGTGGTGCAAACTACTTGGTGCGTTCTCTAAGACGACTCAATGATTGTGAAGCTTGCTACCAAGAGCGTGTATACGTGTGTGCATCGACCATTGGAGTAGAGAGATGGGTGTGGTTCCCTTCGCATGGTGCAATTCCCAAGGCAAACCCAACACACAAGCCCCCTCCCCATGATGGTGATAGTGTCAACTCTTCCCACTACACTCTACCAAGTGCTGACTTCCCATGGACTGCCCCCCCCCCCCCCCCCCCCCCGATAGTGACCTCTCAGTGCCAATTTATAGGTGTTGGCTGCTTGAATTATGGTAATCCCAGTGTGATTAGGGTAAGCTTAATCGGGGAGACAAAGCAAGTGGTGGGCCCGGTGTGGTTGACCCTTGCTTTGTTTTGGGAGGTTATTAAAAGATGAGAATCTCTACGTGGGCCTTTGTGACCATCACCTAGAGAGAGGATATTTACAAAAAAAAGGAAATTTTACAATAGCTCGGGTGAAAACTAAAGAAATGATGAAAATAACCTATAAATTATTGGAATGGCGTCGTGGTTGCGTGTTGCTGGCGAATGGTGTGTTGCCGGTGCGTCGGTGTCGAGCGTACTTCTTTTCTGGGTCGGCCGGGGCATGCCTTCGGCGCATTTCCTCTTTTTGTTGTTGACGGCGCGTGCTTTGGATCCTTCTTCTTTTTTTTGTGGTCGTCATAATCGTGGAGTCCTTCGTTTTCTTTGTATTTGTGGTGCATATACGTGTGTATGTGTGTGCGTATGTGCATGTGGGTGGATGTATATATATATATATGTATATGGGTGTGTGTGCATGAGTGCGTGTGTGTATTTGTATGCGTGCACGAGCGTGCGGTGGGAACGGGGGGCTTATGTACATAATGTATATATTATATATATGTTTTTATTTTTAATTTTTTTTGTTCGACGGCCAGCGGCAGCTTCACATGCTTGGGGTGGGGGATGGTGTGTGTGTGTATGCATGGGGTGTGTGTGTGTGTGTATTGAGAGAGAGAGAGAGAGAGAGAGAGAGAGAGAGAGAGAGAGAGAGAGAGAGAGAGTGTGTGTGTATGCATGGGGTGTGTGTGTGCATGGTGTGTGTGTCTGTGTGTAGAGAGAGAGAGAGAGAGAGAGAGAGAGAGAGAGAGAGAGAGAGAGAGAGAGAGAGAGAGAGAGAGAGAGAAAGTGTGCCGCGCCTGTACAGGCCGAGAGGGAGATGGCAGGCGGCTGCTGCCGAAACAGCGCGCGAGAGAGGGAGAGGGGATTGGGGTGTGTGTGTGTGTGAGTGTGAGGATGAGGGGTGAGTGTGTGGTGTGGGGAGAGCATGGGCTCCATGGCTGCGTCCGCTACACCTTCGGGCTGAAACGAGAGAGAGAGAGAGAGAGAGAGAGAGAGAGAGAGAGAGAGAGAGAGAGAGAGAGAGAGGATGAGGTGGCACTAGAGGGAGGGGGGATTCCATAGGGCGGGTGCCCACCGTGGGGGGGGGGGAGGGGGGGTTGTCTTCTCCTCCATCTTGCATGCTGTCTCAAGGAGGAGAGGGAGGGTAGAAGTCAATGGTGTGGGGGGGAGAAAGAGGGTGGGGATAGCGGGCCAAGGGGAGGGTGCGTGAAGCCGAGGGGAGGGTGAGGCGAGCAGGTGGGGAAGAGGGGGGGGAAAAGAATAATAGCGGGCCAAAGGGGGGGGGGGGGGGGGGGGGGGTGAGTGTAAGAATACGGGAGAGCGGGGGGGTCCCCATGCGGCTCGACACAGAGGGAGCATGAGAGAGGGGTCGGGGTGAGTGCTCGAGGCTTGCGCCGAGGGTGGCCAGTAGGGGGGGGGGGGGGGGGGGGGGGGGGGGGGGGAGAGGGGGGAGAGAGAGAGAGAGAGAGAGTGAGAGAGAGAGAGAGAGAGAGAGAGAGAGAGAGAGAGAGAGAGAGAGAGAGAGAGAGAGAGAGAGAGAGAGAGAGAGAGAGAGGGTGTTATTTCATCCAATGCCCGTCGGGGGGGGGGGGGGGAAAACTACGGGGGAGGAGAGAAAGGGTATCTGAAACCGAGGGCCGCCGGCTAGGTTGGGGTATAGACAAGCGGGGGCCTGAGGATGATAAGGCCGGCCAATCGAAAGGGGGGGGTGTGCCATGCCCGTAGAGGTGTTGTGAGGATTGACCAGATGGTGCCGAGCCTTCCAACAGTGTCGCCAGGGCTCCAACAGAAGAAAAATAAATTTTTTTTTCTTTGCTTTTCAAAAATCGGCCATCATTAGCCCTCTCCCTTTGGCTAGAGGCATTCATGCTTCTAACCCTTCTTTTGATTCTTCAGCTGTGGAGTTAGAGGGTTCTCCCTTCTCTGGAATGTCTAGCATGAATTCTGCATCAAACCTAAGAAAATACCTTTTCAGTCTCCCTCCATTGACCCTAGTCTTGTGAATTCTCCCATCTGCTTCCATCCGCTTATAGCTGCCGTTGTCATAGAGTTTCTTGATGATGAATGGCCCTTCCCATCTGGGTTGAAATTTCTTATCCTTCCTGGTGTCAAATCTGTTGTCATATCTCACTACTAACATACCTTTCCAGTCCCTTTTCTTTAAGCCCTTGATTGAAAGTGAGCCGGCGTCATTTTGCCTGCGCTACATAGTGATTGATTGCTTCTTCCATATTCAGTTGGAGTCTCTCCAAATCCAAGATGTGGTTTCGGAGGTTTACAATCGGACAATGTATCTGGCTAGCCAAAACTCGTAAGCTAGCTATTTGTACCTCAATGGGTAGAATTGCCTCCTTTCCATAAACTAGATGGAAAGGGGTGAAACCTAGTGATGTTCGGAACGTTGTTCTATAGGCCCAAAGAGCTGCCATGAGATGTTTATCCCAGTCCCTTGTGTGATTCTTCACCTGTTTTGTGATGATTTTGCAAATCATTCCATTTACCTTCTCTACCAGACCATTGCATTGTGGATAGTATGGTGTGGAATGCCGACGTGTGATGCCTAACTTCTTCATCAGTTCTCCCACCAAATCACCTTTGAATCCTGTTCCTCTATCTGATACTATCTCAAGAGGAGTGCCGAAATGGCAAACGATATGCTCAAAAATGAACTTTGCCACCTCTTGGGCTGTAATGTTGGTGGTGGTTGTTGCTTTTGCCCATCGAGTCATGTAGTCTACACCCACTATGATGTACAATTTACCTGATTGGGCCCTTGGTAAAGGACCGGTTGCATCTATTCCCCATTTCTCAAATGGATCATATGAGATGATAGGATTTTGTGGCTCATAGGTTAATGTTCGATCATTGGCCACTTGACAAGCCTTACATGTTTTACACCAATGGTTTACATCCCTGTTCAAGCTAGGCCAAGAGTATCCTACTTGTAGAATCTTCCTACTAATGATATCTAGAGCAAAATGACCGCCACAGACGCCATCATGGCAACTTGAAATTACCTCTGTGATCTCACTGGAGGTTGGCACCCGCCTGAGAATTTGATCCTTGCCCTTACAATACAAGTGGTCGTTTACAAGGCGGTACCTAGTAGCCTTCCTTACCAGCCACTATTTTTGGCCTTTGGTGTGTCGTGCTGGACACTCTCCTGTATCTAGAAAGCTGATGACATCAGGCATGGCATCACTACCTTGAAACAGGGGTAGCTTTAGTTTGATCGCCCCTACGGGGACGTCATGTATTCTTTCTTTAGCTAGAGCATTTGCCTCTTGATTTTCTGCTCTGAGAACATGAAATAGTTTCACTGCTTCAAACTTCTTTAGAAGGTCCTTAACTTGGCGAAGTTGACCAAGTAAAACCTGATTTTTACAATACCAGGTGTCGTTTATCTGCCTTATCAAAAGCAAAGTATCACCAAATATATTTAGGCACTGAATTCCTTGTGAAATACATTGTTCCAACCCAAGAATTAGGGCTGCATATTCTGCTTCATTGTTGGAGTGGGAGTGTAATAACTGCCCGATGCTGTTCATTGAAAATGACTATACCTGCTGCAGACTGATCCATTGTTCTCTTGTATGCTCCGTGAAAGAAAAGAGAGTGAGCTCTTTCTAGCCTAGGACTTTCTACCATTGGTGTTTCTTCCTTTGCTTCCATGTTGACCTTCAGCTTCTTCTCATAATGGCGATGAGTGAGAATTCCCGCTAAACTAGCCCTGGTGGAGTTTTCTACTTGCATGTTGTAGTCAAACTCTTGTAGTCTAATTAACCACTTTGAGATCCTAGATGAGACATCCATGTGTCGCATTACATATGGGAAAACCTCTTCCATTGTCAGGATTGAGCGGAACTTTGTGGTAGCAAACATTAGTGCCAGAACCATGTGTTCTACTTCGGTAAATCCCTTTTCTAACGGGGTCATGACACGACTAGAGAAGTAAATAGGACGCATGAAAGAAGTTTTGGGGTCCTTTTGCATTAGCACTGCTCCGAGTGTATCACTTCCCAGACTAGGGTTCACATAAAATAGCTCGTCCCACTTAGGAGGTGAAATAGTGGGAAGCTTAGCTAGGATTTGCTTTACCTCAATAAACTGCTGCTCATTCTCTTCACTCCATGAGAAGACATCCCCCTGGGTGAGTTGTTGTAGGGGAAGGACCACTTGAGATAGCAAGTGAATGAACCTGCTTAAGTATCTTACCTTCTGAAGGAAAGAAACCAGCTGCTTGGCGGTGGTGGGTGACGACAGACACCAGGGCCTGAATCTTGCTAGGGTCAGCCTCGATCCCTTTTGCTGAAATTACATGACCAAGGAGAGTGACTTTGCTTTCACCAATGTGACACTTATCCACGTTGAGTTGGCCACCCAAGGTTTGCAGCCTAGTTAAGCCATCATAGACTTTGCTTAAATGAAGGGCTTGTGAGCAAAAATCATCTATGAAAATCCGTATTGATGTTCCAAACTAGGGTTGGAAAACAAAAGTCACATAGCTTTGAAATGTGGCCGGGGCGTTAGTGACGCCAAACGGCATCACTCTATGGGCAAAACATCCCCAAGGTGTGATGAAGGTTTTCTTCTTCTGATCCTCCTCCGCAATGCTAATCTGGAAGTATCCTGAGTAGCCATCGCACACTATGTATCGTTCATGACCTGCCACTTTATTGAGTATTTCATCCTCGAATGGGAGGGGAAAGTGGTCTCTCTTCGTGGCTGCATTTAGAGGTTTATAATCCACACAGACTCTCCACTTACCTTTTTTTTTTTGGTGTGACTACTACTGGGGAGACCCATTATGAGTCTTCGACAGGGTAGATAAAGCCTGCTTGTAGTAAACTTCTCACTTCTTTAAGCAATGCCTCTTGTTGGATTACTCCAAGTCTTCTGAGCTTTTGTACTACGGGTTTACTGCTTTCCTTGAGCTTTATGTGGTGTTGCACTACTGTAATTACTGTGATCTTATCATAGCCATCAATGAACAAAGTAGTGAAGTTACCTAGCATGGAGACGTACTCCTTCCTTTCTTCATTGGTTAACTCATTTGAGAGAATTTTTTGTAGCTTACCTGCATCCTCCAAGGACTACATACCTGATGATCCCTCTTGGTTTGTCAAGGGTGTTTCAGATTGTGTCAATTTGTTTGGGTCTTTAAGAATGACCCCCATCACTTCGATTCTACTATCACTTCCGTCGGTGGTGGTCGTCTCTTCTCCCGAGGTAGACGAGTAGTCGTTGGTGGACTTATCTTCTAAAGCCTCCAAGATCATGTTGTGCTGCTTTCCAGTCCTCATATCGTAGAATATGGACTTCCCTTTAGCGTCCTTCATCTGAATCATCCCATGCTCCAGTCTTGTTTAGCTTCCATAGCCATAAGCCAAGGCCTCCCAAGAATGATGGGGTAGCCCTCCCTTGTGTGGCATGAAGAAAATGTCTACCTCCACTTCTGTATTGAATTCTTTTACTTTGACCGCATTTACAATGTCCACACATTTCACTCTTACATTGTTTGCCATCTTGGCTCGGCAAGGTGCCGGCCTACTTACCTCTAGACCTAGATGGTGCATCATCTTTTTACTCATGACGCATATTTGCGCACCACCATCTATGTAGATGTTAGAAATTCATTGCCCCTTGATGTGAGCGTCCATGGTTGGTAGGATGTTGTCGAGATCCCTTCCAGAGATAGCCCCAACTATCCTGGGCCTTGATTTCCTGGTACTTACCATTTTTGTCCATTGCCTCCTCATTCTGGGTGCAAGGTGGAGTAATTGGGGCCAAGTTATCTTCGGGCCCTGCATCAACACATCCTGAACTAAGTCATAGGTTTTTGCATACTCACCTAGTGAGAAGTCCACGATGTCTTATCTTCTGCCGCGGTTTAGCTGCTTGCTTGCTAGACTCGGCCTTCCCTTTCATCTTCTCTTCTCTTTGAGATGCTTCCTCGTGCCTCACACACTTCACTCCCATAGCATCCACTTCTTCTACCTTTGCTTTCCCTTTGTGCTTCTCTTGAACTGACTCCTCTACCTTTGCCTTCCCTTTAGCTTCCAAGCTAATAACACTCACCGCTTGGTTCACAGCAGGTGGTGGGGGTAGTGGCGGAATGAGAGGTTGGGGTGGTGGTTGATGTTGTACAGGTGGTCGAAGGATTTGGACCAGTGGGATTGGTCTTGGTTGCCTAGGTGGTGGTGGTCTTGCTCTTGGCGGAGAGATCTGATTTTGTCTCTCCCCTTTATTGAAATTCTGTCTCCTCGGGTGTGGGCAGTAGTACATTCCATGGCCATCTTCCCCGCAGTTGTAACAGTGGTACTCTTGGTTCTGCCTTCGTTGTCCTCTTCCTTGTTCTGGATTCCTTCCAGGTGCATGCCCTTGCTACACTAGATGCACAGATAAACTCTCTAGTTGGGTGGTGATGCGACTCAGTAGGTCTTGTTGTTCTTCTGATGCCTCCTGCGGTTGGACTCTATGATTGGCTGTTCCAGTCACTGAGGTTGGTCGGGCCGAGCTTGTTTACTCTGACTCGTTTACTCTTGCTTGCATGCGCAGCTTCTTGTCTTTAAGGCGTGCTACTTCGACTGCCAACTCATATGTTGCAGGAAACCTTCGCTTCACCTTCTCTCTAAGAGGCAACCATAGACCAGCAATGAAACGATCCTTCTTTATGAAATTAGGCGCTCCTTTGCCTTCCTCCAGTGGTGCAAGCCATCTCTCCCATAAGTCCACAAATTTGGACTAGTAGGTGGCATATTCCAACAGACCTCCCTGCTTTAATTCTGTCAATAGCTGCCATAGCTTCTCCGAGGTTGTGCCTCCACCAAACCTCTTTACAAAAGCAGCCCTTAACACATCCCATGCATTCTTGGTGGCCTGGGGCAATGCATTATACCAGGACTTGGCCTCTACTTTCATCAATAGAGGAAAAATTCTAAGTTGTGAAGCGTCGTCATCTTTGTTGGAGACGATACAAGCAATGTCGAAATCATCTAAAAAGTCGGTGATGAGATCCTCTCCCTTCTTTCCACTGAACGTGGGGAAAGAAACACTTGCCATGGTAGTGACTCAGGAAATTACAAACCTCTTTTTTTTTTTTAACATTACATTAGCAGTAGCAGCTCATAGCGGCTTTTTACAGGGGTGGGTAGATAGGTTAAAAAAAGATAAAGATAGAAACATTAAAGTAATGATGGTAATCTAATTATGGGAAGAATGATAGGGTTCGGGAAATTGAGGATTTCGACTAGTACCGCCGCACCGAATAGGTGTACGATTATTGGTAGAAGACTTTCCTATCTACATAGATATTCACATGCATATGCTGCAGGAATCTGAACAAGAATGCCGTCGGACCGTTTTCCATCATGCACAGAGGGTGGAATACTTACTTATACTCTTACCGTGCCAGTGTTGATGAGTCAGCACATCCACAAGAGGTTGTCGCCTTTCATGGGCTCTACCTTTCCTTCGTTGCTCAGCACGTACGTGGTGATGGCGACGCGTCTGACCACTCCCTGCCTCTTGGCTAACAACAATTGCAAGTAATTTCGATAGTCGGCGTGTTGCATGAATTCTACGCCGTTTAGTTGCAACTTGTCCCCAGCCCACTGGGTTTCTCCCCTGGTAGAGAGATTCTTCAGGATAAGTTGTACAGGGAGAGGAGGAAGATCCTCCACTCGCTTTCCAAAACAGGGAGAGCAGTAGCTAAACCACTCTTCTCTAGGACATGGGAATCTTCTTACCACTTCTTCTTCCGGATTGTCGAAGTGGATTGGTAGCACTCGCATACGTCGTGCAAATCGATAGGCGACCTTCCTCCGCCTAACTTCGGATGACTTCCTCTTTGGCAAACTAGGTACAACCCGGCTTTTTGAGCTTGAAGCACTTGCTTGGCCAGACGCTTCTCCCTTCGGAGTCATGTGTTTCTAGACTGGCTTATCTTCTCCTTGCCTTTGGCTCGAGCAGCCCCTTTAGGCCACTTTGGAGTTATAACTTTGACTGTAGTTTCTTTAGGGAAAAGAGGTCTCACCGTTTTCTTCCCTTCCTTGAGGTGAATGACTTCTTCGCAATGAATGTCGATGTAGATGACTTCAGCCCTTTCGCTGCCTTCGTTGCTGGCACTCATTGACAGTGTGCTTTGGTTGACAATAGTGATGGCACTTCACCGACCTCCCACCTGATGCTTTCAACTTATGGTTATAACGAGCAGCACGAGATGGAGAATTTACCTCTTGAATGTTGACGACACTGCAGCCTGGCAGTAGTACCTCAATGAAGGCGGCTAGTGCCTCCTTCGTCTCCTCTTCTTCCATCCTCCAGTTAGAAAATTCCTTCAGCCATTCATCCATGATTGATAGTGGGCATCACTTTCAGCATTGTAAACTGAAGGGTCTTAGAAAGCCCTCTACCCTTTATATGATTTTTTAATTGACATCCCTAAAGCTAGTTTGATATTGGAAACTTATGTTGCTTCATTTGAAATGGAAGACCCTCAAAGGTCCCAACCACAAAGTCTTTCCTTGGAATAAAGACCCTCTCTCCAATATTTGATGTCTCAATTATATTCTCATGAAACTACTTGCATATCAGCCTAGTTCCATTACATAGTCCACATCTTGGATCCAAACTTTAGAGCAACATTATGGGAGCATTCTCTTTCAAGACCAAAGGATGAGGTAAAAATCCCCCACCAAGATCAAGATTATTCAAATAATCAAATGTGTATAAATTAATATTTTTCTCCAATACACACCAAGATCAAGATTATTCAAATAATCAAATGTGTACAAATTAATATTTTTCTCCAATACACACCAAAATCCCCCACCAAGATCAAGATTATTCAAATAATCAAATGTGTACAAATTAATATTTTTCTCCAATACACAAATTGAATCTGCATTAAGATACTATTTGTAGTCTCCACATATCCTTAGTGGGGGCACCAAATGACGAACGTAAAGCGGACCCCGAACCCCAACGGCCTCTAAAATGCCGGAGGCCAAATGGCGTGCCTCGAGCCTGTCACACGGTAAAGCGAACAAGGGGCACCACCTAGCTTTGAGCGGCTAGGACGCAAACCATGATGATATGAACACCGCAAACTTACACACACACACACACACACACACACACACACACACACACACACACACACACACAGATTTGCTAATGATGAAAACCCTCGGGGGTGTGAGGGAGAATTATTTCTGCAGTATTTACAAATGGCACGCCATGGTGGTAGAGAGGTAGGGAGAAGAGATGGTGCAAACTACTTGGTGCGTTCTCTAAGACGACTCAATGATTGTGAAGCTTGCTACCAAGAGCGTGTATACGTGTGTGCATCGACCATTGGAGTCGAGAGATGGGTGTGGTTCCCTTCGCATGGTGCAATTCCCAAGGCAAACCCAACACACAAGCCCCCTCCCCGTGATGGTGACAGTGTCAACTCTTCCCACTACACTCTACCAAGTGCTGACTTCCCATGGACTACCCCCCCCCCCCCCCCCCCCCCCCCCCCCCCCCCCCCCCCCCCCCCCGATAGTCAGGTCAATTTATAGGTGTTGGCTGCTTGGATTATGGTAATCCCAGTGTGATTAGGGTAAGCTTAATCGGGGAGACAAAGCAAGTGGTGGGCCCGGTGTGGTTGACCCTTGCTTTATTTTGGTAGGTTATTAAAAGATGAGAATCTCTAGGTGGGCCTTTGTGACCATCACCTAGAGAGAGGATATTTATCAAACAAAAGGAAATTTTACAATGGCTCGGGTGAAAACGATGAAAATAACCTATAAATTACTGGAATGGTGTCGTGGTTGCGTGTTGCCGGCGAATGGTGTGTTGCCGCTGCGTCGGTGTCGAGCGTACTTATTTTCAGGGTCGGCCAGGGCATACCTTCGATGCATTTCCTCTTTTTGTTGTTGACGGCGCGTGCTTTGGATCCTTCTTCTTTTTTTTTTTGTGGTCGTCGTAATCGTGGAGTCCTTCATTTTCTTTGTATTTGTGGTGCGTATACGCGCGTGTGTGTGTGCGTGTGTGCATGTGGATGGATGTGTGTATATATATGTATATGGGTGTGTGTGAGTGAGTGGATGTGTGTATTTGTATGCGTGCACGAGCATGCGGTGGGAACGGGGGGCTTATGTACATAATGTATATATTATATATATGCTTTTATTTTATTTTTTTCTGTTCGACGGCCAGCGGCAGCTACGCATGCTTGGGGTGGGGGATGGGGTGTGTGTGTGTATGCATGGGGTGTGTGTGTGTGTATTGAGAGAGAGAGAGAGAGAGAGAGAGAGAGAGAGAGAGAGAGAGAGAGAGAGAGAGAGAGAGAGAGAGAGGATGAGGTGGCGCTAGAGGGAGGGGGGATTCCATAGGGTGGGTGCCCACCACGCCGAGGGGGGGGGGGGGGGGGGGGGATTGTCTTATCCTCCGTCTTGCATGCTGTCTCAAGGAGGAGAGGGGGGTAAGAAGTCAATGGTGTGGGTGGGAGAAAGAGGGTGGGGATAGCGGGCCAAGGGGAGGGTGAGTGAAGCCAAGGGGAGGGGGAGGCGAGTAGGTGGGGAAGAGGGGGGGGGGAAAAGAATATTAGCGGGCCAAGGGGGGGGGTAATGAGAGGGGGGGGGGGGGGGGGGGGGGGGGGGGGGGGGGTGAGTGTAAGAATATGGGAGAGCGGGGGGGTTCCCATGCGGCTCGACATAGAGGGAGCACGAGAGAGGGGTCGGGGTGAGTGCTTGAGGCTTGCGCCTGGCAGTGGGTGGCCAGGGGGGGGGGGGGGGGGGGGGGGGGGGGGGAGAGAGAGAGAGAGAGAGAGAGAGAGAGAGAGAAAAGATATTAGAGAGAGGTATGTAGGGAAAATGAGAGAGAGAGAGAGAGAGAGAGAGAGAGAGAGAGGGGGAGTTATTTCATCCAATGCCAGCCGGGGGGGAATAAACTACAGAGGAGGAGAGAAAGGGTACCTGAAACCGAGGGCGGCCGGCTAGGCTGGGGTATAGACAAGCGAGGGCATGAGGGTGATAAGGCCGGCCAATCGAAAGGGGGGGTGTGCCATTCCCGTAGAGGTGTTGTGAGGATTGATCAGGTGGTGCCGAGCCTTCCAACAGTGTCGCCAAGGCTCCAGCAGAAGAAAAATAAGTTTTTTTTTTTTCTTTGCTTTTCAAAAATCGGCCATCAGTGCAAGTAAGTTTGTTTCAGTTTTTTGTTTTGTTTCTTGCACGCAAAGGATTGATCCTGATGTGATATTGGAATCATTCTCAATGTGGTTGATGTGTTTTTGGATAAACACAATGTTAAATGATTGAACAATGTGGTAGGTGTGTGCAAGGAGAGTGAGTGGCTAACTCAAAGACTCCCACTTTGAAGGCGCTCAATTTCCTTGAGAACATTTAGGTCAATTTTCATGTGGGTGTCGAATATTGGTTTGAGAATGTGTAGGTTGGAAGGATCTTTGATATGTGAAAGTGGTTTTTAGACTAAGCCATGGTTGTGTATCCCGATAGGGTCGAAGCTACGGATGCCATGGTCAAGTCTTGTGATCTGTGGATTGTTCATGCATTTGGGGCTTGGATTGGTAGTTCGGTTCTGGATACCGTGTTGAGTTAATTTGTTCCGACTTGGAACTTTTTTGTTGTGTCAACTATTGGTGTCCATTGTGGGTCAATGAGATCATGGAAGAAATGACGATTTTGCCTTCTTTGCTTTTCGCATGTTGAACTATCAAAGAAGGCTATCCATGCCACATGGGAGCGTCCTTTGATCTCTACTTTTTTGAGAAGTCCATCTGCACCATTGACTAAGCCATCCAAAATGTATATGTTGCGGGAACATATTTCCACTATCATGCCAGGCTTAAGTTCAAGTATTGGGGCTAGCCCTGCAGTTAGTTGTGGATTTTTTGGGAGAACAATGTTTCTTGAACATGTTTTATGTGGCTTGTCATGTGCCTTGATGAAATATGGACAAGTATTCAGATTTTGAAAAACCTTTTGGTTATGTTGATTTTTTGACATGTTTGTGAAAAAGAGATGAGGTGTTGTGACAATGTTGTAGTTTTTGTTCATATGTTTTGTGTTGATGGACGTCAAGTCCTCCTTGGTGTGACTTCCAACTCTGATACGATTCAAGGTCTTGACAAACACCATGTTTGATTGTCGCATAGGCATCACAAGCGCGACACACTTTATATGGGTGTGCCCGAAAGAAGGGGTGAGGATGTCTAGTGTATTGTTCAAATCACAAAAATCCAACGATTGTGTACATGGCTCGCTTGGCAAAGATCTCCACAGATGATATCCAATCCACCAAATGGTTCGATGTGGTTATGCTTGATAGCTCGGAGCCTCGTGTCAATAATATGCAATAGTCTACGTCCAATCAAGGATGCCTCATCAAAGACAACAAGCTTTAGGTTTGCATAGAATTGGGAGAGGTCATTAAGGGATTCGTTGGAAAGAGGAATGTTTTTGTTTAGCATCAATGGGAGGCACAAAGCTGAGTGAATTGTTGTGCCTCCTAGGTTAAAAGCTGCCTTACTCGTGTAAGCCATTAGCAATGTTGTCGGAAGCGCGATGTTGCCAATGATTACTATGTTGTAGTACCAAACCAACCCTTGAATGATGGTGCGTAGTGTGAATGTCTTGCCGGTAGCGGCTCTTGCTAGGAAAAGTTGAATAGGATTGTTTGGTTGTAATCGTTTTCTTGACATGATATCATCATATAGGTTCCTTTGTTCTGCATTTAGACTCATCACAATTGAAGGATACTCTTCATTTGGCATTCCAAGAAGTCTTAATGATGTGACGATACTTATGTTGTGAGCTTTGGTGCTTGGTAAGTCAAAGTTGAGCTCATAGTTGAATGTTTCCTCGTCATTTTCTTTTGAGGAGCTATTGGAGGAGGACTATTGCTTGGAACCCATGCAAAGTTCTAGTTTTGTGAAAAGTTCTTGTTACTAATGATTGTATTAATGATTGTGACATTGTTGGACTCGTACTTTTCTTTGCATGTCATTGTGCACGTCTCGAACTCAGATTCACCACCCTTGAAGGGGAGAAATAGAAAGCAAAGTTCATGGTAATGTCTTTCAGGGTCCATAACTTGATTAAAGTTTGTGTACTTGATCACCCACGGCTTCTTTCGCTTGCGGTGCTTGCCATGAGCAGTATTGTACTGGCTTGCAAATTCAGCCAAACATTGGTGTGATAGAGTTGGCATTCTTTTGGGGTGTACTTGGTGACAATATCGTCATTGAAGATGTGTGTTTCATCATCAAGTGTCTCCAAGGTGGCTTTTATTTTTAGCAGCAATGTTCTCCAAGAATGAAAGTCTACATTGATGAAGATGAATTCCATGTTCTCACTATGTAGTGGCAATGATAGTGCAATGTATGTTTCTCCTTGGGCTACGATTTCTTGTGTGTTGATCAAGGCACTCCCAATATTCTTCAAGCGCTCCAATGTGGGAGGATTATGTTTTTTTCAATTGTCAATGACATTTTTCATTGCTATATTTGTTAATGAATCTTGTTTTGTCATGTAAGATGTGCAATATGCTGCAACTCCAAGGGCATTGAAAATAAATTGGATGTCAATATTGTCGTCCCATAAAGTGCAGAATGCTTTATTGAAATTATTTGTGTAGATGTCCTTTGGATTTCTTTTGAGAAGCTGGGGGATTCTCGAACGTTGAGATCCTTTCGGTGATACAGGTTGCTGGAGTACCCCTTTTTTGTGGCCTCACCATAGGACATGTATAGAGAGGGCTAGGTGCATTTGATGTCGTGTTGGCAGTCTTGGGTCAGCTTTTTGACTTTTTATGCACAGTTAGTGGTTAATGCGCCTGTCTTATGCTCTGAGAGTATTACTTTTAATGCGTTACTGATCTCTTGTGACAATTTTGGATTGAGATTCTGTCAGTTTTTTTGGGGAAACTCTGCCAAATTTTTCCTAGAATTACCAGTGTTTATCGCCTATTATCTTTAGCTTGCAGCCATGTTATCTAGTGGTGAAAATAATATTTACAATACCCGGAAATTTGATGGGACAAATTTTGCTATCTGGAAAGAGCATATTCAAGACGTTCTTATACAAAAAGGCCAGCTGGATCCTATCATGGAGTGCCCAGAGGGCGAGTATATGGATGTTGAGTGGGAGAAACTTGATGCTAAGGCCAAATCTACCCTCCGTTTGCATTTGACCGAATCTGTGTACTTTACTATAGTTGGAGAAAGGACTGCTAGAGATGTATGGGATAAGTTGTATTCCAGTTATGACAACAAAAGTGCCACTAATAAGGTTTTATTGATGAAGAAGTTGTTTGACCTTTGTATGAAGGAAGAGGGCACTATTTCTACTCACGTTAATGAGTTCAATATCATTTTCACTCAGTTGACGAGTCAGGGTTTGGTCTTCGATGAGGAAATCAAATGTATCTTCTTGCTATGCAGTTTACCATCATCTTGGGATAGTTCTGTGCTGTGATTAGCAACTCAGCACCTGGTACCATTCTAGTGTACAATGACGTCCTTGGGAGTTTTTTTATCGAGGAGGTTTGCAGGAAATCTCTTGAAGGCAAGAAGGATGTTGATGCGTATTTTGCTAGTAATAGACAGAGGGGTCGCACTCAAAGTCGTGCCAAAAGAAAGGAACATGGGGGCTCACGTAGTAAGTCTCGGGTTCTATGTGTAATGTTGTGTGCTATCACTACCATAAAAAAGGGCATGTGAAGAAGGATTGCAAGAAATGGCAGCAAAGCAACAAGGATAAACAATCCGATGACACTTGTAAGTCTGATGATTCAAACAAGGGAAAAGAAAAGTTAGAGGAGATCAATGTGCTAGAGTCTTCAAATGCTCCTATTGTCGAAGATGCATAAACAATCTATCTCACATCTTGATTACACCTGCGCGTTTCGAGCCAAGTCTTGATTACATCATGTTGACCGATTGCAATGAGCCAAGCTGCTACCAAGAAACCATGATGACGGATGATGTGGTGAAGTGGGAGTATGCTATGGAATCCGAGTATAACTCGATTCTGGCTAATGACACTTGGTAGAACTACCAAACGATGCAAAAGCTTTACCTTGCAAATGGGTTTACAAGAATAAATTTACCTCAGGTGATCCAAATCCAAAGTACAAGGCTAGACTTGTAGCCAAAGGGTTCAAACAACAAAAGGGAGTCGATTTTGATGAAATCTTCTCGCCTGTGATCAAGATGACAACACTTAGAACCGTACTTGGTCTTGTAGCCATCGAGAACATGGAACTTGTCCAAATGGATGTGAAGACAACATTTCTTCATGGGGATCTCAATGAGTATGTTTACATGCAACAACCTGAAGGGGTTGTTCAGTAGAACGCATCTCGTGAGGAGCTAGTATGTAAGCTCAAAAAGGCACTTTATGGCTTAAAGCAGGGTTCAAGGCAGTGGTATCATAAATTTGATGCATGCATGAGGTCTCAAGGGTATAAAAGGAGCGAAGAGGATCACTGATTGTACACAAGAAAGCTAGATGATGTCTAGATGATCATTCTAGTTTTGTATGTTGACGACATGCTTATAGCTGGGAAATCCATTGCGGAAATTGCCACTTGAAGAAAACACTTAGCAATAATTTTGCAATGAAAGATTTGGGGGATGCTACACACTTTCTTGGCATGCGAATCAAAAGAGATCGCAAACATCGTATTCTTGAGTTATCTCAGGAAACATACATTAAGAAAGTTTTGCAGCGTTTCAATATGTAGGGGGGGAAGCATTGAGTACCCCAATGCATGCATTTTTGAAACTCAGCAAGGAAGATGCACCCAAATCTGATGCTGAGCGAGCTGAAATGGCTAAGGTACCATATTCTTTGTCAGTGGGCAGTCTCATGTATGCTATGGTGGACACAAGACTAGACATTGCTTTTGCAGTGGGAGTGGTGAGCCGATATATGGAAAATCCTGGCAGGAAGCATTGGGAAGCAGTGACACACATTCTTAGGTACCTCAAAGGTACGATCGGTAGGTGTTTATGCTTCAGGAACAGTGATGTATCCATCGTGGGTTATGCGGATGCAAACCATGTGGGTTGTGTCGACAATAGGAGATCGACATCTGGCTAGGTTTTCATATTTGTTGGAGCAGCAGTATCTTGGAGGTCATGTCTTCAAGATTGTACGTCGTCTTCCACTACGGAAGCAGAGTACTTTGCATTATCGGATGCAAGTAAAGAGGCTGTATGGTTATGTAAGGTCTCTGACCCCGAGCTAAAAGAACACCATTGTACCATAAAACAATCATAATGAAAAAGTTACTATTTTTAGCAGTTTTCCAAAATCTGTCGATGCCATGATGTTTAGAATGTCATAAAGCTTCCAAAAGTGAATTAAAATAATTTTTGTGAAAATTTTTCAAAAATAGTAAGTTTTTGGTGACCCGACCCGTCCGTTTTGATCGTCTCGAAAAACTGCACCAGTATCCTAAATTTGAAAAAAATGCATTTTTGGACGCCGGGGGGCTGCTAAATATGGCAGGTACCCAGGTTAATACACCTTAGTTAGAGCTTAGTATAGCAAGTTTCGGCATTAAATTCTGATTCGTATTGCCCGTCTTAGGTTAAAATTAAATTTTCCTAAAGTTGTGCGGGAAGGCACCGGGACTCGGGGGCTGTGTGGGAACTGGTTCCAGGCCACTGCAGACTGAGTTTGGCAGTAAGAGGGCGCCCTCACACACTCACACGGCTCGTGGACTACTTTCTATGCAAGAGAGAGAGAGAGAGACTAAGTGAGCTCTTGAGCAGGTTGGGACACTTGGTAAGTATGCAACTAGAGCTGCCATGCATGAAGTGAGTACTCCTCCAAATGCATATAGCAGGCAAATTCAAATTTTTCAACTTGTGAGCCTATATAAGAACATGCTCACACACCACTCGATACACACACACACACACACACACACACACACACACACACACACTTACACACACCTTGGGAAGGTGCTGTCGACACACATAGTTTTTGGAGAAGAAGCAAAGGAGGGAAGTGTTGTCCGATTCTCGTCTTGAGAACTCCATTGGATCTGAAATTCGAGTGGATTTCAGCCCCTAATCACGATAATATCGATTTAATTGATGCTTTTCTGCAAATCTCTTCATCATTCTCTTAATTCCTCATCTATTCTGCTTAATCATAGCTCTATTTCTCAATAGCTGCTCTCTAATTCTCCATACCATTATTCTATTACATAATCATCATCCAATATTTAATTATGCAGCCATTAATCTCTCCTAATCATAGATTAATGCATGATTAGTAAGAGAAATCTCCCGATAGTCAGCATAGTAATTAATTGTCAAGCCGGTAATGATGTGGATTTGACTAAATTCATTCTATTACCACACAATATTGGTGTAACTAAGTTAGACTCAATTTATTCATAGATTAGTATGTAATTAAGAAAAATTAATCCGTCATTAAGCCACTAAGAAGAGAATTTTCTCTCACCTATGCATGCGGTAAATCCGCAAATCTCTACTTGCATTAGAAAGAGATTAAGCATGTCTAATTCATCTCTAGTAAATAGATCAAGTAGAAATCTGAAATTCTTAATTACCTAGGCCAAATAATTAACCTTAGGGCCAATTCCCATAGAACATGTAAGGTACTATCCATAAAATACTATGTCTTGAAGGAAACCTAACCATCTCGTATAGAATGAATTGTTCAGTGATTCTAATCTGTCATCTCGTATAGAATGAATTGTTCAGTGATTCTAATCCGTCATCTTGATTGTTATGGTGCTCTCAGACATTAGTTCTTTTCTCCAACTTTGTCAATTAAGTAGTGAGTATAAAATGGCCCCGGTAAAGAGAACTCGCTTCGGTGGTGCCCACGACCGCGAGGCGGGAACGAGCAACATGAATGGGAAAGGAAAAGCTCCCATATCCCTAAACATGTTGGAGAAATCCGACAGAAACCTCGGCATTTGAATTCAATTGTATATTAAAGTCTAAGTAGGAAAGAATGGTTGATGGATATATTGTTTGAAATAGGAAAGAATGTCTGCTAGGAAAAATTTAGCTCAGCATGTTCATTCTATTTCCAATGTTGAACTAGTCCTGATCCCCCTACTGATCACAAGGGGCGGCTCGCGACGATTTTGTAGTAGCTAGAGTTACTAGCTTAGGGCCTTTACCCACGACTTGCTTTCTATGCGGTGGGAACCCACGTCTTGCTTTCTATGCGGTGGACATACCTAGTTGTATGGGCAGCTAGGAGACAACGGGAGGAGTAAACTCTCGCTGGAGGGGGGATGTTGTACCTCCAGAACATTGGAATTTTAAATGAACAAGTTTTTGAGTGAATTTTTACTAGATTTACTGTCTTGGTGCCGCTTTGCAATACTGGTTGAAGGGTTGTATTAAAGAACTTGTGAATCGGAAAAATAAACAAGAATAACTTATATGTTGAACAACCATTGTGGTAGTAATTAGGTAACAAAGGAAGTTTGAGTATGGGGTGGAAAGTGGGGGCTTGGCTCGGGTTGCCAATGCCTATGAGAAGAGTGGTCCCGATTGGTCGGGAACTCTCCATCCCCATAGTACTATAAATTGACGATAGTATTACTCATTGCCCTAAGAGCGGCGAAGTCTCAAGTGTACGTGCCTCTGAAAGCTATGGAAAAAAAGGCACTCGAGACTTCTCTCCTCTTGGAAGGTGGGTTTTAGGACTGATAATTGATTAAACACGCTTCCCTTGTGAGGTGGAACTAGATCTCGATGCTAGTAGGCTCGAACTCGATTCACTTGGTGATGAGAGATCGTCCGCTAGTTGAACCCAAAACCACGTTGTTTGTTTCCGCTGTAGATCTAGTGGCCATGAGGTTTACCATCAGATCCGTCGTTTGAAACGACGGGGTGGGGACCTCACACCTGGTATCAGAGCTATAGGTTTACGATAAGGTGTACGTGGCTTAGGGTAGGTGGCTTTCCCTTTAGTTGAGGGTATGGTGTTAGATATGGTGTATGATGGGCGATTATTTCCTTTGGGCGACAATGGCAAGTCTGCTGCTTAGGGTTAGGGTTTTCACCTTTGCTCTACGTTTTGCAAGCCTTTTGGTTCTCCGCCTTGGATTGGTGCTATTGCTAACACAGCGGCACACTTTTGGAGCCCGATTTGAGTGCCCTCTACACTGTGAGGCTCATGGAATCCTGGGTATGCCGGGTTTAATTGTATGGCTTGGGTTTGCTTTCTGTGTGGCACTGTCGTGTCGTGCACATGCAATGATACCATCTAGAGAATGGATGTTTTGGATCTGATGTGTGTGATGTGCGGCGAAGCCGCTGATCTGAACACGTTGATGTGCTTATGTTCTCTTTCATTGATGTATGGTTTTTGAAATTTAACTTCTACTGAGACGATCGACTGAGATATTTTTTCTTGTTGGTGTTTTTGTTTTCTTTGTTGCAGGTCTGGATGAGTGTAGGGCGTAGATGGTGTGAACAACTTTGCCGCTTGAGTTTGCATGGAGATATTTGAACCTAGGTCTAGATTCTGGCTTATAAATTTTCTCTATTGATCGTTATGACATGTGAACTTTTAGAGTTTTGGGACAGTTAATTCCATTTTTGGTGGTTTGATTGTTCTTTAATGGTCCTTTTTGCAATGAAATCACCATTTCCATTGCAAAGAGATTTTTGAGAGTGCTTCATCGATGTCTGAGCAAGAGATGTGGAGTCATGTAATGATGGACTGATTTTTGGAATGCTTTTTGAGTGAGATATAGTGGAGCTATTGGAAATATCTTGTGTTTTGTCCTGTCAATGATGGGAACATTTTTTTTTGACTGGTGGTTATTGTAATGTATCCACGTCATTAATGATAAGCAATTTAATGTAATTTTTGTTCTCTCTACTGGAGTATGATTGCAAATTGTGTCCTCTCTCTCTCTCTCTCTCTCTCTCTCTCTCTCTCTCTCTCTCTCTCTCTCTTTTCCCACCCCCACCCCAAAGTTTATGGCTACGGGCTAACTATTGAATGTTCCTTCTGTCTTCCTAGCCATATGTTCCGATTTCAAAAAGGCAGTTTTGAGCAGGGCTCCCTTCTTTCTCCCTCATCTCTCTTTTCCTTCTCTATCCCTCCTCTTTTTGCCTCTCTCTCTCTCTCTCTCTCTCTCTCTCTCTCTCTCTCTCTCTCTCTGCCAAAGCACTCTATTCTCTTTCTATGATTTGGTGTTTGGGATTAAAGCTAGGTTTCATTATCCTGCAGGTAGGCGTAAGTTACCATAATTATTTCTCATGTTTTCTCTATAAAACGTATTCCAAGCTGTGTCGTGCTCTGTGGTTAGTTCTTTGGTGTCTTGCTTGGAACCTTGCAAGTTCTCCATTGTGCATGTGTTGAGAGAGCAGAGAGTGTGTGTGTTGAGAGAGCATCTTGCAAGTTCTCTATTCTGCCATAGAGTGCATTGATTCTCTGTGGATTTGCAATCGGATTCCACGCATGGTGGCTTGCTAGGTTTTCAGCACGTCTCTCCTGTCCCGTGAGCATTGCTGGGTTTGCAGCTCAATTGAGATTGATCTTGGTCTTGCGGCTTCCATGAGATTATTTGTTGGGTTTTTCAATGGACTCTAGCATGGATCGTTGGTTCATTTCACTGCCCTGATTCTTGTTGCCTGTTATATTTTGTTGCTTTGACATTAAAAAAAATATGAACGCTCTACGGGCCCTTTGGGATTAAGGTTAATTAGAGGCCAGCCTATAGGAAGAGGGTGGTGGTCATACTCTATACTCTCAAAAAAGTAGGGGGACAAGGTAGCCTAACACCTCTTAATAGCCTCTTACCTAGTGAGAAGGTAAGGGAGGTGGCTAGGGGAAAGGGACGGGGGGGGGGGGACCACTTCAACCTCTTTTCCCCCACTTTTTGGCCCGGTTTAAAAATACACTAAAAAATTCAAATTTTCAAAAAAGTTCAAATTTCAAAGTTTCCCTCCTTAAAAGGTCCCGAAACCTATTTCATGGTCAAAAAAGTATTTTTGACCTTCAAAAGTAAAAAACATGCACTAAAAAATCCAAAAAATTGATTTTTCTCAAAAAAACATTTTCCGCCTTCCAAAGTCTTTTTAAACCTATTTTATAGCTAAAAAGTGATTTTCTCTCTCTACAAACCCTTTCCCAAGCTCTCCATTGCTGCAACAACCACATGCACCCCCTAAAGTCCAGCATTATCTCTCTGCTAACTTTCTTCCACCTCCACTGTAGCACCAAGTAAGCTCCTCCCTCATCTCTTCCCCTTGTCCACCACATAGTCTCATAGCAAGCTAGCTCCTCTCCCTTGTCTCACCTCCATTACAGCATGGAACAAGATTCTACTCCTTCTACTTTCATTCACTCACACCACATGGAAACCTCTACTCCCAAAGGTGGCAAAAGTATGAGCTCACATGACTTGCATACCACAACAACATAGGGTGTGAATAGTGTGTGGACATTTTAAGGGTTCATCTCCAATATAAAGAAAGAATGGTAAGAAAACTACCCTTGTAGCTTATATACAGAGCTTAACATCATCTCCATCTTTAAGTTTATCATGCTGAAGAGAACAAATCTCTTTATGGATTTTAATGTTTAGACTTCACACCTCTTAACACTGGGTGGTGCTATTTTGTTGATGGCTTTGGTGCACCATCTATAGTTGTGTAGCATGTGTTTGAGTCTCACAATGCAAATAAGTTGTGCTATCTAGGGAGAGTCATGAAAGATTTTTCTTATAGTTTATTCTTTGTTTAGTTGTCAATAGATTTTTAGAATGATATCATTTTGTACTTTATAACTTTGTGCTCACATAATCTATTGTTTACTTACAGAGTCAACTTTTTTTCAGAGGACATGAGCAAGCAACCATGTGCAGAGATGGAAATCACTATATTTTTGTTCCGTGAGGAACGTTTCACTACCATGCTAAAGGATTTTGATAAGAATAGTAGAATTTTTGTAGAATCTTGAACCAATAGGTACTCTCTAGGAGCTCTTAGAAAAGCCATCCATATAGTACTACTATCTTCCCTAGTGTCATAGACACACAAATACTCAAGTGTATATGTATCTCTAGATGAGGAAGACAAATACTTGTAGGAGACGCCTAACAACAACATTGTCTCCGTTTGTAATTATTTTCATGAGGCTGGATTCCTCTACAAATGTAATATAAATATGTTTTTTTGTTAAATGTTGTCGCATTGAGTGAGAGTATTTAATTTAGATTACTAAAGTTTCATACAGATTTGAGAAATATTGTTGACCTTTATGGATATTTTGAATTTCCTGTAAGACGTTTCAAGTCTCAAGTCTTAATCACTCCACCATGAAGAAATTCAAGCAATATCTTGATTTCAATTTAATCATTAATAGTTATTCTTATTAAAGTGGATCATAACCTTTGTCAAGATGTCCTCATTTGGGGATGTTTAATATATATCATTAGCAACGTTTCACAAGTTGAGAAAGCTAAATTCTTGCTTTCCAACATGTTATTGTTTCCATACTATGCCTATGCCAAGCTTGACTTAGAGAAATGACAATTTGAGATGGAGGTGTCGATGTATAGGGGTGACTTATTATTGATTCATGTTTCGTCATACATATATTGTAAAGCCTTTGAGTTTCCACCTTTTTGAGTAGTGTTGACAAGTTTTTGGTGTCAAATCTTCTTAAATATACCTATTCATGAGCGATTGGTAGTTATCTCTTTGGTATTGCTAAAGATGATACCAATAGCTATTACCTTGTGAACTTAACTATTAAATTGTGGAATTGATTTTCACTATGTAGCTCATTTGGATAGAGAAAGTATAAACATAAATTATAGATACATGCATTGTTAAGATAGAAGATATGTACCACTCGAGCCTATGTAAACCGCTAATCAAGAAACCTTTGGTTGGATACTATAACAATAGGGGTCACATGTGGTTTCAAATACCAAAGAAATGGCTAAACCATATATTCCCAAAGACACGAGTTGGACACAAGGAAGGAAAAATTGGCTCCTTGTTTGGTCAATTTCTAGTGCTGCACAGGATTTTGTGAGGCCTTTGACCTGGGGAGTTCACTAAAGTATATGTAACATAGCACATGTGTTCAACAGAAGGGATTTTATATTCTTGTAAAGTTACAGAAACATGTGTAGATAAGGCCTATAAGGGGTACTTTTAATCCATTCTGGTGAACGCACATGATATAGGAAAATTTTACATAGTGAATGTTTTGGACCTTTGAACACAGAGAAAAAGGGGGGGGGGGGGGGGGGGGGGGGGGGGTGCTCTGATTACATCAAACACTAGACCTCTATCTCATGGACATGCATTACAAAAAGGCCCTATTTGTCATTATAAGGCCCCAGGGGCCCTCAAAAAGAGGGGTCACAAGGGTGCGCAGAATGGCCATCCAGGAACCCTGGATGGCCATTCTGCGCACCCTTGTGACCCCTCTTTTTGAGGGCCCCTGGGGCCTTATAATGACAAACACACACCAAGAACAGGGGCAGTGGACACAAGGAAGCAAAAAATGGTCGATGAGCATGATACAAGGTGTTAGGTATTTGCCATTTGGGAGGGGAGTTTGCTATGAATACATCAAACTGTACACTTCTATCTCATGGCCATGGATAAAAAAAGATTGTATTTGCCATTTTAAGGCCCCAGGGACCCTCAACAAGAGGAGCCACAAGGGCATGAGAATGGCTATCCAGGCCATAACGAAATGTGGGGGGGGGGGGGGGAGCTCTTGCTCTCTATACATCCAACATAACATCTTTATATCATCCTCATACACAATATTTTTGCAATTTTTTTCTATGTAAAATCCTTCAAGGCCCTCAGCAAGACCGGCCACAAGGGCGCGCAAGATGCCCATCCGAGACTTTTGGACGGGCTTTTTGCGTGCCCTTGTGGCCAGCAGTCTTGCTGAGGGCCCTGGGGGTCTTTACAGTGAAAAAAATTGCAAAATTATTGTGTATGAGGATGATACGAGGTTTAGTTTTTTCGTTTATAATAAGTATTAAACTTTTAGACTGCTTTCAACAGCTTCTAGCTTCCAATCAGCTCCGAATCTATTTGGGCTTGTCTGACATGAAGTTGTTCATCTCGTTGCCCTCTTCGACCATCATGTGATGCAAAAAAATCATACCTTGCTCGGATTCTCCAAAAGTCAACATGCAAGTTGAGAATTTCTTAAAAAATGATGTAAAACAGATATTTCTTACTTTTTCCTTAATCTACAGGCTCCAACGAGCATTAAAACCATGGAATCTAAAAATACTCAAAGAACCAATGTTTTTTAGTGTTAAGGACTATATTTCCTACATACAAAACTTTCTCAAAATCTCGCCCTAACACCTTCAAAAGTGGCTTCCAAGGAGTGCCCTCGATCAAAATTTGAAACTGAAGAAAAACAATCAGAATGAACTCCTAGACTGTGTACAAATTTTAAAATAACCAAAATTTTCTTCAAAAAAAGTTATTGAAAATAGGCTTCCCTTGGACTTCCCACTACGATAGAAATCAAAGGGTTCAAGGAGAGGTATGGTGTCACAAGTGCATGGTAGGACTCTCACGGAGGTTTTTTCCGTCAAGATCTCTTGTACTTTATCATGTCTTCTCGTGTACAATCTTACCAAACAAAAACAAATTTACACTTTAAATGACTACAAATCTTATTTATCTTATCAAACAATCTAAAATATGGTAGACCTAGAGTGCTCTTATACATCAACAAACAAAAATGTCCAAATTTCTTCTCATTAACTTTGATAAACATACATTCGTGAACAACTTCCAATGGGTAGTGCGGTCATAGTTCTTACATCCATTCCATGACATGGTATGCTGATGGGGTGACCTATCACATAAAAATATATTTGGTGGGGGTGCCCTCACATTAGGAAAGGGTCTGTGTTGCTGATGAAAAGCTGTTGTATTGTCCTACTAGGGATCTCTCCATGTTAGCATAATGATTTTTGGTGTAATGGGAGCCACATTTCTTGAGGAGAGCTTTGTGCCATCATAAAAGCTTCGTGTTATGCCAGTTCCTTGAGCCATTCTTGCAAACAATGCCACTCAACTAGCATAGTAAGAGGTCACCTTGTATCATGATGCGTTAGAGACATGTTCTTCAAACAAACAGATGTATGAATTCAACATTTGCAAGCTGTATAATAAAGACACTTGTTAAGCATATGCTGTATAAATTTGCAAATATTCCATCCAATAATCCTAAAATATACATTATGATGAGATTACCCACCTCAAATAAGCATGGATTTGAAGCACCTACGTGCAAGTTGTAAGAAAGAAGACTGTTTTAAAGAAAAAGTGGTGACACTTGTCCTCGTTGTGTACAAAAGAAACCTTTGTGCTAAGCACTACAAAACAAGTAGAGGCAACACCTTAGACTTCAAACTCTGTGATAAGAAGAACACAACCAAAAGTAAGAAGTATATTGTTACCTTGCACCAAGGGGTGTTTCTTTCAAATATGTGATGGTATTGGCAAGCTTAATAATGTACACATCCTTTTCTTGCAATTGTTTTTGGAGAGTTTCAACCTCACTCTTCAAAGAGGCAATACTGTCTTGTAGTGCCACTCTTTTGAGCTAAAGAGCTTGACATTTGTGCATCCAAGAAATGCAAAGATGCACTTGCACCCATACACAACCAATTGCAATAGTTTAACAAGCCTACTTCTCCCCTCCCAAGATATTGAAGAACCATCAACATTCGTCTCACCGATGGTACGATGTTACTGGGATGACCTCTGCTCACCCTCACGTGCCGACTTCGGTGCAAACACCGCCAACAAGCAAATATGTACGCTTTTGTTGTGCAGAGTACATAGTGGTGGAGGCATACGATTTGTGATGTCTGTGAGCACCATGGTAGTTGTTGCGCGTGAGGAAGCAAAGGATGAAAAGAGAGAGGGGGGAGGGAGAGGGAGGAACATGGGAGGAGAGAAGGGAGGAGGTGTAGAGGGAGAGAGAGGGGAGGAGGAGGAGAGAAGGGAGCAGGGAGGGAGGAGGAGGGAGGAGGAGAGAAGAGGGAGAGAGGAGGGACAAAGAGGGAGGGAGAGGAGAGGGAGAGAGGAGAGAGGAGGAGGAGAGAACAAAGGTTTTCTTTTTGGGGGATTTTTTTTCAAAAAAGTGGACTTTCAGTGTTTATAGGTTTAAAAAAAAGTCAAAAATTGATTTTTTAATATGTATATAAGTTGGGGGGAAATTTCAAGTAATAAAATAAGTTTTAAAAACTTTTTTGAAAAAAAAAGTCAAATTTTGGCTCTTAGTGACCCACATTTTTGCTGATGTGGCCACACTCCTTTACTCCCTTCACTTTCAAAAAGCTAGAGAGAGAAAGTGACCTCCTAGGTCCACATCCTACATATGTCTAAAAAAAAGGCTAGAAAAGCCTACTCAAACAAGCTTCTTGAATGCCCTTGTCCCCTTAACCCTACACAACATTAGCCTTAATCCCTAAAAATTAGGATTCCTTACAAGGCCCATGCAAGGTCCAAATATTGAAACTTGTTCTTGCTTATTGTTTAAATGGCTTTAGTGAAGGCTTTGTGAGTGGAAGCTTTGTGGATGACGCTTGTGAGTCTACAAAGAAAGGTGGTGAGGAGGGTGTTGAGCATGAGGATTTGGCCATATTCGCTTCCCCAAAAAAGGGTTTGATGGGGTCATCTACTACTATGTCACTAGCTAAATTGTTGAGTCCTAGAACTCAAATGAAGAAAACTTCAACCAAGGCTCAAAACAAGTCTCTTTCATTTCTTAAAGGTGATCTTAGGAGACTTATATTTCCTTGATATTCTTGGTGTGTACTTATTTGTGTATGTGGTCGTAGCTCGGGATGCTGCTATTGGTCCTTAAAAACTTGGAGTACTTCCTCTTGAGTCTCATCCTGAACAGTCCCTTGTGGAAGCTGCGCTAAAAATAGAGCCGTTTCATGATATTTTCAGCTCATCCCTGTCTTTAGCAAAACCTTTGCCCAAGCTTTTGATTGCTAAACTTTTCGAGACTGTCGGGGCACGGTTTGCCTTTGAAGGAAAAGTATTGGTCAAGTACGGTACTTACAAAGTTTCCAAGGCTTCGTACAGGAGGTTTCTTAAAACTAACCTGGTGGACTCTCTGGGTGCCCATACGGTCACATTTGTTGTCATTGAAAGTTTCATATCACAGTTTGTTGAGGCATTTGAGGTCAGTGATTTTGTGTGTATCGAGGGTGCGTCTGTGAGATAGAGAAATCCAAATGATGGTGGGACGTGCTCTTTCTCTGTGTATGTTGATGCCACAACATCAGTTGTGAAGGTTGAACCTTTTGAAGTGATTTTGTTGATGTTTCCTGAGCATAAAATCAAGGATGTTGTTTCAGTACCATCTCCTGTGGGTGATCTGATTCCTACGATTGCTTTCACTATTGTGAAGGAGAGACTTTCGCCGGAAGTGATGGGACAAACAACACATGCTTGATAATTGCAGATGGACCTACATTTGCTGATAGAGCTAGTGTGAGTCCTTAACAAGATTAGCATATGTTTTTATGTTTGGATTTATCTTATTTTTTTGTGTTGTCTAGTTGACCTTCATGCCATCAAGAAGATCAGACTTCTATCGGATGGTTAATGAGGTTAAAGAGCATGGTTTCTACACATGCGTTGCACACAATATCAATGTTTTCACCCCAGTTTACCAACACTCTCTCTATTGTGGACTTCACTATAGTGTGCCCACTTCTTGAGAAGTTAAAGCCTCTTTTTAAGAACATTTATGCAAAGCAATTAGATAATCTAGGTCTTGGAAAGAAGGTGAGAATTGGCTTACCTTCTGATCTTGTGTTCTTCTCTTCTTGGGTCATAATTCTTGCCATTGCAGGTCTTTGGTACTTTGGAGGTGGTTACTGTGAACAATCTTGGCCTTGAATACATCTGTGGCGTTTGCAAGAGTGGCCGGGTGAGTCAGCAAAGCTCCAACCCCCATTGCTTTTCCTGCAATAAGGAGACAGAGATTCTGCATGTGCCTGTTCTTCAAGTGAGGATCACAGATTGTGATGGCAACATAGTTTTTGTTGTCTTGCATGTCAATGTGGTTGATCATGTGCTACACCTTTCTCTTACTTTCCTCCAACTGTACGAGAGCAATCTGGTTGAGCTGAAATACTCTCTTGGTTGTTGATCTTAAGTAGGTTGGGAATTTTGACATAGATACTCAGGGTTATGTCACTAGCTTCAAAGGTGAAGGTCGTGCTTGAGTATTGAATGCCTTCTTCACATGTTTCAAACTCCTTCTTGCTTCAGTAGCATTCAAAAATCTTTTTGTATGTCCCTTTTAAGTCATCGATGTTAGTTTCCAACCTCTTTTTGTACCTTTGTCTCCTAAAGGCAACACCAGCAACAACAAAGCTAAGGAGAAGGGAGTTTATAGAGGCAAAAATAAACTCTCTCTTGAAGAGCTTGAGCGTTATTGTAAAGATAACCGTTGTTTCAAATGCGGCGAGCAAGGGCATGCGTACCGTGCTAGGCCCCAAAAGAACACCCACCATGAGCCTCCTATAGCTACCTTAGTCGAAATCCAAGAAGAGGAAGATCACCACAAAGGATCTCCTCTATGTCATGCTTGGGGAACGGTAAGAGAACATGATGCTTTTACTCTCTTTGACCTTGGTTCTACTCACAACTTCATATCCACAAAGTTGGTCACCAAGCTAGGCATCCAAGCATATGAGATGGGATATATCCTACCCGCCGATGGTGCTTTCAAGGGGCAAGAAGGTTCAGTCACTCCCTTAATCGGGAAATTGAGGCTCCATGTCCAAAGCTATGTGAACAAAGAGGACTTCTTTATCTCTCCTCTCAAGCATTAGGACGTAATCCTAGGGGCACCATGGTTTGATCGCATGGCTTCCAATGTTAAATTCTCTGAAAGGAAAATCTACTTTAGGTTCAGGGAAAAAGATATGTACATAGGTGACAAAGAGTTGGGTAACACCATACCCATTGTACATACGCAAGCTTTCAATAATTCAATAAAAGAGCTCTATTTCTGTGTACATGATTTTTGTTAAAGATTCTCAAAATGAACTTAATGCTTTAGCAAAAGAAAATATAAATAATCACAAGGAAGTAGAGTTATCCAATTTTCTCAAGGGGTTTCAAGATGTTTTATTGACGACATCCCTTGTGAACTACCTCCTAAATGAGTCAATGATGACCATGCAATTGAGCTTCTTCCAGGGAGTCCACCGCCTAATAAACCTCCTTTTAGAGTTTCTCAATCTCAACAAGAGGAGATTATGCGGCAAGTGCATGAGTTAGTTGAGAAGGGCATGGTTAGGCATAGCTGATCTCCATTTTGTTCACCCGTGTTATTAGTGCAAAAGAAAGAAGGCACATATCGTATGTGTGTCGACTATAGGGCACTAAATAGGATCACTATCAAGAATAGGTTTCCCGTTCCACGAGTAGAAGACCTATTTGATAAGCTACAAGGGTCGACCTACTTTAGTAGAATTGACCTAAAAAAGTGGCTATCATCAAATAAGGATAGTTGATCAAGACATTGTAAAGACCGCATTTTGCACTATGTTTGGTCTTTACGAATACATTGTCATGCCTTTTGGCTTGACCAATGCACCAGCCACATTTAACCGCTTGATGGAGAAGCTATTGAGGCCTCACCAAACCTTTATTGGAGTGTTCATTGATGACATTATCATCTACTCTAATTCATTAGACGAACACAAGCAACACCTCCATGTAATATTTCAAGTCTTACGAGAGAATAAACTTTATATTAATCGAAAGAAAAGTGAGTTTTTCTTAGAAGAGATTCAGTATTTAGGCCATATTATCTCTCAATATGGCATCCAATTGGATCCATCAAAGCTAGAGGTAATAAAAGGATGGCCTAATCCAAGGAATCTTCATGACCTAAGAAGCTTTATAGGTATGTGTGCATACTATAGATGCTTCATAGAAAAGTTCTCACAAATCACGGGACCATTACATGACCTAACAAAGAAAAACGTTAGGTATACATGGTCTGCCAAGGAGAACAATGCTTTCAAAATCCTTAAAGAAAAGCTTATCCCTCAACCTGTGCTTGAACTATCCTAAAAGATATTGAAACATATTTCTATTGGCCTTCCATGAAAGCAAACATACAAGAGTATGTTTCTAAATGTGTGGTATTCTAAAAGACGAAGTTTGATAGAGGGAAGCAACCTGAGTTGCTTCAACCATTGCCAATCCCTAATTCACCATGGGAATGAATATCCATGGATTTTATCTTTGGATTGCCCA
The DNA here is from genome assembly GCF_014529385.1 of Adiantum capillus-veneris. Classification (NCBI taxonomy): domain Eukaryota; kingdom Viridiplantae; phylum Streptophyta; class Polypodiopsida; order Polypodiales; family Pteridaceae; genus Adiantum; species Adiantum capillus-veneris. Next base: position 147,106,765 of record NC_140933.1, on the reverse strand, counting down.
AGTCTATTCATGGGATGATGGGAATATGGACAATAGTAGACAGGTTTTGTAAACAAGCTCATTTTATACCTGTAAAAAAGACTATCAAAGCCCATCAAATGGCAACCCTCTTCATATCACAAATCTTCAAGTACCATGGCTTGCTGATGTCCATAGTGTCGGATAGAGATCCTAGAATGATAAGTAATTTTTGGAAGGGTCTCTTTGACAATTAGGAACAAGGCTATACTTATCTTTGCCTATCATATCCACAAACGGATGGCCAAAGTGAAATAGCTAACCTAACAATTCTTGATCTATTAAAAGCCTACGTAATGAAAGTAGATCAAAGGTCCCAATGGGAGAAGTACTTACCCTTAGTGGAGTATGCCTACAATAACACCGTACATACTTCCACGGTAAAATCACCTTTCGAGGTAATTGAGGGAAGATCTAAAAGTCCCCTGCTACTTAAGGTACACTAGAAGATCTTCGTTGTAGATGAGTATAGCCGAGACCTACAAGAATCTTTCCAAAAGATTAAGGATGCTATCTCTATCTCACAGCAAAGGCAAAAGGCTGCTGTTGATAAGCACAAAAGAGCCCTAGTCTTTAAATAAAATGATTGGGTCTTACTTAAATTTCCCAAGGCTCGATTAAGGCACACGACGGGCAAGAATCCTACGGGACACCAAAAGTAATATGCTAAGTTAGCAAAAAGGTACCATGGTCCCTTCCAGATTCTTAGACCAATCAATGAGATGGCCTATCAACTTAAGTTTCCCAGTCATTGGCTCATACACAATGCTTTTATGTGACTCTACTAAAGCCTTACAAGGGAGAGCCACCTTGAGAACCAACTATTGAAGACCCGCCGGAGATCGAGGACCAAGAAGAGGTACTACAGCCAGAGTCCATTCTTCAACATGAAGATAAGGTATTGAGAGACGGTAAGATTATTCGACGGTGTCTTATTAATTTTAAGAACTATCCTTTTGAAGATGCCAGATGGATGCAAGGCATACAATTAAAGGATAACGTAAACCTTGTCAATGCTTACAATGCTTCCATAGAGTAAGCAAACGTACAAATGTTTAAAATGAACAAAGTTTTTGTCTTATAAGACTCTCTTTTTCTTTATTGTGCACAAATATTAAGTAGTATGGATGCTTAGAATCAAGTTTGTGGAGACAACATCTCCCAAACACCAAGTAGAGCTTGTCACTCTACTATGGAAGATTGATAGGACTACTACGCAGACATGCTTACGGCAGCTTAGGCTCTCAAGCGCCAAATGGATTATTCATCCATTCTGGAATGATGTCGTAGGGCAAGATAGGGATCCTCTACCTGCTAGAACAAGGACTAATGAATAGGCTTTATCTTCTCTAACTCCATAGTCGAGGACGACTATGATTTCAAGAGAGAGGTAATGTCATAATAACTAGTATCTAATTCTCCTAAATGATTTTCTCATGTTAAACTGATCATTTAATATGGGGAAGTACCAAGGGAGAAAAAGCTAGAATAATGGTTAAGCTGGCAGACCGGCCACGGTAGGGATCCAAAGGAGGCAAAATTGGGATCCAAAGGGGGGGCCATCTGCAAAAGAGCAATGTGCAACAATGGGCTTCAAAGACCTTAAGGTTCAGCCCATTAAGACTTCCAAAATGCTAAGGTTTCAAAATTCAATGTAAAGTCCAATGGTCAAACCTTAGGGATATTGGATGCTACACAAAGTCTTCCTAGATCCCTACATAGGAGGGGGCAAGCCCTTTTAGTAGGGTATGAGAGAGAAACACACACACGCACACTCTTGCAAGCCCTTTACACAAAGGGAATAGGGGACACATGTCAACTGCCTAGCCTAGTTGCCCCCAAGGTGCACTCTAATCCTATTGGATGGCCATAGAGGTGGACCAATGAGAATTAGGCTAGAGTACATTTAGTTTACCTCATTTTAAAACACTTCATAAAAGAACCAATAGGAATTAAGCTCTCTAAAAAACTATTGGACAGTCTCCTAAGGGGTCCAATGAGCATTCAACAGCCCAATGGCTTGCCTGATTCCTATTGGCCAGAAGACAAAGGGGTCCAATGAGAGCTTAATTTCATTAATTGAATACCTAAAGCTGTCACAAAAGGGAAAAGGGGGACACATGTCAAAAGGCTACCACTTATGCTTCTCAATTATGATTGGCTAAGCTTTGCAGGGTCCAATGGGGTGCCAGCATGAGTAAAATCCAAGAGGGGTCGACCAAGAGAGAGAGGGGGCTGATTTTGGCAAGGCATTATCACACACACACACACACACACACACACAAAATCTCGTGTGTGAAGCAAGAAGACTCTCTCTCTCCTTCTCAATCTTTAATGGAAAGCTCATCATCTACTCCAAGCTTGTGAGAAGGGAGGCCTATACCAATAACTCTTAGCTCTGTGATGCAAATCCAACCAAGAGCCAAGCTTCAATGCATGCTCATCTCCTCTAACATGCTAATTACTAAGCTATGCTAAGCTATTATGAGTGATTATGTGAGGAGATATACTTGTTTCTCGTAAGACTACTCCTTCCTCTCAATCTACTCTCATACCCCGCTAGCTCTCACCATCTTCAAAGGTGTGTGAGGTCTTGGATCTAAGACCATGAGGGAATTGATGTTGTGTTTTATAAGTGTTTATATGGTTCTTGAAGCTTCCATCTTCATTGCACCAGCAAGTTATTGAAGGAACACAAAGTATTATTTTGTAAAATGTCTCCCTTGATGGGGGAAACCTATAATACAAAGCCTTTTGGAGGGGGGCCCGGCTCCATGTAAATCCGGTCCTCAACTGTTGTCAATAGCTTAATTTCTCTCTCTTCTGAAGTATTGTTCATGCCTATCTAACTAGGTGTTATGCTTTCTGTTGCTCTCTCTCCATCCAAGCACTCTTGCTATGCTCATTAGAATCTATTCTAATGAAATGCTCACTATGTTCATGTTATTTTCCGCTACACACAAGTTACAAGCGTATTTAATGCTACAAATACTCCAGCCACAACTTGGCTACCATCACGTTGAAAGCATCGGCAGATTACAAGGCCAATCTTAAGCGCAATGTCTTTGTTTGATTTTCCAGGTGGGACAAGTCACATTTTTCATCACGGTTTCCTACGCCGAGCAAAGGTGGAAGCCATTGCATGAGTGACTTGCAATTCTTAACGACCACTTGATATTATTACGTCCATAGCAATAAAGCCTTGAAAAAAGAGCCCAAAAAAAAAACTTGTCGCTTTGGCTTCCCGCGATCACCTGCGAGACAAACAACCATATTGTAGGCAACCACAGTGTTTGAAGCGAGAAAGTGTGCCCTCCTTGAAAACAAGAAATACATTAATGAGCAGCTCTATAACTTGGGCCATGAACCAATAATAACCTTCCTCGACGAATGGTTGGACTCTCTAGCTATGGATGAGAACTCTTATCTTGAATCATTGTCATCAACATTAACAAAACCAACGAGTCTCAAAAACAGTCGGGACTGCCAGAAACAAGCCAAATTGGCTCCACAAAAGGTACATATGGCATTTTTTGCAACTCAACGTACATCCATTGTCAACAATACTGCAAGGTGCAGTAATACGCGCTCAAACAAGCGCCAAACAAAATGTGCAAGCAGTGAACAAATCCCTGCAGGGAGTAAAACCACTCTCAAAATAGCTCAAGAACTATCAAAAGTGCCAAAACAATGCATATGCACATCAAGTACTCCCACTGAAATCTATGTCGATGTTAAACACTGCAACCTGTAAGAAACCTGGATGTCCTGTATGTATGCAAGAACCTGTGAGGAGATGGATGCCTGAAAAACCCGAGACAATGTCGATGCCAAAAAGTGCTCCTAATCAACCCATAAACAACATCTCAATAACACATAATAGCCATAAAATGGCTATATACCATCCCAAAATAGTCTCTGAACAACCTGCACCTGTGTCATGTACATGTATCTGTAGCTGTAGCAAAAGTGGAGTTGAATAAATACAACTCCATAAGTGTAGCTCGGATGAAGCTTTCGACTCCACGAACAGCTTTGAAAGGGGGGTAAAACTTAGGACACCTACTGGAAACGCTCTTGGAACACTGAATTTGCAGATGCCAAAATCGGAAACCTGTTTGCACTGACGCGAAAACGGAAAGCACAAACCCTGCTTTGATACCAGTTGAAGGTGCCGCAGGAAGCGTGTGCGAGTGCAAGTGCGAGAGCAGAGAGAGAGAGAGAGACCTACTTTGGGTGGAGCGCACAACAACGTTATCCTGTTCCAGCTCCTTATTCTATTGTCTTAAAGAATACGTGTATAATGGTTAAGTTAGTAGGTGGGTTAGTAGTAAGTGGGATGTCCAGCCAGTTGGCCTGAATCCCAACAAACTGTTCATTGGTTTGTTTAATTTTTTTTGGGGGGAAACATTATCAGGGGTTACTTCCGCCTGGATTGTCCGTACAATACTCCGTTAAATCTATGCATGATCATATGACGAATTGCAGGTGCATACTGTTCAAGAAAATCTTGTGAAAAAAGGGGGGGTCTACCTCGGTGTTTACTGGTATTTTTTGCTAATGATGACAGCACATAACACATGGTTGGCAAACTAATTGGGTGGCATAACCTGCCGCTTAGCCTGGTGAGAACCACTGTGTGGTTGGCTTTGCTTTAAAAATTGAGGCACTACTATGCATTATTGTTCCTTGTCGCTTAGCCGGGTAAGGCCCACTATGAGCGTTGGATAGGCTTGATAGTATGTGCTAATCGTTGAGTGAGTCATCACTCTTGTGCTAAGATATGATCCTGCTACTGTTTTTGGTTGCGATGCATAAAACTGAACATTTGTTTGTTTGACGTTATTGGGGAAGCATTATAAGGATTTACTACAGCTAGGCTTGTCAGTGCTATACTTCTGTATTTCTTTGACGAACTGCTGGTACATACTGGTAATTTTTTTAAAAAAAGGGGGGGTATTTACCTTGATGCTTACTGGTTTTGGGCTTGATAAGGGTACTAGTTGTTTTTCCTTAACTTGACACATGGTGCATGAATTACTGGCTAAATGAAAATGTGGGGATTTGGCCCGACTGCATACTGTCTTTTTTGGATAATAATTGTTCGGGGATGTATTTGGGGGGGGGATCCGTCGGCTGCATATTGTTGCTAGACTTGGATGATTACTATTTGTTTTTTATGGGGTGATGCTATAAATTTTTAGCATTCACATGATCGGACTTAGTTGGTTTAAAAAAAGCCCATAAAGGCATCTATTCCTTTTACTTCATGGTTGAGCATTTGGTCTAGCTAGATACCGCGTCTACATTAAGGGTTCTCTGCCACTTGGTTTACTCAAGAGATGTATAATGAAGGTAAGTGATATACAAACTTGGGAAGGTGGGTTCCATTAACCCTAATTGGGGGTATACTTCATTTGTCTTAAAATAATAAAAAAACTAGTTTAATATTCTTGAACTACTAAATAGAAAAAACAATTAGGCTCCTTTACTTTATGGTAAGTGGAAATGGAGCATCACTAAAAAGAAAAGGGATTGATATAAATGTGGGGATGATTCACTTGGATTAAAAGGAGTTATGGCCTTCTAAACATAATAATATTTTAAACTTTGGGAAAATAAAATATCTTTTATAAATACTTTGGACTAGGCTTGAAAGTTTTTACATTTTTTTTAAATGGACATGTATAACAACTGGTATAGTCCATTGATACCTGTAAAACACATCCAAGGCTAGCATATCTGTTGTATTGTTTGTATGGATGCACGTAAGGACTCTATCTTATCTTGGAAGGTTTTTTTTTTGCTTTAAGCAGTTGTCCACACATGATTACGCATACACCTACTGCAAGGGAACTACTTCTGATATCTGTATACTGGAATGATGCTTCATTCATATAAACATTGTACAAAGATAATTATAAGATTGAGTTGTTTTTGTACTTATCATTTCTCTTTCTTTGGAGCCAGCTATCTTTTGAATGTAAAAGTTCAATTATGTCTTATTATTTATGTTAAAACGGCTACACACACGTCCTAAACATGGTTTTACCATTCTTATGGGGAAACCGGGACACTGGCTTTAGAAACTAATTCTGAAACTAAGTTCTAAGTTGGACCCATAGTCTGTAATCCCTTGACTGGTTGACTGGTGTTAGGTGGTTCTTCATAGACTATTTTTTTGGTCTCCTGCTCACAGCTATTATAGTCTCTGACTTTGCCGGTTTAAGGATTGTAGGCCCAATCTACAAGACTAATCTTATTTATGTTCATAAATTTCCTTTCAGGATCACAAACAATTTAGAATGACAGTCCGCATAAAAGTAAAACACAACCCTGAGAATCATACAAGGATTCTAGAGCAGATTAATTTTTACCTAAAAGACCATGCTCCAAAAAATGCCTTAGCAGTTAGAACCCGACCTTTCTGGCAAGAAAGGCCAAATATTGTATTCCTTACTACAATAAGTATTCATAGCCTCACTAACTTTTTTGTATATTGCAGACCCTTTCTCTCTCGCAAGGCTTGGATATGTCCTTTGAACCCCTCTTTGTCGCAACATCTCTTGTCCTCAGATGTATTAGCAGCTTGGATGCTTCTCAACTAATTTATGGCTCGGCTCTTAGCTCAGACAAAAAGATGTCTAACTTACACATGCTATCTTTTAATGATTGGGTAAAATTTTTGGCTACCTTGGACAAGGATCCCAAAGATGGGGTGAATTTAATTTCCTAGTACATAGCCCAGCTTCCTATATTCTCTGTACAATATCAACATGAGCTTGCCCTATTATTATCTTCTAGGGATGGTCTGTCTAACTTTTTGAAAAAACTATGCGGCCTCAATCCGTCTTTTATCAATACCCCAGCTACTCCAATTATCCCTCAAATAGGTAGTATCTTTTGTAACGATAGTGCAACTCTAGACGGCATCAAAGAATTTCAAAGTAATCTTTGCTCCCTCAATGACTCTAACCTCTTAGAAATGGTACCAAAAATCTCCAAGGTCTTTCCTTTCCTACTTGTTAGGAAAATTAAAATTGAATCTTTTGGGGTGGACCATCAGCTCTGGGTCTTACCTAGCAAAGCCTTTCTAGCACCAATTCTAATTGAAACCTGGGTTTACCTTGCTAATCCCACTGCCTCTACTGTTGAAGATTCCAGACTCAAAATTTTGAAAGGTGGACAGTTCCTTGACAAAGGGGACTCATAAAAGCCCCCTTCAACCTCAACCTCATCGATCATTCCAAATGCCCTTTCAATATAGGCCCTCTACATCCGTACAAAGGAAAACATGGAGTTTGCCAAAAGCAACCCATATTTCTACACAAAATCCATTTGGAATGTTTTTCGACCCTATGTTAAATGTGCCTGCAAATTTCTTGACCCTAAAGCTTCATGTGAATCCAGCATCATGTGGTTTGGTCATGCCATTTGGTATATTCTCAACCATCTAGACCTACTCTTCCTTGAAAAACCGGTGGACTTTCATCTCTCCCTATTTGTTCTTGGTTAGGTGGCCAAACTAAACAGATGGTAATTACTCAAATTTCTTTTAACATCTTTTGTGGGCTAATGTTGAATATCTTGAAGGAACTAAATTCTGATGAACCTGGGATCTATCTAACCACTTAGCCAATTACAAAGGAGTAAACATTATCACTAGCTTACTCAAGCCTTGTATTGATGAAGATGACTCCCCTTCTCTAAAAAGACCCAATTCTCTTGCTACTCCCAACTCTTTTACTTCTTTTTTGACACCTAGCTCTTCCTCTAATCGAGGGAAATCTCATAGCTACACTAGGGGAAGAGGCAGAAACACCCCAATCATGAACTTTCTTGAATTGTTATCATTGATGAACATGTTGGTTTCTGTGAGCCCATGTGGAAGGAGGTTTCTCAACAAAAAAGCTCCATGCCAAGACTTTATTTACGTACACTGTCTCTTTCAGAATGAGCTTCTTGGCTGGATACACCCTAAAACACTTTTTTGTGAGTGCTTTGACCTACTTTTTGGCAATCACAAACTAGTAGACAATGTACTTATTGGCTGGAAGTATCAACAACCCATTAAAAATTTGGTCTACAGTAATGATTTTCTTTGACATGACTCACTTCTCGAATGTATCTGCAATCAGTTTATCACATTTTGTAAAGACTTGTTACATATGGTATGCATGTTTGTACTTGTGATCTTAGCATCATTGAAAGTATCAAAGTCTGGAGAATCTTGGCTAATGGGATTAATCACATACCTAACTTTTCCAAAAACCCATATCTTGCTTTATCAGCTTTACTTAGCTGCTTAACTGACCTTGTTAGTTCTCTCTGACTGAAGAAGACATCCCTACTAGACTTGACCAAAGTGGTGGAAGAATGTTTTTTTCCAAAAAATCTCACAAGTACCTAGAAAATGGTTATCTACAACTCTTGGATAACACCACAACTTGCTCATGAATTTCAAAGATTATCAAAGAATTGGTTCATAGTCGGTCTGGATAAAAGCTCTAATTGTCCCACTCTTATATGCAAAAACTTAGCTTGGAAAGCTGCTCATCCTTGGGTATCCAGGAAAGAATTCGCAAGAATTAACACATCTCTACAAACAGTTACCAATAATGTCTCGAGACACTTAGAGAATTTGGGTTATTCTTTTTAGGACACTTAACTACCAGTACTTTTTTCCACCTATAAGATTTATAAACATAAATGCAGATGGATATCAGATGCTTCAAATGGCATTTTACAGATATCACTCTTTGTCTTGACCTTATATTAGCAGAGTTTGAACTTATTAGTGCCTCTAGACAAAAAATCTACCATAACTTTTTGCAAATACAATACAACCCCTTCTGGATAACAAAAAACTCTACTGAGGTTTCTCTTAACCTCCCTAAACAAATTCTCCATGTTTTTACAGCAGATGTTACTCAGTGTTATGAGAATATTCCCATAGAAGGTGATCTTGGGTTTAAAGATGTACTATCACACGTTATCAAACTAGCTTTTATTAATGCTAGGAAGAAGAGTTTTATCTACGTGTCTCTTTCCAAAAGACTTAGATGGTTAAAAAAGACACATTCATCACACCCCTTGCACTTCAATGAAGAGAAGCTATGCCTTTACATATCATGGTTACTTGATAAATGTACCATTCTCTCTAGAGGACATTGTTTTAACCAAAGCATAGGCATCCCCATGGGGTTCTCCTGCTCCCCGCTTATGTGTAATATATACCTTGCCTTCTTCAAGTACAAATGGTTTCTCAGAGCCATGGGAGATAAAAGTGATAAACTTTCACTGTTTGGACACACTTACAGATATATGGATGACATACTAAGCATCAACACTAAGGCTTTTTTAGAAGAGATTAGTCATATAGATCCTAACTGCTTAAAAATTGAACCAACTTCTTTACAAGGGTTCACAACACCTAATGGATTTTTTTGCACTTTAGTACAATTCCTTAACTTTTCTATTTCTCTTCATATACTTTGTGTCGGAGAGTATGAACAAAAATTTGTATGGAAGAGATATCTTCTAAACCTTCCACCTTTTGAGTTCATAAAAAGGTACAGTAATAGGCCCCATAAAGCAGCTCTTAGCACTTGTATTAGCGTGCTTTACTTAATTATCTACTCTTCCTCCAAGTACCTCCTTGCTTGGGAAGATATTAAGGTACTTATAAAAAAGTATTGCCTAATGGCTTTAATAGATACGACATAATTGATAAAATTCTACTCTCTCTTACTCAGCATGACTCGCCTAGGTTATACTTTAACCATGATATTCTCATCTCTCTAATAAGGTAGTAGGCCCATTCACAATGGGCCTACTATCGACCCATTGTGTTTGGTGCCTAGGAGGACACACACACACACACACACACACACACTGTGTTACTTGCCTAGGAGGACACACACACACACAGTGTGTTACTTGCCTACGGGTTATTAGCATATATATAAAAAAATATTTACTAAACCACAAAATGTTGACATTTTGGATTTATATAGTCCAGCACTCTTCCTAGTTTCACTAAATGGGTATCCACTATGGGATAGAACCCTTATAATGTTATGATGGTTGCAAGACCCTTAGCTAGCAAAAGAACGTGGTTAAAATTTACTTACTGCCCTCACTAACCCTGTCATGAAGGTGCTATAGTGGTTTTGTTGTGCCGGACCGCATCACATGCGGCTACTCATTCTCCGGTCCCCAAGAGGAGCTCGCTCCACTTAGTACTCTCTGCACGCTACACACCATGAGTGATGGCGGTTTTCCTTATTCTATTTAAGAGGTGAGGGAGCACTTTGCTCCTCACTTAGCCTTGTGTGTGTTCTACTTGCATAAAGTGTGAGGACTGTGTGTTTATTCTCTGTTGCACCAAACATGGAGCTTGCAACACAAACGACACAGGTTGGCCACTAAGCTTGGTATTAAGGGTTTCGTTTCTTTCTTTTCTTGCTTGGGATAATGTAAAAGATATGGTAAGCACTGTCGGTTAAAGTCTTGTAAGGCCCAAGGTTGGCTCTACTTGGCAGTACATGATAAATGGTGGATGGTTGGTAAGGACCACTATGTGGTTAAGCTTTACTTGATAGTTAGAGACACTACTTAGGAGTGTTGTTCCTCATCGCTTAAGCCTGGTAAGGCCCACTATGTGGGTTGGCTATGCGTGACATTATATGGTAAATGGTTAAGTCGTTTAAACACTCTTGGGGCATGGCTATGATCCTGCTACTGTTTTTTCGGTTGCTCTGTGGTTTGTTTTTTTTTTTTTTGGGGACAAACATTATAAAGGGTTATTGCCGCTTGTCTTGCCCATACAATACTCCGTAAAATTTATGCATGATCATATGAATAATTGTAGGTGCATACTGTTCAAGAAAATCTTGTGGAAAAAGGGGGGTCTACCTCGGTGTTTACTGGGTTTTTTTGCTAATGATGATAGCACATAACACATGGTTGGCAAACTAATTGGGTGGCATAACTTGCCACTTAGTGTAGTAAGAATCACTGTGTGGTTCGCTTTGCTTAACAAATTGAGGCACCACTATGGATTATTGTTCCTTGTTACTTAGCCGGGTAAGGCCCACTATGAGGGTTGGATAGGCTTGATAGTATGTGGTCATGGTTGAGTGAGCGAGCACTCTTGTGCTAAATATGATCCTGCTATTGTTTTTGGTTGTGCTGCATAAAACTGAACACTGGTTTGTTTGAGGTTATTGGGAAAGCATTATAAGGGTTTACTGCCGCTTGGCTTGTCAGTGCTATATTCCGGTATTTCTTTGACGAGCTGCTGGTACATACTAGTAATTTTTTTTTTAAGGGGGGGATTTACCCCGGTGCTTACTGGTTTTGGGCTTGATAATGGTACTAGTTGTTTTTTCTTAACTTGACACATGGTGAAAGTGTGGGGTTTGGCCCGACTGCATACTTTCTTTTTTGGATAATAGTTGTTCGGGGGGGGATCCCCCGCTACATACTGTTGCTAGACTTGGATGATTACTGGTTGTTTTTTATGGGGTGATGCTATAAATTTTTAGCATTCACATGATCGGACTTAGTTGGTTTTAAAAAAGCCCATTTAGGCATCTATTCCTTTTACTTCATGATTCTGCATTCAGTCTAGCTAGATACCACATCTACATTAAGGGTTTTTCTGCCACTTGGTTTACTCAAGAGATGTATAATAAAGGTAAGTGAAATACAAACTTGGGAAGGTGGGTTCCATTAACCCTAATTGGGGGTATACTTCATTTGTCTTAAAATAATAAAAAAACTAGTTTGATATTCTTGAACTACTAAATAGAAATTATCTTTAGACTCCTTTACTTTATGGTAAGTGAAAATGGAGCATCATTGGAAAAAAAGGGACTGATATAAATGTGGAGATGATTCACTTGGATTAGAAGCAGTTATGGCCTTCTAAACAGAATAATATTTTAAACTTTGGAAAAATAAAACATTTTTTGTATATATTTTGGACTAGGCTTGAAAGTTTTTACATTTTTTTTAAAGATGGAGATGAATAAAAATTGGTATAGTCCATTGATACCTGTAAAACACATCCAAGGCTAACATATCTGTTGTTTTGTTTGGATGGATGCAGGTAAGGACTCTATATTTTCTTGGAAGGTTTTATTTGGCTTTAAGGAGTTGTCCACACATGATTACACATACACCTACTGCAAGGAAAGTACTTCTGATATCCGTATACTGGAATGAGGTTTCATTCATATAAACATTGTACAAAGATAATTCTAAGACGAGTTGTTTTTGTACTTATCATTTCCCTTTCTCTGGAGCCAGCTATCTTTTGAATGTAAAAGTTCAATTACGTCTTATTATTTATGTTAAAACAGCTACACACACACACACACATGGAGAGAGAGGGGAGATCACTACTACATGCAATAGCAGTAAACCAAGATGAGGAAGCCTTAGAAAACTATTGTGAGATTACTTTATTCTCATGGAATCTTTCAAAAAATACGCATTCCTCCTTTTTTAGCGTGAGGGGTGTACATTTTAAGAAAATGACCCTCGGCCATTCACAAAACGAGTTTCAAAAGCACCCTATGGAGACCCTTTTAAGCCCATTTATCTCTCTCAATTGCCACTTTTGGCTTCCATGTTGTCATCAAGAAACATATCTCATACGTTCTTTCACCCTTTATTTAGGGTAAAGGGGCAAGTAGGTGTGCCCAATTTTTGGGTTCAATTAGGGAGAATCTCAGAGAATTCCCCTTTGTGGTTAAATTGGAAAAGAAAATCCAGTTCCCAGTGGGTGGCGGACGGGGTGCAGATGCCACATGGCGGTAGGAGAATGACGGGGTGAACCAGAATAGCGCATTAGACTCCTCATGAAAAGACAGATTATATGAAATATCAATAGCGCATTAGACTCCTCATGAAAATGGACTCCTCTGTCACGCTCCCCTGCCTCAGGAGCAGGGAGGCTCATAGGAGGAGGGATGAGTAGGTATGGTCTCATCATAGTGGGGTGGTCTAGTGCCTCAACGAGATTGCTCGCGGGTTATGGATAGGGGTCGACCACGGGTGGGGCCCCCCGGCTACTCACTCTCTCTATTGTGCCAGGTCGTCACTGGAGCCTAATTTTTTGGAGCTTGTGGTGGAGTGCACCCCAGTGACTCACCCGCCCTCTTGTCGAACGTTAAGGTGCACAACTCTCTGGCAGATCGACAATATTTTGGGTGTGGTAGATCTGTTTTGTTGGTGGCATCGGTCTGTTGTGGTGATGGGGCTTGGCCCCCCTCCTTAGCATGCGATTCACCCTTCGGTGCTCTGATGGTGCTTGTCCCCCCATTGAATAGCCTGCAGACTATTGGTCTCTGGTCCGACTCCTTTTGGATGGTCAGCTCTTCTTCAGAATCTCGCTTTGTAGCTCGTTGGGCCGGTAATGGGGACTTCGGGCCCCGTCCCTCTTTAGCTCACTTTCATTGCTCTTCCACGGGGGAAGGGATCCCATGTGGCAGATGTGGCTCCTTCTGTGGCAACCGCTATAGAGTAGATTTATGTTTTTCTATGACTCGTAATGCAGGGTGGCTCCCTTGTCAGCCATGTTCCTCTGTACATGAGGCAACAGGTTCTCTCCTATGGTTTTTTCTGGCTTGTCACAGTTTTGTTTTGTATATGGTTATGCCTCCTTGTGAAAGGCAGGTGGTGTATGAACTCGGGTATTGTTGCTTTTTGTTTCATGGGTGAGGTTGATGCCATGGCTCGTTTGAGAATGGCTAGCAATGTAATTTTTGGTTTTAATTGAACATATTGTGAGTTTTGAAAAAAAAAACCTAATATTGATAAATTTTCCATTTCTCCTTGATGATCCATTTGAAAAAGTTTAATTTTGAGAGCTTTTTAGAGAGTAGAGACATTTAGCCCCAATAACAGTACACTTTTAGCAAATAGTACACGTTTTAGCAAATCATATGAGGACACCTTAGCAAGTTTTGAAACATATTCTTGATTTTTGTCTTTCTTTCTTTGTCATTGACCTCTTTCTTTCTCATTGACCCCTTAGGTCTCCCCAATCTCACAAAAATAAAAAGTCTTTCAAAACATATAAAGTGCCTAAGTGAAGGGAGAGTTTAGGAAATTGAAAGGCAAATGAAGGTGGAAAGTCAAAAGACACATGAAGGTAAAAATTCATAAGATATGTGAAAATGAAAAGTCAAAATTTATGTGAAGATAAACTTACCCACCAAGATTCACAAAATACCATGAGCAAAGTGAAAACCTCTTTTCTTCCTCCACCTACTAAACACACTTTGAGAATACAACTATAAAAAAAATGTACAATGCTTCTTCCCTTTGATAAATTTATACGTGTACACACAGCCATGTCTGTAATGTATGGGTACAAATTCAAAATTGGAAATATGTATTTTGATATCAAAATAGTGTATGGATTAAGATGATTCTTTTGGGTAGATTGTATGATTTAACTAAGGCCACTCCATGAGAGGAAAACTCATTTCGATAGATGGGCAAACTCTTCTTGCCACGTATAATTGGTGGAGGCTTCAATGTTGGATCAAATGACTGCTTCACTCCTCTCGAGTCCTGTTGATTTGGATAAGTGTCAAGGTGCTTTTTACCAAATTTGTCAGACTGCATTTTAGATTTACGGTAAGATCATCTCATTAAGGCAACATCACACATTTTATCAACATATAGAACTATTGATCATATCGCCATATCTTATTGTCATGCACCAAATCATATTAGATTTTTGCTTGGGGGTGCATGTGCATGTGCACGCGCATGCATACACACCCCTACTTGGATACACTTTTATTTGAAGCATTGATTAAACAAAGGAAAAATGCCAAAGAAAAGAACTCAGAGACCAATGAACATCTCTAATTATAGAGCTTACCATCAATAAGGTCAGTTAAGAATAAAACTCCCCAAAGTCCCCTAATTCACAAATTGTTCAATAAATGAACTATGGGTCTCTCTCTCTCTCTCTCTCTCTCTCTCTCTCTCTCTCTCTCTCTCTCTCTCTCTCTCTCTCTCTCAATTTTAATGAAGTTGGCCCACAGTTTATTGGAACATTTCTTAAGCCTAAGTCTCGTCCACAGCTCCTCTCCAAACCCAAGTAGCATGGTGAATCCTCCATTTTTTCTTTCTCTCTTTTACACACACACACACACACAAGTTATAAATTAGTGCCCTCTCTCTCTCTCTCTCTCTCTCTCTCTCTCTCTCTCTCTCTCTCTCACACACACACACACACACACACACACACTTTTTTTGTAAAAATCATGATTTAATTTACAAGTGGAAACCTCAAAATGAGGAAAACCCACAGTAAAAAAGTACGATAAGCGGAGCGTTATGATGCTCCAAAAGCCAAAAACAGTCAAAGAAAATCATGTAAGCTTCAAGAGAGATATCTCCCACACCACATGCATAATGTAGGGCTTGCCCAAGGGAAAACTTGAAGAAAGGGAAAGGATCAATTTCTAATGCGTGAAACATCGGGGAGTTACGTTGGTGCCATATGGTTTCATAACCAAAAATCTGACCCAACTAAAGAAGATCTCAAACGGAGATTGTGGCGGCTGAAGAACTCAGAAGATCCAAAATCAAAGATTCCAGATGGGAAACGAAGGTGCAAAACAGAGGACACCTGCTTGATGAAATCTCGAGAGTAGCGGCAATCCCAAAGCAAATGCATAACTGATTTGTCAGCCCCATGATACCGGACACAACGAGCGGAAGCAATGCGTTGTTCCTGCAACAAAGTGTCAATTGGTAAAGCACCCACCATGCATCTCCACAAGAAAATGTGTTACTTGAGTGGTAAGTGATTCTTCCAAATGCAAAAGAGTGTTTTCTGCCACCATAAGTGAGAGTTGGAGAGAGACCACAATTGATTTCCATGAGGCACAATCCATGCATCAGACTGCAGCAAGGCATAAATAGACTCAGCAGATATGCACTCCATCCTAATATGGCCGAGATGCCAAACAAAAAGTCGAGAGTCTCCAAATAGTAGAGGCACTGAGAAGCATCTGTGAGTACTTGCTGAATTCGCTGCTATAAGAGTCGATAATGAGCTCCCAAATCATAACAAACAATAACGATCGAAAAAGAAGGAACTTGTCTCGCAGCGGAATATGGCCATCCAGTTGCCCAAAAATGGCATCCCAATATAGAGGATGCTAATGACCAAAATATCACGTGACAATGCCATCACATAAATGTAAAACCATGAGCGTCCATGTCTATCTTTGATCCACCAGCGTAGGCAAAAACATAGCTTTTCAGGCCAAAACATGCCGACGTAAATCTAGAATATTAATCCCTCCCAATCCGTTATACGTGCATAGCTTATCCATAGATAGAAATTGCAATCCTTTCTTGTGGGAGGAAGTATGCCAGAAATGTTCCAACCTACATGACATGAGAGACCCAAGGTGTATTGTTGTGGCCAGCATAAAAGTGGAAAATAGAATTGCACATAGGCCATCTTATGCATTGGACAATCGTGAGTCGCACATGAAGTGGCCAGGTTGACAATTTCCAATAGCTAAGCTTCAAGTGTATTCTTTGTAGCACCCATTCAAGTTTTTGCATTGCAGACACATTCCAACCAATTGGATATCCCAAATGGTGTACTATGGTTTGAGGGGGAACAATATCCCTTGGCCATAGAAGCCTATGCCAATCAAGTTCCTTTAGTGACATCAACTTGGATTTACTAAAATTAACATGCAATCCAGCTGCCAAGATAAATAAATGTAGAGCATGCACAATCTATTGCACATCCTCCTTAACATTTTTGGGCATATAAAGAGAGTCATCAGCATATGTATGGCCGATAAACTGCTTTCCAGACGGTAAAGCAAGACCATGCAGATCACTCGAGGAAGTGAGGGACTCAAGATGTAACAACAAGGGGTGTGAAGGAATTGCATAAAGCAAAGCACTAAGAGGACACCCTTGTCTGAAAGAACGCCCTAGATTCCAAGTATCCATGATAGAACCACCCAACAGACTTGCAAAAGTCCTCTAAGTGTATCGGAGGAAGACCACTTGTGAGATTTTTGGCCCAAATCTCAACCTTTGCATTGTTTCTACGATATAATCCCGTAAAATAGTATCAAAAGCCTTTTCAATATCAACTTGCATAACCAACACATCTTCTTGAGTGTATTTCGCATATTCCATGCCTATGATGACGTTCGCCAAATTATCAGTGATGTGCCGACGAGGTATGAAACCATAACGGGATTTATGAATTCCTTCATGCAAGTAATCCTAAACATAGTTGAGTGACATTTTGGCCATCAATTTGTAGACCACCGGCATAAGGGTGAAAGGCCGCCAATGGGAAAATTGATAAGACATGCTTTGGAAATAGCTTGAGCAGCCCCTCGAAAGGGGTACATCTTGCTTCTCCCAAGCCATATTCATCATCACCAATAAAGGTTCCCTAAGGTATTCCCAAAAGGAGAGGAAAAACTCAACAATAAGCCCATCCCATCCAGGAGATTTCCATCTTTCTAAGTCTCGCAGAGTTGCATGCAACTCTGGCTCATTGAAAGGAACCTCCAACTCTTGTGCTTCCTGTACAGAGATAATTGGAGTAACATGTGACAGAAAACGATCACGTGCCTATTTAGCTTCATTAGTAAAGAGGGAGCGATGCTTCAAAGATCTTTGCATAGTGCGCAACCAAAGCCCGTGCCAACTGTCGGGAGGAAGATGTCCATTCGCCAAAGAAAAGCTTAACTCTTTTGATATCCTGAGACCGGCGAGAATGATGTAAATGCTTGAAAAAACGTTTGGAAGCACATCCTTTATCAGCAAAAGCATGTTGCCTTGCCCGCGTCTGCCATTTAGCCAATTTTCGCTCATCATTGTGCCGCATAGTAGTATGGGCTGAAATCAATGCATTAAGCTCAGTTTTTGAAAGTGCAAAGGAATTAGCCATATGCATCAATCTTTGACAGGTGTTCCTTGCCTGCTATACATCACCATGCAATTGAGCCATAATCACTAACAACACTTTGGATCCATATCTATGTACATATGAGAGATCAAAGGCAGGATTATGTCCACAATCATGGCACGGAAATCTTTATGCTTTAAATATGCATTATTGACATGTAAAAGTCGCTTCTTGGGCAAAGAAGCAACATCTATATACGGACCAAAGTGTAAAACCAAACATATAGGAGCATGATTCAAAAGGCATAAAGTATAGTCGTTGACCCTCATATCACACACAAAAGTATCACATTGTTGTTTGTGAAAAAGATACCAGTGGTCCAGAAGAGCTCGATAAGAGGACCAAACATTATGTTGGAAGGTAAATCCTAGATCCCCATCATGCAAAAGTGGCCACAGATCCAATGAATTACAAGAACGCACCAAATGATCCCATGCCTGACATTCCATATGCAACATGTGTGAAATGCTAGTAGTATTGTAGGCAACGGCTGACGCATTATTAAAATCTCCACAAAGAAATGCATCTAAACGCCAACTGTACATGGAGATATCTCTCCATAATCTTGCACGATCATAGAAGTTGTAAAAGCATAAACCCCTCCTCATTCAAAAACTTTCCCATTAACAATACATTGAACCACCATCCATCTTCCATTTGGGTCATTGTAAAGAATAATTGGTTGTAATTCATACTGAACAAGCATAATCACTCCCGAGTAATTTGTATTGCCTGCATAGGCAATCCAGTATTCCGCAAAATAACAAGTTTGACCGGCAAGGTGATGTTGATTATGCTCTTGAAGAACTACCACATCCTCTTTACATGTCAGTACATAGTTTCAGGTTAGCCTCCACTTGTCATGATTGCATAACCCACACACGTTGTATGAAATGCATCTCAATGAACCATGCATCCTATGATATATATATAGAGGACAACAGTGCAAGAATAAAGTGGAAGTGCCCATGAGCACATCCACATCTACTGCAGAAGCAACCATAGGTGGATCACAACTAGAAGTAGCAAAGAAAGTTTGAAGAGCACCCGACAAAGAAGCCGATTCTCTTGTAATTGATTCCTTCTATGACCGGACTACCTTATCCCCTCCGCTAGAGACTTATTATCATTGTAAAGTAGCTTCGTTTGAGATGCAGTCTTCAACGGGGGCACATAATTTCGAGAGGAGGCTAGAGCTCAAACCTTGATTGTCTTTTTGGGAGCAATCCAAGCATCCCTCATTGTGTTCTTGTCTTTGCCCTTTCCTATCCCTTTTTCTTTGTCCTTTTCTTTTTCCCCTTCTTTAGAAATTGTGGAAGGAGGCGCAATAGGCATCAACACCTGCTTCCCATTCCCCTTATCCACGAAGGAGGGCGCTACCGAACTTGAAGCACCATTGTGTCTAAATTTCGGAGGGGACTTTGGAAGGGGAGAAGGCTCTGCAGGGGGTAATGCCAAAGGAGGAAGCTGCAAATGGGGTTCCGGACATTTTGATTGCATGTGACCAAACTTATCACATCGAAAACAAGAGTTTGCAAATTTGCCCCATTTCAGCTTAAAAGGGTATTTCCCTACCAATCGATCACCTGAATTTATCGTTATGCCTATAGGTGTGGGGACATTTGTATCCCACAAGATGCAAAATCTATTACTATTCGCATCCAATTTGGGAGGACACACCACTTTTCCCAACTGGGACAGCAGCGGAAGAAAGTGACGCCATGTACGAGGAAAGTCCACCACCTCCACCCATATTGGGCATTTATGTGTTAAAGAACATTGATGACATTCCTGCTACAACCCTTGTGAATGTGAGTGTGCAACGGGATGAAGCCTAAGTGGCCATGGCTCTGTTGCTCAAAAGATGCACCCAAGGATGGACTGCCAGTAATCTCAGTGTGGGAAAGGCCTCTTAATATTTAGACTGTGTGTGAGTAGGAGGTTGGAGGTCTGGGAGATAAAACTCAAAAGATTGATCTTGTGACGAGAATGAAGATGGGACGGTGCTTTCTGATGCAAAGCGGTGACACTAGCTCATGCAGGGCAAGAATGAGGATGCTGCGGTGTTGGCTAATGTCGGGCGACAACGCTAGCTGATGCAGGGCATCTCTGGCTGGAGCTAGACCCCCTCGCAGGGCAGCCCCTCACCCAGGGGGAGGTCGATGAAGCAAGAGAAGGAGAGACTTATGCTAGGGTTTCTTGCAAACACGAAGGAAGGAAGAGAGAGAGAGAAAGAGAGAGAGAGAGAGAGAGGTATATTGAGGCACATGAAAGTGTACATGCATAGACATATGTAGATATCCAAAATCCAAAAAGTCACAAGAACAGAAAACTCATAGTTGTTTGTTTACTTAAAGTTAGAGAGAGGGTATACACTATTAGCATGTGTTTGGAGCAAGTTTGATAATGTAATAGTGGTTTCAAGATAGTTTTTTTTTTTGGGGGCAAATCTCACAATATGTTAGAGGTTAATATAATAACAAGAAACCATTACGTCATCACCATGCTCAAATCAAGCCATGACTAAAATAATTTCTACAAGAGATCGATGACCATGCTTTCTAAGGAGCCACAACCTTGCATTCATCATATAATATACAACATCCTTAGACCGAGCCAAAACATGATGTAATGGTTGCACATGATCCTGACGGCTAGAACTATCCTATTCCACTCATTTGAATTCTTGCTTTTTCCAATCGCAACAATAATTTTCTTGCTTTCTTGGATAATCTTTGAGAAGTTGGCAAAATAAGATCCTTATTGAACACTGGACAATTTCAAGATTCTTAAACACATGTGAATTTTTTTATCTCTATCTTTCACCCCTCACTGCCAAATGCAGCATGTGTATCCATTAATGTGATTAAAAGAAGTTGCAGCTTTTGCTTGCTAATGATCCATTGATCCAAACACATCTTTGACAAGAAAATGCCTTTGTACTATATAACTTTTTGTTTTCGTAATTTGAGATATGAGGATACCTTTTAAAGGTCATCAACCATGACAAAGGGGTTCTAGAAATAATCAAACAAACATTGTGTTAGCAGACATAGGTGTGTGTGTGTGTGTGTGTGGGCACTTATGTGTGCATGCACACGTTATGCATACATATGCATCTACAAGTATAAACGCACAAATACCTCTATGTGTGCCTGCACGTCACACATAGATTGTACCGGATTACTTTTGCTAACTATGACTCACACGCTTGCTAAAGTAAAACTCTTCACCCAAGCTAAATTAAGGCCTACCTACACATAGCTCCTCATAGTTCTTGAGAGCGTGCACACACACACACACACACACACACACTTGGCCATTTTACCCATGATGGGCATTTTTTAAGGTGTATCCTATGTACATATTTGGAATTTCCTCGTATCTAGCTTAATACTGGTGGGGCATTGCATGGTGGGCTTTTTTCTCCCTCTGTTTACTAACTCCACATTCAAGCTAGCATGCCCTTGAGAAACTTCTCTCATTGGATCTTCTCTAGCTACTCTCAAGCTTGTTTATGTTGGGGTACAGGTGTCTGTGCCTTGCCGATCATCCAGACCATGGGCGCTTGCCCACTGACCACCTTATTTGTTGAACATATACACAACAATAAGGAGTAGCTCACTTGAGCCCTACTCCACCCACACACTCTATACTCTCTCCTTCTTCCCTTCCCGCACACACAGTGCATGCACGCATCCGCACACACGCATCCTTCAATTGGTATCACAGTTACAATGGCGAGCGATGCGCACGATGGCGTCCACATGAAAAATTGAAGCACGAAGCTCGACTATGGCAGCTTGAGCTGGGCGACATCATATCCAAAATGGATCGGGGCTTGATCACAAGAGATCGGTGTATCTCAGATCTTGGTGGTTTTTACCTTGTGTGTAGTCCCTCTTGGAGAAGAGGACATCTTGAAGGCTTGAGAGAATCTTAGTAGAAAATGGACTTCTAGAGAGATTGCAAAGCAGTCACACTTACCTCTATTCTCCACCAATGATACATGTCTGACATAGATGGCACTTGCTCCCAATGGTTGATAGATGAGTCTCCAACATTTCATGTCACACTATCTCGTGACTGGTTCAACACATTTGCTAGTGGGAGTTATGGTAGTGTTCATCTAGTTGATGGTTCAACAAATGCCATAGAGGGTGCACAAGATATATGTCTGCTACTACCATTGGTGCATCTTATACACTTACACATGTGTTCCTGGGATCGCATAGAGCTTGATCTCAGTGAGATGCCTAAGAGACAGTGGGTGTCAGGTACTGCTTTGAGAGCAGTCTTTCCAAATGCAATTGGGTCACCTAGTCTTTGTGCAAGGTGCTAGGTCATAAATTGTATATCCACTGCAAGTTTCTCAGGTGCACGACAATATGGTGTCCATTACTACCATGACATGTGAGGAGCGAGAGACCAAACGCGTCTCCTTCGCAAGTGAGCTCCAGTATGCTCAGGAGACAAAGCATTTAGTTGTGTATGACATGTCAGTGGACTCTACAGTGGCAGAGGTGGAGTGAGATTGCTCTAGTGAGACACAGTAGGCATCATCTAAGTGTGTGCGTACAGAGGTAGAGTAGGTCTTCTCCCTAGAGACATGCCAAGATTACATATATGGAGTTTTTTGATATCCTTATGCTAGAGGCTGATGAGGTGATATCAGGACACACACATCAATCCCTATGGATGAGAGGGAGATGGTCCTCCAAGTGTCGACACATCCCTTTGTGACAACTAGTCCTGATGAGGCAGAGTATGCACATAGCACTGATGTGGTTGGGATAGCCAGGTTTGCGTAGATTTTGTCAATGTTTGGGCATCTCATGTACGACCTTCTAGTGTTGAGGCCCGACCTAGCAACTGCAGTGGGAGCATTTGCAGCAGGGATTGTCAGTTGTACAATGACTACCACTAGCATGATGCATAGTGGAGTTTTGCATACATACAGAGTAGTCTACGGGATTTGCATGTAGGCTCTACCATGGGTATGCATGCTCACCTATCCCCAGAGCCAATACGACTGCATGTAGATCGACTGAGCGAGCCAGTGGGTGTAGGTTGAGAGAGTCTCTCACCTGTTTTCTTTGTACATACTAGTAGTTTAGCTAGTAGGACCCACTTATCGGCACATTTGCCTTTAAGGGGGCGATTGTTGGGGTACACGCGTCTGTGCCTTGCCCAACCGCCCAAACCATGGGCACCTGCCCACTAACCACCTTAGTTGTTGTACATATACACAAAAATAAGGAGTAGCTCACTTGAGCCCTACTCCACCCACACACTTTGTACTCTCTCCTTCATCCCTTTCTACGCATGCATACACACACACACTGCACCGTGCACGCACGCATCCACACACGCACCCTTTAATTTATTATTTGTGGGGTCCTCCCCCTTTATTGGGTTAGTAGATGCTTAGCTAAGTATGGGACTTTTTTGTCATAATGGTCTATGTTTCACTCTCCAATAGCAAGTTCCCTTGATGAGCCATGATCCATGCTCTCTTTTGTCCCCTTTACTTTTTGACTCAACATCTCATTGCTGCCACTTATAGACATCTCCCCTCCCTCTCTATTTGCCGACAGGCTTGACTCTCTATTGTAATACCTACTGGATTTCTTTATTGCTTGCATTATTTTATGCGTTTAGCATTTACTTTGGTATTTCCTTGAGAAGGATGTTTTCCGTATCATACCTCATACACTTTGATACTATGCAGATCATAAACACTTTGTTTTGTGCATTAGTTTCACCATGGTTAATCATGCACTGCAAGGTTATTCTTATGTGCTCATCAATTTTAAATTCACTACCTTGTTGGATTGCTTTGCTCCCACGATGGTACTCTTGATCGGGTGTAAGGTTACACACGTCCCCTTCTCATAGGATAAAGGTATATCCATGTTGAGTTTTACTCGCATAATTGGCTTCATGAATTTTGGCTTAAGGCATTTGCGTATTGCAACCCTCCATCATTTGGATTATTAGGATGTTTCTCAACATCTTTACTTCTAATAGAGCTTGCTTCATACACTTGAAGCATGTATTCTTGAGGATTGAGCTAAGGCTATATAGTGTGTGAATGAGGATGCAAGCTATTATTAATTCCTACCACTAGTCAAGGTGAGGGTTTCCTAACTTCCTAACCCTCACTTAGCCTTGGACTACTTGTTGTTTTTCAAAAATCAAGAGAAGGTGGTGTGTTTAAATTTCCTTAAGATGTTTATTTGTTTTTCTTAGTATTTGCTATAGCTTACCTTTCTCACACTTGGTGGTGTTTCCTAGCTCTATAATAAGTACTTGAATGGTTTGAATTTGATTGGTTTTATAATGTTGTGCTCATCTGGGATGGTTTGGGTGAGGTAGGTTGTCGTCATCTGAAATGATATATTGTGAATAAATGGAAAGACATGGCCTAAGGGTGTTTGAAACTTCTTAGATGGCATGTCTAAATAATTTGCCTATGCTAGTCGTGCAATGACCATGAGATTTCAAACCTAAAAGCCAAAAGGGTCTCTGACATATTGATTCCTATGATTGGGTGAAAAATCTATAATTCTACACTAGCTTTGAGTGAGATTCTTTTACTCAGGACCTATGATTGGGTGAAAAATCTATAATTCTACACTAGCTTTGAGTGGGATACTTTTACTCAAGACCTAGAATACCATAACTGTGTTCAGAATACCATAACTGTGTTCAGGTTTCTCTGACCTCTTGCTCAAGCCTATTGGCTCGAATCTGGTATTGATTTTGATCACTATTTGTCTAGTTATATTGCTATGTGGTTTGAGTAAGCACCTTGTGATGTTCTTGGAACTCATGATTGTTGGTGATGATCTGAGATATTTATTATGCTTCTTTGTTTGGCTCTAGTCTACTTTAACTGGTTGTTTATTGCTCTTTAAAACTTATGGTGGATGTTTTCCTTTTGATGAGTCTTTGATGACACTAGGCTCTTAAAGTTCTATATTATCCTAGTTTCTTGCTTTAGCTTTGCTTGGGCTTGAACTTTGAAGAGGTTTTCTTTGCTTGGTTATTGGCACACGGTGTATGGTTGCCTACCTATGGCTCAGGTGTGTGTTGTGTGTGTGTGTGTGTGGGGGGGGGGGGGGGGGGGGGGGGGGGCTGTGCAAAAGTACGTGCAATATATACTAGGTATAGCACGATACACATGAATAAAGGATATGAAAACAAACCAAACCAATACACACACACAGCTCATTGTTTTCTTGCATCTCCATCTCTATTATGCTAGATGATTTTGCCAAGGCTCTACTTTTGTATGCTCTTTATTAGGTAGCTCCCAATGATCTTTCAATTATCCCATCCCCTTTCTAGCTTACATTCATAAGTATGTATCCACTAAAAATTTTATTATAGTAGACAACATATGTATTGGGAGCTGCTTGGTTAGGTTATATGTGTCCACTTTTACAATCATCACCTCTTCTTCTTTTTTTTTGGGGGGGGGGGGGGGGGGGGGGGGGGGGGGGGGGAGACTCTACTTTTCTATGCTCTCTATCAGAGGTAGCTCACAATGATCTCCCAATTATCCCATCCCCTATCCGCCTACTTTCATCAAGTTATGTATCCACTAAAAGATTATATTAAGGTAGACAATATATGTATTGGGATCTGTTTGGTTAAGTTATATACTTCTACTTGTACAACCTTCACCTCTTCTTCTACGGCAACAAGAGAGAGAGAGAGAGAGAGAGAGAGAGAGAGAGAGAGGAGTCAAATCTTGGTAGAAACAAACCACTACTCAATCAAGCCCACTAAAACCCATACCTTTGTTTCTACCAAGCTTTGACACCTCTCTCTCTCTCTCTCTCTCTCTCTCTCTCTCTCTCTCTCTCTCTCTCTCTCACACACACACTCACACACACACACACACACACATTTGTCTATATAGAGATCTCAATATTTTTTAGAATTTAACGTAACTATATGAGGGGATTTTACTTTACATGGGCCTAAATCTTCTTTACCATGCACATGCTTGGACATACCTTGTAATAACTCCAGTTCAAGAAGAAACAACCTAACCAAAAGTTGAAGTAAACCAAAAACACTCTAAGATATACTTCATTGGACATATATACTTGTAGGGAATATGCCAACAACTAAATTATTTTTCTCCAAGATCTCTTGACCAAAAATCCCATTATTTTTCCATGTCAGATTTTTATATAATTCCACATGCCTTTGAGATTGAAGATGTGGGTAACCACATTTTCATAGAAGGCTTCACTGATCTATAGTCTAGACAAGGTAGTGATGCTTTTCTTACCCATAATGCTTCAACATGCAATAACCATGGGTAATCAAATTTATAGAGAGGCCCTCACTTTGCAGCCGAGGAACACAACCTAGTCTTCCCTTCCCTTCCCATGTAAAAAATAATATATACAGAATTCTTTTGAAGATGAAGGTAGGGATTATCACATTTGTAAAGAGGTCTTCACTGCACTAAAGAATATCCATGAGAGTAGCAAGATCATCCAAGCGTAGGAGGATAGATAAGCGAGTGCAAAGAATGGAACTTACCAACGCCAGTGAGAGGTTGCTACAAACTTCATCAAGAATGTGAAGGATCTACATCAAAAACTAGGATCTATTGGAGAAAAGATGTCAGAAAATGAAATCTCTACAATCATGATTCATTGATTGAGAGATGGATACCAGGGCTTGGTTCAACGGCTCATTATCTCAAGTGAAAACCCTTCACTTGATGAGATGGAACAAATCGAGTGAAGACACGAGGACAATACCTAATGGAGGAAGAGTAGCACCTCCAAATACCAATGGTATAGCTCTGTTTATTACAACAAGAGGAAGAGGAAGATCCACCACACAAACAGAAAGAGGAAGATGTTAGCCCAACAAAAATCAAGATGAAAAATCTTGAAAAGGTAACTCATTTGCATACAATAGAGGAAGCGATTCATCTATAGGTAGAGCAAGAGGAAGAGATAGAAGCAACTACCATTCCATACAATGTTTCAAATGTGTTAGCGGCTAGACACACCCAACGAAGGATGATTTCCCGTCAGGATATTATTTTTCTTTGTAATTATTCTTTAATTGAGAAAAACCGTCATTTCACCTTTGTAAATAGTGGGGCTTGGAGAAGCTTCCAGATTATATCCCATTTTTTACATTTAGACTGAGTGAATGGTTAAATTGGAACATTAGGGTTTGAGATTGTAAGGTATTTATACCACTTTTGACTTTAATGCAAAAAACCTTTTGTCATTTTATAAGTTTTCTTCTGTGTGAGTTGAGCGTACTCTGTGTACGAGAGAGAGTGAGAGTTTTATCTTGACGCTATGCGCGCAAGATGGTCGAAATAGAGTGCAGAGAAGTGCAGCGTGTTGCCCCCGAAGAGAGCTACGTGCCAACACCTACATTGCAGGTGTACGGTCCGGCTTCGCGAGATCTACCCATGAGCTATATCTGGTGATTCGGTGAGCATACGTTGTCTGTTTTTGCATTTCAGCATATCCACGCGTTTGCATTGAGTAGAGCTACACATTAGGCACTTTAGTTTTTGGAAACGACGCTCTACAAATTTTGGACAGACATCCTATATGATTTTGCACCAGGTGTTTAGGGTTGGGGTTTTGGTTCTTGGACCTTAGGGAGAGCAACCTATTGGTGTTAATAGGGTTTCCTTCAAGTTCCGTGGAGTTTCGAGAACGTTTGATGGGTATTTGGCTCTTGAAAGCGTCGTAGGAAATCTCCTCTTATGTACTCCTGAAGGCTGTAGCTTAGACATTGGGTAGAGACCTGTGTAGGAAGTAGTCGAGAGTCGGTCGAGTGTAGGTTGACACCCTATATTTGCTTCCACGTGCCTGCGGATCGAGCTTCGTCCTTAGCTGACAAATCTTGTTAGGTGAGTTCTCGTTGTGCTGACGTCTGTCGCGACGTATTCACCAACATTGGCGTCGCTGTCGGGGACGAAAACCCTAGGTAGGTGACCGAGACTAGTCCTTAAGGATAGAGATTCTCTGGCTTGCCAGAATCTTATTTTACATTTAGATAGGATCAGAGGGTGGGGGACTCTCTAGTACTTAGGAGGAGTCTAGGGAGCGAGTGTCTGGCCTAGATCCTTCGACTTAGGTAAACTCAGGTAGTTTTAGGTATTAGTTAAGTTGTGGTGTAGAGAGTAGGAGTTTGAGTGGTAGAGGCGATGAAAGGATAGCTTGAGAGTCCGGAGAGGCCAGGAAGCAACCGAGACACCAAAATCACCATCTCACATGATGAGTAGGAGTAGGGTAAGTAGGACATCATGATTTATGATCTGGAGCACTTCATGCATATTATATTTGCTATTAGGCTCATCAAAGAGTTGTAAAAGTCGGAAAAGAGTGTTTAGAAGCTGAAGTGAAGCTCAAAAGTTTCTGTGAGTATTTTTGGGAGAGATGCAGAGCACAGGGAGTACTTCTGTCAGAAAAAAATTAAATTTTAAGCCAGTAGACATGCTACGCGTAGGATGTCTGCAGGGTGTTCCGGTGAGAACTTTGAAAATCTAAGTTGACCAGTGTGTTTAGAAGGTAGGTTATCCTATTTTCACCTGGAAAGTGGAAGTTTGACCATATCTTGACAGGATAAGGCCAAAAGAAAGAAAACTGCCAGACAGCCTAGCCAAATTATGCCAAGGCATTATTTTAAGACCAAAACCATAGGATGGCTTCATGAGCATGATCTACATGATTTATTGAGTGCATGAGAAAGGTTTCATCTCAATTAGGTGAGAAAATTGGGTTTTAAGCAGACTTCAACATTTTTGACTGAAAAAGGCTAGGAGAGCTAAAATTGGGGTCTTTTGAAATCCAAACTAAAATCTAAGCATAGCATTGGGTTGCTGACATCAAGGGGAAGCTGTGGCTCAAGATTGGGGTCAAACAGATCACTAAGGCATCCTACACGTAGGATGTGTTCTGTGTGATTTAGCACTCCAAATCCAACTTTGAGCATACCAAAGTGATCAGCACCTTAAGAGGAGTCTGTGGTTTGCATTTGAAGAAATTTTGAGCAGTGAGACATGCTACGTGTAGGATATCTACTGCATGATATTAAAGTCAAAATCTGAGTGTAGGCATAGCAGGGTGTTGTATAGTTTTAGGCAAGCCTCCTAGTCAATTTTGGTCCAAATTGGAGTTGATTTGACTGATCAGACCAACATCAAGCTGCTAGAACAGATTTCTGATCAGTTGACCAGCTTATAGGTGTCCAAATCAAAAAGTAAGAGCGGATGTGGAATCAGCACATCAAGGGGAATCTATAGTGCAAAATTCAACCAAAACAGAGCAGGTAGACATGCTACGTGTAGGATGTCTACAGGGGCTTATTGAAATGAAAATCTGACTATGGACATAAAGTGATGTTCCAATTGACTTAAGAGTTCCAGAACTTCTTTCAAAAGTGGACCTTGTTTGACCTTTTGACGAAGCAAAGACTAAATTAAGACTTTCCCTCTAAACTGACAAACTTTCGAGTGAAGTACAGTTCCAGATTAGCAGACCAAATCAAGAACATCCAAAGTGTATAAAGTACAGTAGTGGTTGAGGTTAACCCTCCAGTTACCAATCATTACTAAGACCACCTCTAACGGTTAAATGCTTTGATTCGATTGCCGAAATTAAACACTTATGTACAGGTATATTCAGCGGCAAGGCAAGAAGTTGTGCGGATACTGATCCTTTGCCAGGTGAGGGTTGGGGATTTGTGATAAATTGCATTGCTAAGTTTGATGAATTTAAGATCAGGAAGACACGTTCCTAAAGACCAAAAAGTGGTAGGTGATCAGGGTAGCTTAGTGTTCACTGAGGAGAGTGTAACTCAGGCAAGGCTAGATCCATTAGCACCGATCATTGAGGAGGGTAGTGATACTGACACTTCATCAGATAAGTCCTTCTTCATGATGGATAGTCAACAGCCAGGAGGTTTCTCCGATGAAGGACCAATGATAGGAGGAAGTACCTCCCAAAACCCTTTGAACGATGCCAAGTTCACTATAATCTTCTTAGAAGGAACAAACTCTAGGGGAGCCCTAGTTTATTCTGACTATCGGGGACGCAAGTGTATTTGTATAGAGGAAAGACCTACTCAGAGACTGGAGATAATTCGAGTCTATGATGATGGAGATAGATTCCGAGACGAAAAGGGGAACCACTATCTGATAGTTAGTAACCCTGAGGATTACAATAGATATGGAGATAATGTGGCAAAAGGAAAAATGGTCTCAGAAACTCAAGAATCGCCTCCAAAAATTGATCGACCTGGAGCTCTTTTTATGTATGATAAAAAAACAACCACGGTCTCTACCTATAATGAGAATGTGGCAATTTACAAGCATGAGAGCGAGGGAGCAGTCTCTTATTTTTGATGCAAAGAACCCTACCCAAATGAATTAAGCAAAGACAAGGTTCTTTACTTATTCTCTTATGAAATTGCGATGGGGAAGGATATCATTTTTGTTGACCGGTACGGGCGAGAATACAAACGAATTCTCCCAGAGGAGGTAGAAAAGGCAACAATTCTAGAAACATCAACATATGCCCCCGAAGAAGTGCCAAGGTTCACCTATACCCCTAGCAAATCGACAAATCCATTTTCAGAAGAGTACGATGCAACATCACATTCTAACTGACAACAGACGTTCAACTACCATAACCAACAAGCAACCCAACCATCATTGCAGACATGACTTCAACAAAGTGCGACATTAGAACAAGATCGAAACCAAGATGGTTATCCAGCCGCATAAGGGCTAAGAGATTTACAAGAACCACCACTCTATTCACAGTATCAAGGTGAGAGTAAGCCAAAAACTCAAGAGTCGACAGAGCCTGGAAGACAACCCATAGAACGAGTTCGAAGAGATGAACCACCTCTTGCAAAAACCATTGAAGAGATGAACCACCTCTTGCAAAAACCATTAAAAATTATGGCTTAGGGGCACCTCTGGAAGAGGAACCCTCCCACTACCAAAGGCCAGAGGAGGTATATCGAGTAGGATGAGGAGAACCAATGATGAGATTTGTAGACCATCGTAGAATTAGATCTTCTCAGGTGCAAAAATGGATAAACGAGAAATACAAGGGAAACAGAGATCCTAGGAATCATGTAGCAGCCTTTGTGCGTGTAATTAGAGATGAAGAGGTGTTAGACTTCCCTACCAATTTGCAGGGTTTGGACTTACCCTAGAGGAGGATGCCGCTACTTGGTTTGACTCTGTAGAGCGTAGAGACTTTGAGTCTATGGAGGAGGTGTTTGACGAGTTTATTGAGGAATTCTCACAAAGAGGGATAGCTCATAATACAGTTTCACAAATCCATAAATTCAAACAGAAAGAAGGGGAATCTGTGCAAAAGGCATCCCTACGACTAAAAAGATATGTGAAATTCTGCCTGGTGGAAGAACTGTCAACTCAGTCCAGACTTATGCTTATATTTATTCAAGGACTAAGGAACGCAGATCTCCAGAAGGACTTACATATGAAGAGGAGCGCGACGTTAAATGAGTTAACTAAGGAGGCTCTTTACCTTGTAGACAATTGTGCGGTCTACAAGGAGGGTGAATTCAAGGACCTTGATGACGATTCATTCTCACAACAAAGTGGAAGCAAGTCCGCTAAGACAGCACCAAAAAGAGAAGTAGCTGTAAGCCAGGAGCAGCTTGTAGAGGAAGTGCTAAACAAGAATAATATGTATGCCAAGCCTCAGGCTAAACAGCCAAAGTGGTGTGCTATTGAACAAAAATGGACAAACCATGTGATGGAGAAATGTTATTATAACAAGGGATATGTGAGAGAGCGACCATATGCTCCCCAAGTTCAGGTAGCATCTCCTCAGCTTCCACCGATACCTAGGTATCAAGCAGGCAACCTATTAGGACCTGTAGGAGTAGAAAGACCACAACCAGTATTGGGGCAACAACCACCCCTACCAGGATTACAACCACTCGGCATAAGATACGCACCAACGATAAACGAACCAGAAGAGAAGGCATTGATACCTATGTATGCATATTACGAAGATTCCAATGGATATGTTGCAAATCCTGTCTATTATCCACCAGAAGAACCCACAACGCCAGAACCTTGGAGCATGATGGGAAGTATAGGACCACCAACAGCTGCACAGGCAGCAAGAGAAGGAAGATACAGCTTGGATGAACGAACACTGTTGTTCATAGCCAACGGAGGCATGGACAGGCAAAGGCATGCATACCAACAAAGAGGAGCTCAAGGATCACCTCATAGCCAACGGAAGTATGGGCGGGCAGAGGCATGCATACCAACAAAGAGAAGCTCAAGGAGCACCTCAACAGCCTAACGGACCCTTCTACAAGTGTGGTGGAGACCATTGGCTAAGAGACTGTCCTCATGATGAAATCATTAGAGTCAACGCATATTGCATTGAGTGTGGAATTACTCATTTGATTCCTGATTGCCCTAAGAACCCAAGCAAAGGAGCAAAAACTACTTTGAACATGCTGGAAGCAGTACCTTCCAGTGGAGGGTCAGAAAATGAGATAGTAATACCTATTCAGGCAGTGACACGAGCCCAAGCTCATAGAATGACAAATGAACCCATAATTGAAGAGCCAAAGACCGATGCCCCAAGTGCAGAAATATCAAAATCAGAGAAGCACTTGGAAAGCTAGAAAGGCATGTATGAAAGCCAGGAGAGAACGAGAGCAAACGGCTCTATTCGAGGAGTTAAAACACACAAAGGATAGATTAGAGAGGTTAGAGGATCTAACTAGTCTAAGCTCACACACTATGGCAACCATAGGGCCCAAGGAAATAGTAGAACCCAAAAGTGCAGGATCGGGAGGATGAGTGCTAGTAGAAAAAATAAGTTAGTAGTTAGACGCACTTTTAAAAGCATACGAAGCCACACTAAAAAACAACCAAACCCAAGAGCAAAGATGGATGACTTATCCATATGCAAAAATAGAAAAACAGAGGTTGGAAATGTGTCGAAAGATGATTGAAATAGCCCAATCCTTGATAGAAAACCCGCTTGGTAAACCTGCAAGTTGGCATGAGGTACCAGCTCCAACCCCTATCACACCAACTCTATAGAAACAAGTAGACACAAAGGAGAGATTCACGACTGCCTTTGAGTCTAGGAGAGAACTGATCATGGTGCCAAATACAACAGATGAGACAATTGATGGTTTCCAACTTAAAATATTGGTAGAAATGGGTAAGGATTGTAACAGTCTAGATGACCTGTGGAAGCAAATCCGAGAAGCCAGTGAAGCTAACAGGGTGAGCCACCAAATAAATAGCATGAGAAAGGAGGAAAATAAGATCTTACCTCCCATTGAAGAATTTGAGGCAAGATCACAAATGAACTTTGATATGCATTCACAAGGGGGAGACCATGGTTCAATTAGTTCGGGGCACAGCCAACCAGACTCGCTAAAAACTCTACCCTTTTACCTAGGGGAGTATGAAGCTAAGTCTGAGGTGAGAGCATTCCCATATCAAAGACTTTCTTCCAACAGAGTGATGGATTCACAAGGGTTGATTCAGTTATTGTCCGCCCCTGTGGCATGCACAATCACATTAGCGGAACTCCTGAGGTTACGACCAAACATGTGGACCACCGTAGACAAATACTTAGAAAAATTTGGAGTAAAAGACCCCACCTCGAAGCTTCAAGAAGGGATCAAAAAATTGGACAAGCCTCAACTAAACACTAGGCCAGTACCTTTAAACAAGGTTGGAGAATATTGCGAGAGAGAAGATGGAAATACCACACTACCAATAGAATTCCAAGGAGTAGTTTCCAAAGCTATTCTTAACAGTGGAGCAAGAGTTGCTATCGCCACCAAGGAAATCTGGAAAAAATGGGAAAAATCGGCTTTGAGAGCTACCAGAATGAAATTGCAACTGGAAGATGGGTTCATGGAAAAGCCTCTAGGACTTTTAGAAAAAGTAATTGTCACCTCTTGCGGAATCGATAAGGAGATCATCTTAGGAAGACCATTCATGAGACAATTAAAGATGGTCCAGGATTGGGGTTACGACCACATATACCTCAGACATGGGGAGACTACAATCAAAATATACCTAAAAGACCATAGTTACAAGGATGTGAACCAAACACCAATGAAAGATTTAGATTCAGCTACATTGGCAGGGTCCGAACTCCCAGCATGGTTAGGGCAGAAAAAAGAGCTATGGATGTGCGGAGCTTCACATTGTGGGAGCTTAAAAAGAGAGGAATGCATCTTAGAAAGAGCTATTGAGGACAAGGATTACATTCCAGAACCTTTTCTCGAAGATGCCTTAGAACCTCTGGAATGGGAACACATACTAGCAACATTGGATGTTTGTACCATTACAGATAGCCCAGCAATAAAATTTTGCGATAAGGATGGCTATGATGTGCTACCCTATTACATGGTAATCCTTATACCAGCAGGAGATGCGAATGTAGACTCACCAGAACAAGAAGAGTTTTATGACTCCTCTGAGCATCTGGAGTTAAATAATGATGCAGATAACGACTGTTCAGACAGCTCAAGCGAGCGTGGGGAGACAACAGCAAATATGAAGTTTTATGATTTTGCAAATCAACACCCTAGACGCCAGGAACACTATAGAAAGAAAAGAGCAGATAACAAAATTAGAGAGAACCTGATGCCCATGATAAAAGATAAAAGTCACTATCTCATGCTTGTCAAGGCAGAGGATTGTGTAAAAGACCAAATATCAGGAAGATTCTCAAGAGTTCGAAGGGAAAGGACGCATGAGGGAATAAAACAAGCACGGAAGACTAAAACAGAAACAAAATCAAGAAAATCTCAACAATCAAAACAGGAAAATACAAAAGATCCAGAATGGACCAAAATGGAGCGTAAAAAGAAATACCAAGAACTAAAACTGTCGTTACGAGAGGTATGGACTACTGAGGGAGAAAGTGATGGTAAGGAGGAGTCAGAAAAAGGAAACATGAATGTACCATCCCACTATCGAAAATTCACCATCCAGGATAGAAAAATCATAATGACACCACCAATAAGGGAAAGAATAAACCAGGAATCTTTCGATGGGCCGGAAAATGCAAAACGGATAGACCTCGCTGCACCAGGCAAAGAGCCTCAGCCTGTCTATATAGCAACTGATTTGGAGCCTGAAGAAGAAGAACTGCTAACACAACTTCTCAAGAAGTATAAAGATGTGTTTGCATGGTCCTACAAAGATCTCAAAAGAGTTGATCCATCAATATGCCAACATACAATTCCGTTGAAATCAGATGCCAAACCTAGCAAACAACATCCTTACACATATAATGACACATTCGCTAAACGAATCAAAGAGGAGATCGACAAGATGATAGATGTTGAATTCATCTATGAAATCGAGCATACAGATTGGGTGTCACCCATTGTGGTTGTCCCCAAAAAGAATGGAAAGCTACGTGTGTGTGTGTGTGTGTGTGTGTGTGTGTGTGTGTGTGTGTGTGTGTGTGTGTGTGTGTGTGTGTGTGTGTGTGTGTGTGTGTGTGTGTGTGTGTGTGTGAACCTCAAAAAAGTGAACACAGCCACAATAATGGATAATTATTCCTTGCCGATCAAAGAACATGTGCTTGAGAGAGTAGCTGGGAAACGGGCATATTTCTTTCTAGATGGGTTTTCAGGGTTTAACCAATTGGCAATTGCAATAGAGGATCAACACAAAATAACATTTGCCACAGAGTGGGAAATATATGTGTATAGAGTTATGCCTTTTGGCCTAACCAATGCCCCAGCTACCTTCCAAAGGTTAATGACTCATGCGTTTAAAGAATACCTTAGAATATTCTTAGAAATATATATGGATGATCTATGTGTCCACTCTCTTCTACAAGAAGAACATATTGACCATTTACAAAAGGTATTTGAGAAGTGCAGAATATATCGAATCTGTCTCAATCCAAAAAAGTGCATTTTTATGGTTAGGCAAGGCCGCATCTTGAGACATATTGTCTCAAGAAATGGCATAACCACTGACCTAGAGAAAATAAGAGTCATAGTAGACTTGCCCAGGCCTACTAATGTCAAACAAGTACAATCCTTCATGGGACACTGCGAATATTATCGAAG
Organism: Adiantum capillus-veneris; assembly: GCF_014529385.1. Classification (NCBI taxonomy): domain Eukaryota; kingdom Viridiplantae; phylum Streptophyta; class Polypodiopsida; order Polypodiales; family Pteridaceae; genus Adiantum; species Adiantum capillus-veneris. The sequence goes on along the minus strand of NC_140933.1, from coordinate 147,070,629 downwards.
ATTCATATATATGTATGCAGTCATTGCACAACCTCTGTATCGTTTATTAGTCAGTTTCGACTGGACTGAGGAGTGTGAAACATCATTCCAAAAGCTTAAGGAAAACCTTGTATCATCACCTGTACTTAAAGCACCAGATTGGGAAAAGATATTCAATGTTCACATTGATGCATCTGCATATGCAATTGGGAGTATTCTAACTCAACTTGGAGACGGAACAATGGATTTCCCAGTTTGTTATGCGAGCCAACAGCTAAATAGTGTAGAAAAGAACTACACCACCACTGAAAGAGAGGGATTAGGAATGATTTATGCTGTAAAGAAATTTTCGCATTACTTTCTTGCAAACAAATTTGTGTTCTTCACAGATCATCAAGCTCTTTTGTATCTAGTAGATAAACCATGCAATACTGGAAGAATTGTACGCTGGTTTGTTATATTGCTAGAGTTTGACTTCACAGTGGTAGTAAAAAAGGGTAAAACTCATCTACGGGTGGGTCATCTTTCAAGGCTACAAAACGGAGAAGCTCCTGAAGGAGTAGACGATGACATACCTGATGCTTATCTTTTCAATATTGAAATGATACCCAAATGGTCTCAGGAAATTGTTAGCATTCTTTCCTTTGGAGATAGATTTGATAATAAGGAAGACAGATCCAGACAACAAACATTTTGACAAACAAAAAACTTTCAGTTAATTGCAGGACGACTGTACCATCTAGGCTCGGACCAAATTTTACGATTATGTATAAATCTAGAGGAATTCGAGTGTTATCTTGAAGAAGCACACGTCCAAGATTGTGAATTTCATTGTTCAACAATGAAAACACACCAAAGACTGAAACAATTAGGAGTTTATTGGCCAACTATGTATGCTGACACACATGCTTATGTTAACAATTGTACTATATGTAGTGTCGAACGACCGGTGGATCACGCGACATTGTTTCAGGTAAACATTGCACCTGCATGGAGTTAATATATCATTGATTTCTTAACAACAATGACATTTCCTGAAAACATAACAAAAGCGCGAAAAAGGGCTATAGAGTTGGAGTCTCACGACTTTAATTTAATTGGAAATCAACTCTACAAGCAAGAAAAGGAAAATCAACTTAGAATCTGTGCAAGTGAAAGCGAATACCTGCTGATTCTAGAACACGCACATGGAAGAATAAGTGGAGGCCATTTTTCGGGTGATAATACGGCAAAAATTGTCTTCACCATAGGAATATGGTGGCCTATATTGCACATGGATGCTGAGGAGTTTGTAAAGCATTGTGACACATGTCAGCGCACTAAGGTGCCGATAAAGAGAGATGAGATGCCACTACGGCCAATGATGGGAGCACGCACATTTGAAAAATGGGGCATTGATTTTGTGAGGCCTCTTTCACCCCCTACATATCGCACCCATACCCAATATATCATTGTGGCTACGGACTGTCTCACAAAATGGGCGGAAGCCAAAGCAACACAAAAAGCAGACACAAAAACCACTGCACAATTTTTGTATAAGAATGTCTTTGTATGATACGGATTACCAATAGAAATTGTCAGTGATCGAGGAACCCATTTTCTTAATGAAATCATTGAATATCTGCTAGAGGAATTCATGGTCATACATAGAAAATCTGCTCCATATTATCCACAAGCAAACAAATGGACAAGCTGAGGCCACAAATAAAACACTATGCACTGTTTTGACTAAAATTGTATCAGAGTCACGGACAGACTGGGATCAACAATTACACTCAACACTATGGGCATACGAGGCAGCTTACAAAACATCAATTGGAACAACACCGTACAACATGGTGTTTGGTCTAAACGCTATATTACCCATAGAATTTTTAGTTCCAACTCTACGAGTAGCAAAACGCTTAGAATGGACAGGGCATAAGCTCTCTTCAAGAATAGATGATCTTAAAAAGCTAGATGAACTTCGACCGAGAGCTGTAGCTTCGATCTATGCTAAAAAGAGAAGACAAAAAGAGTTTTTTGACAAGCATGTGCGTACGAAAGAGTTCAAAACAGGTGATTATGTACTTGTTTATACTTTGAAGCAACATGCCAAAAAACTTAGAAAGTGAGAGATGGGACCCTTTGTGATTAGTGACTTATCACAAAGTGGAGCTGTCAAACTTGCTACATTGGCAAGAGAAGAAATGCCAAATTGGATTAGTGAGTGTCGGTTAAAAAATTATCATTTACCACTAACATAGGATATGCTTCAACAAATCTATCAAGAAAAACAACGGATGAAGGAGAAAAAGAGTGTACAAGAAGAAGCACAAGCAGAAGCACAAGCAGAAGCAAAAGAACGCATTGCAAAAAGAAGGCTTCTACGACAATAACAACAAAGTGGATCACCGTTGCGAATAAATGCTATTCGATTATCGAATTTTGGTGAAGACACGGTGGAACCAATAATTGCAGTCAAAGTGGGTAGCAATCAAGTTGAATCGACGGCATTGCTTGATTCTGGAGCTCAAGAAAATCTGATCTCTTACAAATTATATAAACAGCTCAAGCCTAAAGATCAACTACATCCTACTCCACAAGTGCTGGAAAGTAGTACATCACATTCACTAGGAACATTGGGCTAGACAATATTGCATGTACAAATACATCAATATGTTTACCCCCACAAGTTTTATGTGGTTGAGGATGCGAGTACACTACACCCAATGTTGTTGGGACAACCTTGGCAAAAAGAGTATAATGTGTAGATAGATTGGAATTTGGATACAGTCAAAATCCAGCATGCACAAGAACAACAGGTGGTAGCCTTTTCTCAGACAACCCGGAAGAACCAGATGATAGCAACACAATCATTGGATAAAGAACAAAAAGGATGGGTACCAATAAAGAACAACATGATACCCATGGAGAACAACCAGGGAACTGCCAACCATGTTCACTACAAAAATAAAACACCACAGACCACAGTGAATAGATCAAGGTTAGCAACACACGAAAACCAAGTATCAGTACGGAAGGATAGAGGCGACTTGACATACAAACCACAATCCAATAGCAGAAGTCAACAGAAGAACACAATTAAATCAACAACCACGGGAATAAAAAAGATATGGATCCCAAAGAGAATGCTCAGTAACAACTTAAATGCGACTCGCATTTGGATCCTGAAACCAAAGCAACAGGAACTCCCTTCAGTACAAGCAACACCAGCAGGTAGACACACACTACATATGAAACCGACAAACCGATCTATGTGGGTGCCGATCAGCAGAACAACAATGACGACCACGGACGTGGCAATAAACCTACAAAAACCTCCAAAACAAAGCTACAAATGGCAAGCAAAAGAGAAAAAGACTATTGCCAATTCAGCCACGACAATTCTCTCCACGGAGACAACCACAGCCATATCGACAGTAGCGGCAAACCAAGCGACTTTTGCAAGAAAGACGATCAAACAGAGAGCTGTAGAGTTACAACTTTTACTTGCAAAGAAAATCCGCCAACCAAATCAACAACAAACAAGAAACCTCAACGTCGAATGCCAATAAGCATCTTGCTTATTCTCTCCTCTCACACAGCATTGATTTTTCCATACATTAACTGAGTATGCATCAAATAGGGCCACATTACAAGGCCGCGCATTAGCACAATTTTTAACCCATGCACTACACATACCCCGAGGTGATACCTTGTCATCCGAGAGGACTCCGACTAGGAGGGGGGGAGGCATTCTCAATGCGGACCCAATGAAGGTAAAAAGAGCAAAAAAGGGCATGTTTTTCGACTATTTTGAAGGGTTTTCGTTTGATTGTGAAATTTTCTGGGCTAACTTAAGTACATATGCCCTTATACAGCACGAATCTACAAGTATATGGGACCAAACACCAAACCAGGCCCCTAGGTGTATGTATATCTGTAAAAATAGCCATTTTTCGGACAAAATATTGATAAAACGGAGAAATCCGGCCATAAAAATTGCATTTGAGTGTATATAGTGTTTTGCGGTGATGTTTTTGAGTTATTATGAATTGGGGATTTTCTGGGTTTAATTTGCTTTTTTTTTTAATTTTACTAATTATCGGCAAAAAAACTTCAAAAATACAAAAAGCAGGTGAAATACGATCGTAATTAAAAACAAAAAATATGGGGATAATTAGTGACTATAGGACAACCTATGGTACAATGGAGGTGCAATTATGTGAATGGAGCAGAAGGCGTGTTTTGGCCAGATTTTGACCAAAACGTCAAATTTCTCGGAAACTGGGCAAACTGAGTCCAAATCAAGAACTTTTCGAGCCTAAACTGCATCTCGCAAGAAGTTGGGAGCACATGTCAAATTTCATAGAAAGTGGTTTGGGGACCCCCATTATAAGATTTTTTCACTTCACTTAGAGCTCATTTCTACTATTTCCTTCTTGAGAGAGAGCTCTTGCCACCTAGAGCGAACCGGACTTCCAGCTGCTTCTATGACGCGCACGACCACCCGACATGCTCCAGATATGAGAGGTAGGCTCACCACCTTGAGCTTTTCGCGTATGTTTGATGTTTTGTCACGAAAACTAGTGTAGGGTTCACACGAAAAATGGGCAGTAGAGACCTACAGGTAGAGGTGGCCACCTAACGGCTAACCCAAAAGCAATAAGGCTTCATAGGTGGTTTACCCTAGCAAAGGAGACCACTCTTGAATGCACAAAGGAGGAAAAAAACCATTGGGAAAAACCCTAGCCAAAATGGAGAAAGGCATGGCTAACCAAATACCCACAGTATTTAGTTCATTTGGCAGGCGAGAGAATGAGTGAGCAATACATGGTGAAAACCCTAACGGGAGCCATTAAATTGTTCACTGGCTCGCCTGAACTTTCTTGCATCATGCTCAGAAAAATCTGTAAAACCCTTCTGGCAGTTTTTGAAATCTTTAAACCTAGACAGGCAATAGACAACATCTTCTTCTTCCAAGACACATATAGATGTGCATATGATCTGTATGCTCAGCCTCCCATGAGGTGATACATGCCCTTTATCAGAGAATCATGTTTTTGCCCTCGTATCATCTCCAAGTCTTTGAAGAAGCCTTCTACACCGGTTTCTTCACCATCGATACAGAAATATTCGGACCTACATTACTGCCTAGCATGCACGGTATGAGTCTCTTCTGAAGATGCGCGAAAGCCTCCACTAAAGAAGCAACTCTACTGCCATGTTGGGGACGACATGAAATAGGAGGAGGGGAGTGTTAGCGGCTGGACACACCCAACGGAGGATGATTGCCCAGCAGGATATTATTTTTCTTTGTAATTATTCCTTAATTGGGAAAAACCGTCATTTCACCTTTGTAAATAGTGGGGCTTGCAGAAGCTTCCAGATTGTATCCCATTTTTGACATTTAGACTGAGTGAATGGTTAAATTGAAACATTAGGGTTTGAGATTGTAAGGTATTTATACCACTTTTGACCTTAATGCAAAAAACCTTTTGTCATTTTATAAGTTTTTGTCTGTGTGAGTTGAGCGTACTCTGTGTACGAGAGAGAGTGAGAGTTTTATCTTGACGCTACGCGCGCACCGATGGTCGGAATCGAGCGCGGAGAAGTGCAGGGTGTTGCCCCCGAAGAGAGCTACACGCCAACACCTACATTGTAGGTGTACGGTCCGGCTTCGCGAGATCTACCCATGAGCTATATCTGGTGATTCGATGAGCATACGTCGTCTGTTTTCGCATTTCAAAATATTCACGCGTTCACATTGAGTAGAGCTACACATTAGGCACTTTAGTTTTTGGAAACGACAACCTACAAATTTTGACCAAGCATTCTACGTGATTTTGCACCAGGTGTTTAGCGTTGGGGTTTTGGTTCATGGAACTTAGGGAGAGCGACCTATTGGTGTTAATAGGGTTTCCTTCAAGTTCTGTGGCGTTTTGAGAACGTTTGATGGGTATTTGGCTCTTGAAAGCGTCGTAGGAAATCTCCTCTTATGTACTCTGAAGACTATAGCTTAGACATTGGGTAGTGACCTCTGTAGGAAGTAGTCGAGAGTCGGTCAAGTGTAGGTTGACACCCTATGATTGCTTCCACGTGCCTGCGGATTGAGCTTCGTCCTTAGCTAACAAATCTTGTTAGGTGAGTTCTCGCTGTGCTGACGTCCATCGCGGCGTATCCGCCAACAAAATGTTCAAGGTATGGGCATCTTGCCAAGGATTGTAAGAGTAACCAAGATTATTGGAAGGGAAAATCAACCAACTATATGGATGGAAAAGATGGAGAAGCAAGCTCACATTGCTTTCAAGAAGATACAAAAGGTAGTTCATAATGAAGAAGATCCATGGTGGATTGATAGTGAGGCAATATTCCAATTTATATGCTACGCACAATGGCACCATTTACATATTAGATAGTGCTTCTATTTCTATTGTAGGAAAAGGAGACATACCCATTCAATTGAGTACAAGAATGAATAAAATTCTTGGCCATGTTCACTTGGTACCATCTCTTACCAAAAATCTACGTTTAGTTGGAGATATGACAAAAAAAGGTCTCAAAGTGGGCAACCAATGCCTCATTATAGATCGATATAATTACTTTAACATGTTTACCAATGGGAAGAGTGTTATGACATAAAATGTATGGATATTTGAGCTTCATTAGCATGTATATGTTGAAGAGTAAAGGCATGGTTTTGGAGGTCCAACCTTACAAATGATTAGGAAAGAATGTAGTGTAAGAAAGAATTCTAGAAGCAAGTTTCCAAGGAGCAAGACTAGAGTATTTGGGATAATTGATTTGATTCGTGATGATGTACGTGAATCTGAGACTCACTTGTAGCTATATTTCCTCAAAAAAATGGATTAGCAAAGAGGAAGAACATGACACTCTTTTGAAGAAACCAAGTGTACGCACAAAGACAAAGAGTTAGTAATAGTTATTGCATTGAATCTATCAACATTGCATGCTACTTAATGAATAGGTCTCATACAGAAATCTTGAAGGGACTCAGACCATATAAATCTCTACACAAGTTCAAGGCAAAGCTACATTATCTAAGAGTCTTTGGTTGCTTTGTGTTTTCTCATGTTCTAGATATGAAGAGGAAAAAGCTTGACGACAAGTCAAGGAGATACATATTTGTTGGATATAGTGATGTGAGGAAAGATTACAAGCTATATGATCTAATCAAGGAGTCATTCATCTCAAGAGGTTTCATATTTGATGAGAATGAAAGCTTTAAAATCAGCCCCAAATTTTGATTTGGATGCAAGCTCTCCATCACCACTCAATGTGGAAGTACCATCAGTTGAGAGACTATATAAAATAGAGGAAGAAGATGAGGAGCATCAAGAAGCCCTTAGCAGGTCTTCAAGGACTTGAAATCAACCTCAAAGGTTGACATATCAAAGAGATAATGCATTAGATTTCAGCAATGGAATGTTGCAATTGCTAGCTCTATTTTGGATCATGAAGAGTCTACTATAAGGAAGCAAGTATCAAGAAGGAATGGCAAGAAGCCATGGAGAAGGAGATGGCTGATCTCCACAAGAATGAGACATGGGAATTATGTCCACAACTAAAGAGCTATAGGATTCAAGTGCCTTCACAAGCTCAAGTTCAACAAAGAAGGAAATATTGATAGGTACAAAGCAAGGTTATAAGCCAGTTTTTTTGCTCAACAATATGGGATGGATAGACTATGAGTAATTAGTGTGTGTGTGTGTGTGTGTGTGTGTGTGTGTGTGTGTGTGTGTGTGTGTGTGTGTGTGTGTGTGTGGGTGTGTGTGTGGATGTTCAAAGAGGTTTAAAGCTAATGACAACCATAGATTGTACAATTAGAGAGAGAGAGAAATACATTGCTTTGAATAAATTAGGCTTAATATACAAAGTGCAAATAATACACTAGCATAAGATATGTACATTGTAAGCTTTATTTATAAGGCTAGAATAGATACCCAACTGGGATCTTTGGCTTACACATAGCCATATAAAGAAAAGGATTCCATATAGGATGACGATGCATTTGATATATAGGATATCATGCCACACATGCACTTATCTTTCACATAAGCTTTTGCAACTAAGAGATTTTGTACAATAATAACTGAAACTGGGCTTAGGACATGCCCACCCAACAATCCTCCCCTTGGGCATGAAATATACTAAAGTAACTTTGATCAAGACTCAAGGCCACACAAACTAGTAGTCACACAGACTAGGGTAGTCAAAAAGACTATAGTCACACATACTAAAAGGTCTCAATTGATATGGTGTAAGAAAATCTAGATAATCCTTCTCTCAAACAAAGAATATGGAAGACCATCCATATCTATAGTACGTCGGTATACTCACAATAGTAGTTAGGAGCGGTACAAACATGGAGACATTTCTCCTCCTTTTGATCTTCGTCTTTGTCATTTTCTTGTGTACGGTTGACTTTACCTTTGTTTTTGTCTTTGCAGTCATTGCTTCTATTGTAGCATTTTATCTGTGGATGACCTTTGATGCCACATTTGCTATAGAATTTATTCTTGTAGCAAACTTTAGAAAAAATGCCCTAATTTTCCACACTCATAGTACTTTTTGTTATTTGTCATGGTGCATGGAGATACGGTCCTAGATGATGATGCGATGAAAGATCCTCCATTGGCTGAGGTCTTCTTTTCTTGATTTTTCTCCTTCTCAATCAATGCATTGATTACATGTTGCAAAGTGGGTGTAAGATCCTTCTATTCCAACACTGTGACAATATTGTCAAATATTTTGGGAGCAGCACTTAAGAGCACAACAACCTTATCTTCCCTTGAAATTTCTCACTTGATGTAAGTTGAGTGATGATACTCATCAACCTATTCACAAAGCTTAAAAAATCCTCCCCTTGATTCATGTTTAGTTTGTAAAGGTTCCTTTTATGGCTTATGTTGCTCATTTTCTACTTGGCACCAATTATTTTGGCTAAAATGGTCCATTCTTGGATGGCCATGGTGCAATTATCATTAAAGTGCACATAATTAGGGTGCAATGAAGTGATAGTTATACCAAGAGCGTGTTTATCTTTAGCTTGAATTTGTGCAATCTGAGCTACGGTGAGTGTGCTTTTAGTTGTGGATGGTTCAGCTACTCGCTGTTTGACTACAGACCATGTTTGTTTGTGCATGAGGTAACCTCGCAACTTGGTCTACCTTCAGGTGTGTAAACCCTCTCCATTAAGTTTTTTAATTTCCTTTACTCCCATAGTGTTGATAGAGGGATATTAGAAAGTAGCAATAAGCTAATACCAATGTGTAACCTCCTTACAAGTGCACTTGAGTAAATTAATCCATATGTGAGAATTATCACATGTACTTCAAGTGTTGTTATGCCATGGATATAAGGATTTAGTCTTGAGTTAAAAGAAGGTTGTAGTCTTGAATTACAAGGGGTGAGAGAGAGAGAGAGAGAGAGAGAGAGAGAGATCCCTGATGTGTGTGATGCCTTTTGAACACCCTCCTTTTAATGCTCAATCTGGAGATACTTGAAGCTTGAAAAAACCTTTTGATTGGAATGCTCAAATGAAGCTTTGGATGTTTCCCTTCCTTTGAAAAAAAAACTTTGAATTTTGTGAGTTTTTGCTCCGCTACCTACGCGTGTGAGAAACCCCTAGGGAAGCACCTCTAAAACAAGACCAAGGATTTTGTGAGGTGCTCGTGAGCCACTCCCTTAAGGGTCTTGGGGGTAAGAAGAAGTGGGGGCAAGGGGTGCAAGATTGCCTACTACCGGAGCTAAAAAAGCATGAAATGTGGCTTATTGGGCACTTTGGGTCCAAATTTGCCCCCTTGAAGGCTTGGGTATGCATGTGTGTGCACCCCCTTTTGCGAACATGCCAGGGTTTTAAAAGTCAATTTGATTTTCAATTCCCATGTCCACCCCCATGTTTACAACGGAAGGGCTCGGTGATTTGAGCTAGAGGCCACAAGGCCCCCCAATAACAAAGTCAAACACACTAGCGGACAAGCCACCGTGGCTTTGTGTGATGACACCCTCTAAAAATAGTGATGAAAACATAGTGTTGGTAGGGCTCACACACTCACAAAACTTTCGTACACACCTATTTTTAGTAATTTGAATTAGATAAACAAATGATCTCAGCTTTAAGAGTTTAGGGACTCATTGAAGAGATCTAAGAGAGCCACACACAAGTGGTGCAAGCAAAATATATATAGGATCTAGGATTCAGGAGTTTAGGGGCTCATTGAAGAGACCTCAGACGAAAAAGATATGTAGGATGAAAATGATTGGAGGTAAAAAAACATGCAAAATCGACAGTGAAATGCAATTTAAATGCTAATTCAATAACATTATGCATACCAATTGCTACTAATCGTGTGAACCTCTCATAGATGAGGGTAGTGGCTTGCAATGAAAGACCCAAACTCTATGAGAATCGCGACATGATTGTGTAGCTTATTGCTACTAACACTTCATAGGGAGTGAGAGATCAAGTGTGATATGAAAAGGATAAAAGAGAGTGAATAAAAAATGCTAATCATGTATGTGGCTTTGATACCAGTTTATGAGAAGTTGGAGTGTGTGTGTGTGTGTGTGTGTGTGTGTGTGTGTGTGTGTGTGTGTGTGTGTGTGTGTGTGTGTGTGTGTGTGTTCAAGGAGGTTCAAAGGTAATGGTAGCCATAGTTTGTACAGTTAGAGAGAGAGAGAGAGAGAGAGAGGAAAATACATTGATTTCAAAAAAGTAGGCTCAATATAAAAAGTGCAAATAATACACTAGCATAAGATATGTATAGCATAGGCTTTATTTATAAGAATAGAATAGATATCCGGTTGGGATCTTCGGCTTACATATAGCCATACAAAGAAAAAGATTACATATAGGATGAAGGTTCATATAATATCTAGGATAGCATGCCACACATGCACTTATCTGCTACATAAGCGTCTACAACTAAGAGATGTTGCACAATAATAACTTAGACCGGGCTTAGCACGTGGTCACCCAATAGAGACATATACTCCTCCTATTTTGCCAAGATGAGTTCCATCAAGTTATTGCTCTCGTTAGCATCTATCGTTAAGTGGAAGCTTAAGAAAATTGATGCTAACAATGGCATTCTCAATGGGGTACTTGAGAAAAAAGTATAAATGAAACAACCAGAGCAATATGTTGTTGCAGTTCAAAAGAACATGGTATGGAAGCTTGACACAAGAGTTTATATGGGTTGAAGAAAGTCCCAAGAGCTTGGTATGGGAGGATTGATGATCACTTCACTCTCAAGGATTCCAAAGAAGCCATGTTGATGATATATATCAAGGAGAGGAAAGGTGAGGTGTGGCGTGTGCTTCCTCAACACTATCCTACATAGGTGGTGCTGCACGAGGTTCTCAAGATAGGGAAAGAGTAGTTGACATTGAATCCGATTGTAGCATGGAGAAAGAGAGAGATGTTATGGTTCAGGCCAACTGGCCGGCCATCCATCACTAACCACACTAACTTATTCTTTGGATATGATGAAAGAATAAGGAGTGGTGAGATATTCTCATTGTGAGATCCACCACATCGGGTCTCTTGCTGCGGTGTACCGCACTAGCACACTCGCATGCACGTGCTTCCGCAACACCTCACAAGTGGTATTGGAGCATGACGGTTTGGGTCCACTCTTGATGCATGCATGAGCTCCATCTTGAGCTAACGCTGAGTTGTGTAAGGTTTGTAGGAAAGTATAGGTGATCTTTAGTAGATCTCGACACTCTAAAGAGAAGGAATCGTTGGAGTTGTGAAGTAACTCTCTGTTGTAAACAAAGCAACGTTGGAAAAGATTTGTAGGATGGTGCTAATACAGTAGCAATATCGTCAAGAAAGTATAGTGCTAGTGATTTTAGCAAATAGCGTTGGAATTTGTTTGTTGATTTTTCAAAACACATAGCACTGTTGATTTTTTGAAGCAACATTGTCAATTGGAGTCTTCGTATAGTGCTACAAAGAGGAAGCAAGGAGAGCAAGAGATAGTGTGGGAGAGTGTGAGCTCTTTGGTGTACGTAAACGGCAAAAGAAAGTGTGTGTGTGTGTGTGTGTGTGTGTGTGTGCGCGCGCGCGCAATGATACAAACACACACACACACCCCTTTGGCAAGGAAAGAGAGCAAGAGAAAGATCTTTGACATCGGAAGCAATGAGAGAAAGAGTGTAAGCACATTCTCTTTCTTCGACATCAGAGATATTGTGAGGGGGGGGGGGGGTGCTGATTTGGAATACACACATATTAGCCCGACATTCTTCCTACACACACGTGCACGCGCACGTGCACCGATTTTCAACTTTTGGTGTTGGCTCTCGGCATCGACATCGACAAGCGGTGTTTTGACGCATACTTCTTTAGGGCCCTCAGAGTCAAAAGAATTCAGGGCCTAGTTCACTGGCTCACAGATGTGGATGGAAATGATGTTAAGAATCATGATGAAATGGCTCAATTAATTCTTAACCACCTACGAAAGATCATGGTCTAGATTGAGGGCCGCTCCCCAACAATTGACAACACCAGATCTACTCTTCTTGGGAGCGTCAAAAGAACGATATCCCTCATTGAAGCCAACCTTCTGGTGGAGAAGTCGTTCACCGAAGAAGAATGCTCTCTCGTGCTGCAAGCTTTGGGCAAAGAGAGGTCCCTTGGCTTGGATGGTTTGACTGCTGAGTTCTTCAAGGAATTTTGGGATGATCTTAAGTCTCCTATTACGAGAATGGTTAACAAGCCCTCATTGATGAGTCATGGACTTAAGCATTAAAAGAGGTGCATTAAGCCTATCCCCAAACAAGTATGTTACTCCCAACTAAAGCATTGGTGCCCCATAATGAGGATGTCAGTAGCATATAAAATTATCACCAAAATTGTAGCCCTCAAGATCTCCCCCCTCCTCAACAAAGTCCTCACTCCCCACCAAGATGGTTTCATCAAGGGAAGGTCAATTTATGATAACATTTTGGCAGCAATGGTTGGCATTGAATATGCAGCTTTTACTAAGTAAGAGTGTATCGTGTTGCAAATGGATCTTGATAATTCTATGACAAGATAACATGTTCATTCATTGAAGATGTCATGAAATCATTAGGCTTTGGGCAGCGGATGTGTCTGCTGGTCAGCACCCTTGGTGCTGGTAGCCAATCTAAGCTCCTTTTCAATGAGAGAATTGTAGGTACATTTAGGTCAAAAGATCAATAAAAACAAGTATGCCCACTTGCCCCTCTAATTTTTGCCATTGGATCCCATCCTCTAGTAACGCTACTCGAAGAGAGAGCTGATAAAGGAGAGATCCAAGGGTTGGCTCTGCCTAACAATGACCAAATTTTGGCAAAGCTTTTTGGAGATGACTCCTTGATTTTCCTTAGAACACTCTATAAATTGTGCAAATGTATGCCTTAGATTTAGGTTTGAAGTGTAGTATTGAAAAAGCAAGAGTGATCTCTCTCTCCGAGAACAATTCGTTTGCTTTGTCTATGTGGATTGGGAAGATAATGTCAAAAGCAAAGATATTATGGCACCTAGGAACCCTATGGGGTGGACATAACTCACGAGAAAATATTCTTATGGGGTATAGAGAAAGTTAGGAATAAGATGCGAAGGTGGGAGTATGTGCTTCTCCCCTTTCTAAGCAAAGTGAAGGTAATCAATTCTTTTATGCTCCCTTATATAGATTTAAATGGTACGTTTCTTAAGCTAGATAAATGCAACTGGAAATATTTCTTGAAACTTGTAAAGAGATTTCTATGGAAGAACAACACTAAAGACGCGATGCCCTGGTGGTGGGCTAAATGGGAGACAATTGCAAGACCTATGGAGCAAGGCAGTCTCGAGATTCTTAAACCTAGCACCCATGCGGAGGCCCAGTGTGCCAAGTTTGTTGTAGCACTTGAAAAGCAAGGCCATACTTGGGCTATTATGTCTAAGGTTATGATGGACAGCTCTAGAGTATGCTTGCAAGGTGGCTAGTGGAAAGGGCTTGAGATGCACGACAAACTACTAGCCCCTCAATAGGCCATCCTGAAATTTGGGGGTATGAGAGATGAGCTCACTTGGAAATGCAACATAGCAATAGATTCCTTAGAATGGGGAGAGATGTTAAGGTACTCTAACAATTCTATTACTCATTGGTCCCCTTGGCTCTCCAAGGCTAGAAGGATCCTTCTAACCCCTTATTGGAGGGAATTTCTAGGAAAGATTAATAACACAAAGGTATCAGACATCAAGGCCAACTTGGGGACTACAACAAAAGCTACTAGAAAGGAATGTATCAAGTTGATTTCTAGTTTAACCTCAGTGGGATAGAAACATGATTGATAAGTAGAGCCCTTGACAAGTGGTATCTGCCAAGCTGTGAATCCAATTTCGAGTGGAAAGCATGATGTTGGGGTATAAAGCCCAATGTGGTCGCCCAGGTAAGTGGGCGGGCCGCCAGGTATGTACACATATTCTTTTTTAAAAACCTAATAAGAACTCACTATGCTCTACACATTACAGTAGAGCGAGTTCACCATATCGTCGTGCTCTTCTTCTCGCACTCTCTCTCGTGTCACACTTCCGCTCGTACCCCTTCAACTGGTATCAGAGCTCAGATCGAGGCTCGGGACAGCATTTACACGCAGCCAGAGTCACCTGCTCAGATTGGACTGAGATTCGACATGCAAAGACACGGCCCCAATTCCTGTGGGAGAGCCCGAAGGCCTTGGTGTATTCAGAATTTCATTCTGAGGTCATCTCAGCCATCGTTCGACTTCAACAAAGATCTGCGCATGCCATTTTTGACTACGTGGTCTCAGCGGGTGCATATCCAACTCTGCAAATTTGGGGTTTTCGGTCTACGACTGCAGGTGTTGAGGATATCGGCACTCCCAAAGTGTTGATTTGTGGATGTCTACACATCGAAGGACGGCTCACAGTTCTTGGAGGCGTGTCACATATGACACGGGCGCATCTACACACCGACTCTAGGCGACATCCACTAGTTCATCAGGTAGCTTGTGTTTGCTGCTTGATATTCCAGATTTCATCCTGACATTGCAGGTACTTCCACATGGGATGTATTGTCAGAGATGATGTATGTCTCTTGAGGGTTTGTTGGCTGTGAGTCACACAGCAAACAATCGTCGCAGCGGTTACAGCATACAGTGGGAAATTTGTGGATGTATGACTTTGTGGGAAGTCTATGTACTGTCAGATTTACTGCAGCCTTTGTTGAGGGTCGAGTGAGGTTTTATTGAGCTGGGGGATTCTCGAATGCTGAGATCCTTTCGGTGATACAGGTCTTGGAGCGATCCCTCGAGCACCCTTAGATAGGCAACTAGGATGTATTGACTGTGAGTTAGACAGTTGGGATTGCATCTTTGCTTTACTTCCATTGAGGCATTGTCACAGTCTATGCTTACAGGATAGTGATAGGACAGTGCAGGACAGTGAGAGACTGTACAGGTGCAGGACAGGTTTACCCACAGCTTACAGTGTCAGAGAGATAGTGGTTTTTTGAGCTGTTTTTGGTCAGTTTTTTAGTACACCAGAGCCATTTTACAAAGGAGACTCTGCCAAAATTTCTGCAGAATCTGAAGCTTTCTTGGTTCATTTGACAGGTTGATATTGGTTCACAGGTCAGTTTACAGGGGAAACTGTGCCGAATTTTCCCCAGGAAAGTAAACTACTGTGAAGCGTAGCTATGGCTGGATCACAGGACACTGCTCTTTACAATATCAAGAAGCTGGATGGAACCAATTTCCCATTGTGGAAGAAGCAGATTTGGCACGTGTTGGTACAAAAGAAGCAGATAAAACCTATAAAGCTCAAGGGGATAAAACCAGAAGATATGGACGAAGATGAATGAAGTGAAATGAATGAATTGGCACTTTCTACCATTATGCTGACTTTGGCAGAAAGCGTTTACTTCAATGTAGCAGACAAGATGTCGGCTTATCAAGCATGGTTAAAGCTGAGTGATCTTTATGAGAAGAAGAGTGCAGCTTCACAGGTATACTGGCTGAAGAAGCTTGTTGACTTGAAGATGAAAGAAGGGACACCTATGTCCAATCATCTGAATGAATTCAACACGATCTATAGTCAGTTGTCAGCTCAAGGTGTCAAGTTTGATGAACCTGTTAGAGCTATGTTCCTGTTGATCACATTGCCGGAAAGTTGGGACACTTTTCGCACAGCTTTGAGTAATTGTGCACCTCCAGATGATTTGAACATAGCAAGTGTAGAAGGAAGTCTGCTTACTGAAGAAACCAATAGAAAGACAATGGACAAAGGCAAAGGAACAGCCTTAGTTGTCAGGGGAAGGACCAAAGAAAAGTACAAAGGTGGAAAGAGGAATCAATCTCGTAGCAAGTCCCGCAGAGCTAAAGGCAAGAGTGACATAGAATGCTACCATTGTGGCAAGAAGGGTCACATGAAAAGAGACTGCAGAGAATGGAAAGCAGAAAAAGGCAAAGAGAAAGCTGAAGACCATGGTGAAAAGAGCAAGTCCTCAGTGAAGATTCAAGAAATAAATGTGACAAACATTGTTGCAGAGGATGACAGTCTAGTGTCAGGAGACATCTATTTTTTGAAGAATACAATGGACTCAGCTCCTCTTACAGCATCTGATGGAAATGCACTGAGTGACTGGATTATAGACTCACGGGCATCACTTCATGTGTCTCCAAACAAGGAGTGGTTTACCTCTTATGTGACCACTAAAGATCATGTTCGGCTAGGCAATGGGTAGACATGTGAGATCTTAGGTGCTGGAGATGTTCAATAGAAGTTTCAGAATGGCTCTTCTTTCACGCTGAAGAATGTGAGACATGTTCCCGCAATTACAAAGAGCTTGATCAGCACAGGTTTACTTGATGATGCTGGCTACGTCACCACTTTTGGACAGAACATGTGGAAGATATCCAAGGGTTCTATGACAGTAGCACATGGAGTAAAGTCTGGAGGATTTTACATGATTTATGTATCAAATTTCTCTAAAAATGTAATCAATGTAACCGAGCAGCCGAACGTTTCTTTGTGGCATAGCCGGTTAGGACATATGTCCAAGAAGGGAATGGAAATCTTGTCTCGTTCTGGTTATTTGCCTGGCTTGTCATTTAATGATTTTGAATTCTGTGAACATTGTCTGTATGGTAAGCAAACACAACAGCCACATAAGCATAGAAGCAGTAGAAGAGATACACAGTTGGCACTTGTTCATAGTGATTTGTGTCGACCTATGCCTAACCTATCTCTAGGGGGAGCTTCTTACTTTATGACATTTATAGATGATTACTCGAGGAAAGTATGGGTTTACTTTCTCAAGCACAAGGATGAAGCGTTTAGTGTTTTCAAAACGTTTGTGACACTTGTGGAGAATCAGAGTGGCAAGAACCTTAAATGCTTACGCACTGACAATGGTGGAGAGTATGTTTCAAAGGCCTTTCAAGACTTTTGTGAGTCAAAAGGTATAAAACATGAACTTACTACTCCTTACAATCCTCCTCAAAATGGTGTTGCTGAGAGGATGAATAGGACCGTACAAGAGAAGGTCAGAAGTATGTTGTCTAATGCACAGCTGCCAAATGGGTTTTGGGCTGAATCTGTATCAACAGCTGTTCATCTTATAAATAGATCTCCTAGCAAGGTTTTGCAGAAGGATTTAGTGTCAGAGATGGTATGGTCAGGCAAGGTGCCCTCATACAAGTATCTCAGAGTCTTTGGCTGTGAGGCATATACTCACGTCGCAAAGGAATTTAGGCATCTTTCTAGGCTATGGTAATTCTGGTGAGATGGGGTACAGACTTTGGGATTCCGAATCCAGAAATGTTATCCGCAGCAATGATGTTCACTTTAATGACGCCAAATATCATTCTAAACCAGAGAGGGTTGAGGAGATTAGAAGAGTTGTCTTCCAAGAAGATGGACCTGCACGTGCAAGACAAAATGTCAAGGCTCAAGAGGAGCAAGGATAGGATAGATTGGAACCACAGGTTGTGGCTGAGCCTTAGCCACCTATTGTGCATAGATTTGGACGTGTCACGCGACCTCCTGATAGGTTTGTTCCATCTATGAACTATGTCATGTTGACTGATTGCAATGAGCCTTCATGTTACAAGGAAGCAGTGCAAATAAAGGACTCCGGGAATTGGCAATTGGCCATGCAGTCAGAGATGACAGCTCTACATAAAAACCACACATGGAAGCTAGTTAAATTACCACATGGCAAGAAGGCTCTACCTTGTAAATGGGTTTACAGGTATAAGATCACCGCTCATGATAGTCAGCCAAAGTACAAAGCAAGGCTTGTTGCCAAGGGCTTTAAGCAAGAACAAGGCATTGAATTTGATGAAGTCTTCTCTCCGGTGGTCAAGATGACTACATTGAGATGCTTTCTTACATTGGTTGCCATATTAGATTTGGTGTTGCACCAAATGGATGTCAAGACAGCGTTCTTGCATGGTGATTTAGATGTGGAAATTTACATGCAGCAGCCAGAAGGGTTTGTTGAGAAAGGCAAGGAAGATTTGGTATGCCAGTTGTTAAAGAGTCTTTATGGCTTAAAACAATCACCGAGGGCATGGTACCATACGTTCCACAAGTTTATGCTTTCTCAAGGCTACAAACGTAGTGAGTTCGATCACTGTCTATATACAAAGAAGGCTAAGGATGGCAGTTGACTGATCCTTATTTTGTATGTGGATGACATGTTGATTGCTGGCAACCACTTGGAAGAAATTTCAACTTTGAAGTCAAAGATAGCAAAATCGTTTGACATGAAAGACATGGGTGAGGCAAGTCATATACTTGGTATGCGCATTGAGAGAGACAGATCAAAGAAGTTGATTTGGTTATCTCAAACAGAGTATATTGACAAGGTTTTGCAACGTTTCAATATGGAGAAGGGAAAGGCATTGAGTGTTCCATTGCCACCATATGTGAAACTTAGCAAAACAAGATTGTCCTCTGTCTGAGGAAGAACAGGCTGAAATGGATAAGATTCCATATGCGTCTACAGTGGGTATTTTGATGTATGCAATGATTGCTACTCGCCCAGACATTGCATTTGCAGTGGGAGTAGTAAGTCGATACATGTCAAACCCAGGCAAGAAACATTGGGAGGTAGTGAAAGGAATATTGAGATACTTGAAAGCTACAAAGAGTATGCGTATATGCTATGGGAGTCAAGAGCTAAGTGTAAAGGGTTTTACAGACTGAGATTATGCAAGTGACTTATACAACCGAAGGTCTACGTCAGGGTATGTCTTTACATCGGCTGGTGGAGCAATATCATGGCATTCTAGATTACAAGATTGTGTTACTCAGTCTACTACAGAGGCTGAATATGTTGCAGCATCAGAGGCATGCAAAGAATCAATTTGGCTTAATCGACTAGTAACAGATTTGGGAATCAAAGAAGAGATGCATGTGTTATATTGTGATAGTCAAAGTGCTATACAATTGGCTCGCAATCCAGTTTATCACTCAAAGACAAAGCATGTGGATGTGAAGTATCATTTCATCAGGGAAATGCTCGAGGATAAGCAACTTCAACTTGTCAAAGTTCACACCACATAAAATCCTGCTGATCTACTTACAAAAGGACTTCCCTCAGAGAGCTTTGCGCATTTTCGCAAGCAGTTAGGTGTAGGGTAGTACATCACTTCTCTACATCTCCTTTATATTAGCTTGTATAGTAGCTTCTCTCACACTTAAAGTACCACATTGGACTTTAAGTGGGAGGTTGTTGGGGTATAAAGCCCAATGTGGTCGCCGAGGTAAGTGGGAGGGCCGCCAGGTATGTACACATATTCTTTTGTAAAAACCTAATAAGAACTCACTATGCTCTACACATTACAGTAGAGAGAGTTCACCATATCGTCGTGCTCTTCTTCTCGCACTCTCTCTCGCGTCACACTTCCGCTCGTACTCCTTCACATGGCAGTGTCCTTTGAACAAACATTTTTGGAAACCTCAAACTAAGGATGTGTATCTCACCCTTATGGCCTCAAAGGATTGGTTCTCCCCGCTTAACAAGCAATGGAGTAAAAATTGGCCAGAGTCAAGATGGGACATGGTCGTGAAGAACATATGGAGCCCACAATGGCCGCATGGGATGAAGATTTTCTTATGGAAGGTGCTATGGGGAGACATGCCGACTAGAGTGAACGTTTTTTCCAGAGGAATTGGTCTAGATAGATGCTTGCAATGTAGAATAGCTCGTGAAGACCTCCCTCACCTCTTCAAGGAGTGTATGGTGATCTATGGC
This sequence comes from Adiantum capillus-veneris, assembly GCF_014529385.1. NCBI lineage: Eukaryota > Viridiplantae > Streptophyta > Polypodiopsida > Polypodiales > Pteridaceae > Adiantum > Adiantum capillus-veneris. The sequence goes on along the minus strand of NC_140933.1, from coordinate 147,050,404 downwards.
CTTGCAGAGAAATGGATCCAAAAAGACCTGGAAAATAGGATTTTTCAAGCTTCTTGGAAGGGAAGGTGTTCAAGAGTCAAGCACTACTCATCGCAACACAAATCATGAGATTTTGTTACTTCAAACATAATTGGAAGGCAAAAAAATGTCGCCCTTCCCTAATGAAGGGATTTTTCTTTAACTAGCCCTTGTACTAGCCATAGAATTTAGACTTTACTACTATTAATTGGGGTATTAATGCATTTCATTATTAATTTTGAGATAGTTTTCATGGTATGGGTCTTGTTTTTGGAGGCACAAGTTTAAAGTGTTTACCATTGTTGTCCCTCCTGTCCTGATCAAGAGACAGCATGTCAAGATTGCTAATAAAACCATGTTGGTCATCAAATTTATGGGTAGGGCGTTTGCCAAGGCCGAACTTGTCAAGTGGCTTCACAATGCCAACGTCCTAATTTAGTGTAGTTTAGTTTCTAGCGCTAAATATTTAGTTAAGGCTTCTTCTCAATGTAGTTTAGCGAAGACGCATCTAGGATCCCTCATTTGAATCCCCTAATGCATTCCAAGAGATGTGCCCCACTGTGGGTGGGGTTTTTCAACCTTCCTTTATGGCTGAGATGCAACTTGAAAGACGTGGTAGCAGTCCTCGATACTCCTTCATTCGTTCCAGCTAGCAAAGCTATGAGTATAGATGCCAATAAGGTGTGAATTTGGTGGGATATCAAGAAGCCCCAACCCAAGAATATTGTTGTTAATGTAGGGGCTGGTTGTAAGGTCATCCCTTTGAACTTTGGTGCCTTCTTTGGTGCGTGCTTCAAGTGCAACAAATTTGGGCACTTTGCTGATCGTGTACAGTTGCCTCAGTCACGGCCCCCAACCCAAAAGCTAGTAAAAAGGTTATTCTTGATGCGCTCTAGGTGGATTCTAAAATTGTAGCTCCTCAATAAAAAATCAATGATAAGGCACAAGAACATGGACCTATTGCAATCAAGGGAACCCCAAAGGATTTAGAGAAACGTGTCAAAGTCAATCACGTCAACAAAAAGGCCATCCAGAAAACCACTTTACGTTGTAGCCCAAAAAAGAACGACATCCTCAGTGTTCTAGAAGATTTTTTTGTCACCCACTTTTGGTTTAAAAAAAAGATGAAGGATGGCTACAAATCTCTAATATCTCATGCAAACGGTTTAAATGCCAAGCACGGACTGCTTTGGGAAGATGAAAGTAGTCCCGCCAGATATCGCAAAAACCCGCTTCCTCTATGGTAGCATCTTTTAGGTTGTCCGAGATATCAACCCGAAAAACCTCATGATTACTATGGAGAAAGAAAAAGGACCAATGGAAGAGGACAACAAGAAAGAAGGAACGAAAGAAGAGTTCTTTGAGGTAATGGAGTTTGTACCCCTCTCAATAATGGAAGAGTTTGTTCTCCAATCGTGGAACATGAAGGGGGTCAAAACCTAGAAGAAGAGTTCAACCTTTTGGGAGGAATTCATAAAGGTAATGAAATCAACTTTTGGGCTATAGAAAAGCATCACTTGGATGTTGCACGTACAAGAAAGCAAACAATTGGAAAGAAGAATGTCTTCTACAGAAAGGGTGATGGTGGATTCAGTGACATCCTCGTTGTTGTGGATAGGGATCTTGAGCCAAAGGTGGTCTTCAATCATCCCTCTAGAAGGGCTATTGGAGTAAAGATCAAGTGGGATGATCAGCATATCACTATCATTAATGTGTACGGTCCCTTCTTGGTGAAGGAAAGGGCTAAACTGTGGGAGCACCTAAAAGATATTCATATGGATGGGAAATGGCTTCTAGTGGTGGGCAACTTTAATATGCTGGAGAAGAGAAGGAACAAGACTGGAGCATTGAACATGTTAGCTGGGTCTGAAATATTTAAATGGTTAATCCTTTGTGATAAATGCTTGTTGGTGGAGATATGGGAGGTAGGCCCATGGAGTAGCACGACGGGGTTCACATACACCAGCCTGCAGTATACCTACATGACATCTCGATTGGACCACTACTACTTCTCTCATCAAGCTGATTGATTGTCCTCATGGTTTGAGCTAAAGGTGGTAACCTTTTAGTGTCTATTTGATCACCTTCCACTAAGCATAAAATTTTAAAAACCCAAAGGAGAAGATCATTGCCCCCTAGGGTCTAAGAGGTTACTCTTGATAGGGGCTCACCGCATCAAAGATCCGCTCTTCAAAAACCTGGCTCTCAAAGCCTTGAGCAAGCTTAAGGAATATGTAAAGTCGAAGCCCTGGGGCATGGTATATTTTTCCAAGAATATACAAAAGGTTGTTAAAATTGCACACCCAAGAAGAAAGAAAAACCAAGAGGAATGACTTAAACAGCTCACTAATGAAGTTGAGCTTCTAGCCACCAAAAAACAAGAAGGGTTTGCCTCAAAGCCAGAGCACAAAATGTGGCTAGAAGCTATAGCATACTTAACCAATCACAAACTAGAGGAGGCGAGAAAGACTAGAATCTTCTCCAGAGAAACATTTCTCCAATCAGAGGAGGCCAATCGTGCACATTTCTTTAGGGCCCTCGAAGTCAAAAGAAATCGGGGCCGGTCCACTCTCTCACTAATGTGGATGGAAAATATATTAAGAATCCTTATGAAATGGCTCATTTAATGCTTAGCCACCTACAAGAAATTATAGGCCAACCTAAGGCTTGCTCTTTTGTGATAGATGATGCCAAATATACTCTCCTAGGGAGAGTCAAAAGAATAATATCCCTCTCTGAAACCAACCTACTGGAGAAGGCGCTCACTGAAGATGAATGCTTTCTTGCACTGCAAGCTTTGGGCAAAGAGAGGTCCCCTAGTTGGGATGGGATGACTATTGAGTTCTTCAAGGAATTTTGGGATGATTTGAAGTCTCCAATCCCCTGGTTGATGGATTCATGGATGAAAGCATTAAAAGATGCCTCATCAGGCCTATCTCCAAACAAGTCTGATGCTACCAACTAAAGCTTTGGTGCTCCATAACAATGATGTTAGTAGCCTATAAAATTATCACCAAAATTGTAGCCCTCATGCTCTCCCCCCCCCCTCGACAAAGTCCTCACTCCCCACCAACATGAATTCACCAAGGGTCAATATATGACAAAATTTTGGCAGCAATGATCGACATTGAATATGTTGCTTTCACTAAGCAAGAGTGTATCATGCTGCAATTGGATCTTGATAAAGCCTATGACATGGTAACATGGTCGTTCATTGGAGATGTCATGAAGTCATTAGACTTTGGTCCGTGTGTGTGCCGCTTGGTCAGCACTCCTTAGTGAAGGTAGCCAATCAGACTTCCTTTTCAATAAGTTAATTGTGGATGCTTTTGAGGTCAAAAGATCAATAAACTAGGGTTGTCCACTTGCCCCCCTAATGTTTGCCATTGGATCCCATCCTCTGGTTACACTGCTTGACGATAGTGTTGCTAAAGGGGAGATTAAAGGGTTGGCTCTGCTTGACAACGACCAACTTTTGGCAAAGATTTTTACGGATGACTCCTTGCTTTCCCTTAAGGCTTGCCCCGAGGTTATCAAGAAGGCCCTAGAAATTGTGCAAACATTTTCTTTAGCATCAGGCTTGAAGTGTAGTATTAAAAAATCAAGATTGATCTCTCTCTCCGAGAACAACTCGTTTGATTTGTCTATGTGGACCGGGGAGATAGTGTCAAAAGGAAAGATATTCCGGCACCTAGGATCCCCTTTGGGGGTGGACGTAACTCACAAGCAAAGATTCGTATGGCTTACGGAAAAATTTAGGAATAAGATGCCAAGGTGGGAGTATGTGCTTCTCCCATTTCTGAGCAAAGTGAAGGTAATCAACTCTTTTATGCTCCCATGTATGGCCTTTATTGGTCCATTGATTAAGCTAGCTAAATACAATTGGAAAGAGTTTTTGAAACTTGTAAAGAGATTTCTATGGAAAAACAACACTCAAGATATAATGCCCTGGCATTGGGCTAAAAGGGAGACGGTTTGCGAGACCGATGGACCAAGGTGGTCTTGGGATTCTTAACCCTAGCACTCATGCAGAGGCCCTATGTGGCAAGTTTATAGTGCACTCACAAGGCAAGACCAAGCTTGGACTGACACGGCTAGGAATATGATGGACAGCTCCAGAGTATGCTCGGGAGGAGGCCGATGGGAAGGGCCCATTGTGGAAGTACCTTCACAGTCCTTGGAATGGGAAGAGTTTTCAAGGTACTTCCACAATTCTATATCTCATTGGTCCCCTTGGCTCTTGAAAGCTAAAGGAATCCTTCTGACCTCTTTTTGGAGAGAAGTTGCAAGAAAGCTTAATAACAAGGGCATTAGACATATAGGCCAACTTTGGGACTACAACAGAAGCCACTGGAAAGAAACAGATCAACTAACTCTCCAATTTCACCTCAGTGGGAACCTAAGTGGGACCAAAAGGTTGCTGCTCATGGCAGAGTCCTAGAATGGCTTAAGAAGTGGTACCTATTGAACTATGAATCCAAGTTCAAGTGGAAAGCTTGGAATTGGCCTATGAATAGACTTTTCCTAAAATCGCAAACTAAGGATGTGTACCTCACCCTAATGTCTTCAAAGTATTGGTTCTTCCCGCTTAACAAGGTGAGTGAAAATTTTACCACGTTCAAGACGGGAGACATCCATGAAAGACATATGGAGCCCTTAATAGCTGCATGACAAGAAAATTTTCTTCTGGAAGGTACTTTGGGGCGCCATGCCTACTCGAGTGAAGGTTCTTGCCACGGAAATTGGTACAAATAGATGCTCACAATACAGAGCAGCTCGCGAAGACCTCCCTAACCTTTTCAAGAAGTGATTGGCCTTGTTGTAGGATCTCGGCTATGGAGGGTGCTGGCGAGTAGGAGCCATGGCGATGAGAAAAGGCATGCACAGAGAGAGAGAGAGAGAGAGAGAGAGAGAGAGAGAGAGAGAGAGAGAGAGAGAGAGAGAGAGAGAGAGAGAGAGAGAGAGAGAGAGAGAGAGAGAGATCTTGACAGAGAACAGAAACGCTATTGTATATCTCTTTGTAAAAACACCTTACAATATAAAACCAAAAAGGTTGCCATGCAAAACTCAACTCCAAACTCTACTGATGGCTTGCATGTCATATGGCATGTTCCCACAAACTTGGGCTTGAAACCCAACACTTGCAAGGAACATTTGCAAATGGGTCCAAAAGACTTGGAAAATAAGATTCTTCAATCAAGCACGATCTCTTCATGGGAGGGAAGGTGTTCAAGAGCCAAGCACTATTCATCGCTACACAAGTCGTGCGATATTGTTACTTCAAACACATTTGGAAGGCAAGGATTTCTTGGATCTTCTAGAACTCTATGAAAATAGCTAAGTTCATGGAGAAAGTTAAAGAAAGCAAGGTAATGATCATTGCCATTGGAAAACAAAACTTTGAGGATTGGAACATGACCATGGGTGCAATGACAGACCTGCATGGGTGAAAGTGTGGGCTCTTCCATTGTCATGGGGTGGCTCCCCCCTCAGCCGATGTACCTATGATCCTTTGAAGATGTCATGCCTCATTGCGAGTATGGCAGGAATTTGAAATTTTTTGCCCTTATCAATCTAATCTACTCACCGTTGTGAGTTTTGCAACAAAAAGGAAGTTTAAGTGCACAACATATCTTATCTTTAAATTCACCAAGAATTTACTACAAAATATCTATTTCACCAACAAAGTTTACAATGTATGAAGGTCCAAATTATAAAAAAATTGATCACTAGAAAATTTTTCTCTAAGGGAATAATGTTTACTAGAGTTGATAATTTATCTTCATAAGTGGTTTGAAAGCCATGATTTGAAATTTTTCTCTTTGTTCTTTAGTAAGTGCTATTTAATAGTTTTTGTAATACAAGAATGGCATGCTATATATGAAAAAAGAAAGTGTTAAGAAATCTTACCACCACACCATAGTTGGTGATGCCTTTTTGAAAAGAAATATCCCATCGTGATTTTGTTGGTAACGGTTCATTGGATTTTTTTGGTTGCAATGGCAAGGATTTTCCAACTGATGGGAAACTTTTTTTCCCAAGAAATTTTGCTTCATCGTTTGATTGATGTGAGCTTGAGATGTTACACTTTCTACTTGGCCTCCATTCATTCCATGATTTAATTTTTGGTTCATCATGTCTTATGCACGGTTTCCTCTGAGAAATACCAAAACATAAAGATGAAACATTTAAAAGCATCTTGAATTCTTGTAATCATCAAAATCTCTCCTTCTAGATTTAAAATGTGCAAAGATGTATACATAAGAAGAATGTTTACTTTCTCAAATTCTTTTACTATTATTATTATTTATTTATTGGTCATACTCACAATTATGAACGGTAGAGTTATATTGAATTTGAACTTACAATTTAAAAGAATATATTGCAACAAAAAATAATAAGCTCATATCCAATATTCAAGAACAATAAGAAAAGTTTTTTGTTCCAATTGCACAAATCCTGTGCGAGTAAAATAACAAGATCAAGACATGGTTTTGGTAGGCAAAGTGTGAATCTTCAGATCATTCACATTGTTCTCATATTTATTATTCAAGAGTTGGTCTTTTCTTTTGCAAATTCAAATTTAAGCTCATTAAAACTCAATAATTGCTTTCTCCGGTCCAATTCACAATGAGAAATTTTAGTTTGCAATCTAGTTGTGATAAGGCGAATGTTACATGTGACCAAGGTTGGACAAACGAGAAGAGAATAATGCAGAGTAAGGTCCCTAAATATTCAAGCACGTCCTTGTGATTAGTTGGCCGGGCTTCACAAACTTCGATAGAATCATAGAGCTTTAATGTAAAGCCAACATATAGTACTAAGTACTAAGTTTTTTTATCCCATGAGAAGAATATTATAGCTCACAAAGAGGAAGGGTGCAAACATGTCAATGGGAGCATTGGTATACGATAAATTGCTTTATCAACATAAACATTCTTGTGGACTAGATATGGGTCCATTGGGTGTTTCATTCAACTTTTTAATTATAGTCTTGAATATCAAGCTTCTGCAGATTTAAATGGAACCCACATAGTGGAAGGAGGACTGAAAACCAACACATTGCTTGCTCATTCATAATTGTCAGAAGTAACTATGTACAAGACCCAATGCATTACAATGGTGTTTGAGGCAACAGCACACTCACACAACCACACCCAATGTTTGGGTATTGGCTTCCTTTTATCCTTTCTCGAAATACTTGTTGTGCTTCTTTAATCTTGCTTCTAACTACCTGCAGCTGTTGGTTGCCCTTTTTGGATTCTCAACTCTAACATTCTCCTCAAACCGCGAATGATGTGTGTGACAATCCCAAGTACCAAGGACATAAGCCTATGAACTTTTGGTGATTGATCTCAATCAGCATGAGATTCTGGCATGAGATCCAGCTCTTTTGTTCTAGGGTCTAGATCTTCCCATTTAGCCAAAGTTTTGGCCCTCTTTTTCTTAGCAGCCACTTCCGGATTTTCTTGGTGTGTGGCTATGACATGCATGAGAACTTGTTCATGGTTAGACTGGAGGCCCTCTTTTACCTACTTGTCATAAGGTTTCTCTCCTTTTTAGCAGATATATGGTCTAAGAACTATGCTAAATGGATTTGCCTATTTCTGGAGCCCTGACCCTTTCAAATAGGTGAAGCCTATGGCGCTTGCATCTCCCTCCTTTCGTTTATTCTGCCACTGTTGGATCAGATATGATCCTTGATCTTGCTAACCATTTCCAACCAAGTTCCAAAGGTTGGACGATTGGTTTCCACCTTTGCTTTCAGTACCCTCTCTACGAGAGCGATTACTATACATCTAGGTCCATATGGGTCTTTTCTTGCTTCTCTGGTGACATGTTTGGTGCTAAAATGTGATGCTACAACACCATATTGCACAACATGACCATTTTATTTTATTGTTGGGTCCATTCTGCAAAGATATCTTTGAATGTATCCCCCTCTAGGTTTTCTTGAAGTATTAACTTTATGACCTTGTGGTTTTCTTACATTCGCTCACCCCATTCAGTAAATTTTTCCACCAATTCCACATACTCTTGCGCATATGTTGGCTCCACCATCCCTGGATATAGCACTGATATAGCACTGGATAATCTTGGTTGGGCTTTAGCTGATGGTGCTATGGCATACATCATTGTGGGATTATTTGGGAGTTTTTCTACACAAGTTTCCATGAAGTGTACCTCCTCCATATTCAAGTGGTACCAATGCTTTAGTAACTCAATGACTTTGATAAGCACTCCTCCTAAATACTTGCATCATTCTTATTTGGTGAAATCTCCCAGGTTTGTATTTCTTATTCTAAGAATGTTCTCTTTAGTTGAGCTTGCCATTTGATTTCCTTGATAGCTTGTTGACAATTTTCCATGCATGCATACTTGGGCTTATCCCCATTAATTATTCCAGGTCCACCAGATCTCCAAATGAAGGTGGTCCTGAGTATCGGTATTGCCATCCTTGTCAATCTTGCCTTTGCCTCTATCCTCTAGCGAACTCGTCCATTTGCTTTTGGATTCACAATCTTGAGCCAAACAATTTGCCAGATATGTTGTCGAGCATAAGCTGCTAACTGGATGGTGGACGATATGTTGTCCATAGCCGATAGTTGGGGTTGGCTTTGGTTTGTACTCGAGGCCACTCGTTGCATTATACAATGGAAATACTTTCTTAGAGTCCGAGGTGACCACCGTTTCAAGTCATTGAGCATAAAACTGCCCACAACCATCTCCTAGGCGTTTCAAGATGCACACAAAAGTTGGGAATCGATTCCCTATGGCATTTCAAAATGCTATGTAAAAATGTAGCTTAGAGGGCGGATTTCCCTAGCATATCAAAACGATGTCAAAAAATTGTCATCGGAGCCTTCAAATGATCGGCATCTCAAAACGATGTGTCACAAGGCCTTTGGGGAAGCACTGCCAGTAGGAGCCTCTGCAATGGCATTTCAAAACGCTACCTTGCAAGGTGCCACCCGACTTATTGACAGCAACCGGTGCCCAATGTTGCCAAGGGAGCCAATAGACATTGTGGGTCAAAAATGCCACCAAAGAACGTTGCCATTTGAGATGCTTGCAAACACACTCGTGTTTTTTACTCAATTCCACAGCGGCTAGGTTTTCCTCGGTGACTGCTCCTTCTCAGCAAAATGCCTTGCTCCACCAAGGCTATGATACCATGTCAAAGTCAAAAATTCAGAAGCGTAGAGACCGAGAGAGAGAGAGAGAGAGAGAGAGAGAGAGAGAGAGAGAGAGAGAGAGAGAGAGAGAGAGAGAGAGAGAGAGAGAGAGAGAGAGAGAGAGAGAGAGAGACTCTTGAACCAACCAGCCTTGGCAATGAAATAACTGATGTGTAATACAATGGGGGCTAAGGGTTACTTATGTAGCAACCTTAGTAAATTTTCCTACCCAGACTTTGACAAATAAGTAAAATAAATACCTAAAAGCCAAACTAAATTATGGGATCACATTGGGCAATTCACTTGAGATGCCAAACCTGTCATCATTGTCACAATGGGATTTGTCGTTATTTTCCTCATTCTCATAGTCCTCTTCATTATTTTGTTGTCTAGTCACTTGCTTTGTTTCATCCTTGCTCACTTGTTGCAATAGCTCGTGACTATCCTAATTGATCAGTTCCATAGAATTCTCCATGAGACTCTGTAATTGATCACTATTCACCCAGATACCTTCCTCTAGTAGTACTTTCATGCTCTCTAGTATCCTTAGGAGTACCACCAATTTGAAGTATTCTTGGCAGTCCTTAACCCTGGTGATCTCTTGTTGAGTTGTTTTCTTCTACTCATCTACCTCCTTCTGGGCATGGGCAACCTGTTTCTTCAGTTTCTTTTTTTATCTTGACCCATTTCTTTCTCTTTGTCTCCCAAATTTTCTTCTTGTTTATTGGCTTTTAAATGTCCCTCCAGTTCCCTCACGTGCTCTTCTAACTGTTTGTTTTTCCATGCCAGGTCCTCCTTTTCCTCTTTGATTTTGATATTGGATGACCCCTCGATATTTGTTTTGAACATGTAGTATTCTTGGAGGGTTATAGTGTTTATGGCCACCATCATTGCTCTGAGGCGTGCCTCCAGTTCTACACTTGGGTTGGCTTCTTCCTCTTTCCTTCCATTGGCATTCTATCAAATGGTACTATGCCCTAGAGATCCTCTAGTGCCTTGGTTCTGAGATGCATCTAGGACGTTGATTTTGTTGTAATACTCCTCCCAAGTCTGCATTAAGCCCAGTTCATCATTATACTCTATCTGGTTTTCCTCCCGATGGGTTTCCTTCACTTGACTCACTTGTGTACGAGAGCCGCTTTCTGGATTTGAAGATGGCGATGGTTTGGTTATCAAGGGCCGGAGGAGATCTTTTAGAATACCTTGCGCAAATTTCTGTGATTGACTTGATCCGCTGGTTTTCAAATTCTGTAGCAATGCCAAGGGGATTTTTTGGAGGCTAGTCTGAGATGAACTATTATCCTCTAATATCTTCACCCCAATTTTTGGCTTGTTTAGCTCAAAGGCCAAGCTTTTTTCTTTGGAGATCTCTTTGTCATTATTGGGCCTCTTTCCCCTACCTCCCCCTTCTTGATCTTCTTGTATAGATCCTACCATATGGGAGTACAAGTACACAACTTTTGTCCCTTATCCTTGATGGCTATCATTTGTGTGGTTATGGCCTTGTCTAGAAGTCTAGCCCAATCACATCCTCCCCCACTGAACACCCTCGCTACCTCCATGAAGACTTGTTCTGAGAGATATTTCTCATCCTTCTTCAAGCACATTGCTTGGGCCACAAATTTCATTAATTGGCATGCTCCTTCAAGTGTTGTGAGGGGACTTTTGAGTTCCCTTCTTTCTTCTGGCTACATCTTCCTCTGTCTCGCACAAGTGTTGAGCCACCATGTCAGGTGTTCAGGCCTTATTGTCTGTGCTAAGAGGCCCCAATTCTTTGGTGTCCGTCACAATGATGCCTTTGATTATTGTCTGATGTGTGTCTTTGTTGTATTTGTGTGCTGCTTCATTGGCAATGATCTTGCCTACCTGATTTTACATGATGACATAAAAACCCAATAGCCCTGCTGCTTTGAACTCTGCTTGCTCCATTGCATTGAGTTTAGCCACCTTGATTTGCATGGCTTTGGGAATGCTAGATGATGTGGCCATAGTATAGATTTGCAAAAATAGGTTTGCAGTGTGCTTGCTTGTAAGCAGGAGAGGGGGAGGAGTAGCACAAAGAGGGCAGAGAGGAAGAGTGCACATAATACAAAGAAAATGATGAATGCGTAGAATCGTTAAGAGCGGTTTTGGTCATTCTTCTCTACTGTTAAGTTTTCTTGATCCACCTTGCATGCCATCTTCTACTATCGATGCATGTGCTCGGAATCCTACCATTAGAAGCAATATAATCATGAGAGTGATAGTGTATGATGATCAGTTCTTAAATGTGACCCATCGTGTCCCTACCTTTGATTATAGCCCCATTGTCTCCACATTAGCATTCTCATGCAACTCCTTTGTTCTGTGTTTGGCTTATTGCTCCTAACACCTGGCCCTAGTCATTATCACTTCCCTTGATAAATATCCCTCTTTCCCATATTTCTAGCAATTGAATCTCCTAGATGGCGACCTTGGATATAATCTTTGCCCATTGTTTATGAATTTCCTGGGACTTCTTGTAATATAGTTGGTGCAGCTATCCTAATTGTTGGAGCTGATAACATGATTGGGCACTCTTCCGACTTATGCCCCCTATTCTCATAAGTAATTGCACTTGATGTAGTCACTGATAGAGTGATTAGTCTTCCGACAATGGATGCACCATACTTCCCTTTCGACAAGAATTTTGCTTCTCACACTTATCATCTCCTCTACTTGTTTCTTGAGCCTTTTGAACTCAATTTTCCATACTTTGGTTTTGAGGTGTTTACTAGCAGGCTCTTCATTTGAATTGCTGGTGTCCATTGAATTGCTAGAGTCACTCAAGCTCGTGTCTCTCTTTTGTCTTTTAGCTCCCTTATTTTCCATTTTTACCACTCTTTCAATGAGCTCCTCAAAAGTGCAGGTGGGATTGGTAATCTTTGATTTTGTCACTCCATTTAAGGAGGTTTCATCAAGGAACCAAGCCCTGAAACTTTTGTGTCCCAGAGGTGAAGATAGTTGTTTGGCCAGGTCCTTGATCTCTTCTATGAATCATTTGATATTGGTCTTCTTTTGTTTGCTCTTTAGTAACTGGCTGAGCAGCTCTTCGTCAGATCTTTCATCCTTGAATCGTTGAACGAAGTCCTTGGACATAGAGGCTTGTACGTTGGTAATTACTCTGGTGGATAGTATAAGTAACATGTCTAGGATTCACTCTTGCGATGCTTGTGCACTTTCCATACAAGGACTAATTGTGTGTGGGTCAATTGGTTCTTATCATGTTGGGAGTGTCTACTTGTCCACTTTTCATGCATGCACTACGTGTGCCCACTTTCGTCCTTGAATCGTTGAACAAATTCCTTAGACATAGAGGCTTGTATGTTGGTGATTACTCTGATGGGTAGTTGAAGTACATGTCTAGGCTTGCCATGCTAGAGTGTCTGTGTGTGCACTTTCCATGCAAGGACTATTGTGTGTGGGTCAATTGATTCTTGTCATGTAGGGAGTGTCTACTTGTCCGCTTTCCATGCATGCACTACGTATGCCCACTTTCCATGCATGTGCTACATGTGTGTCCTTTTTTTATGCATGTACTATTAGTATGATGATTGTCCAACTTCTTGGTGTCCTCCTACCTTGCTATCTTTCAGCTGTCACATAAAGCACCTACTATTGGCAAGCACTTCATGCTCCTCTCTAATAGACAACATATGTAAGTGTTGGAATTAGGGTTGCAAAAAAACACACATAGCTTGGAGAAGACGAAGGAAGCTCAAGGCACACAACAAAGAGTGTATTACTTAGTGTGCAATGGAAAGATAGATAGCCCTAGAGTGATGGGCGTATTTACAATGCACGGGAGAAAAACCTCCTAAAGAGGGGAAAAATGCCCTTACGCTCCTAGTGTGCTCACACACATCACTACCGCATGTATATGGTAACAAATCCCCCTGGGAGTGATGCAGTGAACGAGGGCTGGACGTGAAGAGTAAAGGGAAGTGCCATGCCCTAAGGACAGGATCAGTCGACAAAGGGGAGCGAGTCCAAAGCTTTGCGGAAAGCTCCGAACTTCTCACGGGACAATGCCTTTGTGAAAAGATCTGCAAGGTTGTCCTGTGTTGGCACATAAGCCAAGTTCATCTCTCCTGTTGAGAGCCTCTCCCTGACATAGTGGTAATGCACCTCAATGTGCTTTGTGTGAGCATGAAAAACTAGGTTCTTGCAACTGCCAATGCACTCTGACTATCAGTGTAGATAGTGTTGGTAGTGTCATGTCCAACACCCAAATCAGCCATAAGGCATTTGATCCATACACACTCAACCGTAGCTGTGAAGATTGCCTTGTACTCAGCCTCAGAATTGGAAGTGGCCACAGTAGATTGCTTCTTGCAAGAAACAAAAACCACTTGTGGACACTCGTGTGTCATGACAACCAGCCCAATCATCTGAGTCCGAAAAAGCATGTAAGTCTAGCGGCAATGATCCCCCCTTGGGATAAAACAAGCCAAGATATAAAGTGCCACTCAAGTCGGCTATGCATAAATCTGCTGACCTGTGAGACTGCAAACTAAATATCCGGCCTTGTGTGTTGTATACATAAATGAGGCATCGAATAGCAGTTTGGTAAAGAGTGACATTTGCAGGATCACCGGCATCATGAAGACTCAATTTCAAACCTGTTTCCATTGGAGTGGCGATAGGTTTGCAATCCTCAAGTCCAAACTTACATATAGCAATGTCTCTATGTACCTTTTTTGACACAAGACAATACCATCATCACACTGCTTAAACTATATACCCAAGTAATGATTCAACAGCCCCAAATCTTTCATCTTGAAAGTAGCATTCAAATCATCCTTAAATCCAGCAATATGTCTCTCATTTGGTCCAGTGATTAGCAAATCATCCACATAAAGAACCACAATGAGAAGTACATCACCCTCACACTTTACATACAATGTGGTTTTTGTTGGACTGTTACGAAAGCCTCGTTTGACCAAATGAGTGTCAGCCTTCTCATACCAAGTACGAGGAGAGTGCTTCAACTCATACAAAGATTTGTTACATTTGCACACCTTATCTTCTTGTCCTTTCTTGACAAAACCACGAGACTGTGTTACATAAACTTCCTCAAATATGTCACCATTCAAGAAAGCAGTAACAATGTCTGATTGATGTACATCCCAACCAAAATAAGTTGCCAATGCACATAGAAAACGCACAGTAGTCATACGACAAGTGGGAGCAAAAGTCTCTTCATAATCTATGCCTTTTTGTTGTGCATAACCCTTTGCAACAATTCGAGCCTTATAGCAATCAATCTCACCATCCGGCTTGCGTTTCAACTTGTAAACCCACTTCGTACCAATGGCCTTTTTGTCATGAGAAAAATCACATAAAGTCCATAAATCATTTTCTATTCTGATTGCATGGCAGACATCCAATTTTCTGAATTCTGTGCTTCATCAAAAGACAGAGGTTCCTCAATATCATGTAAGCTAGACACAGCCAAAGCATAACAATCCGATGCATAAGATGCATGGCGAGAGCTTAAACGAGTGCAACTAGACAAAGGTACATCCAATTTACTGTCACGTAATGTATGCACCTGCCATTTTGGCATACCTCTAGCCTGCTCATTTTCAGCCCTTTCCTCATCAAGTACATCATGTACATCTGCACCAGTAACAGGCTGATTTGTAACATTTTCAAAAACCCCCATAAGCTATACATTTGCCCCATTGGAATTTACATTTGAACTTCCACCACTTAAAAGAGGCAACAAAGTGTCATAAATGTCATGTGAGCTTGCATTACTATCTCTAGTACATGTCAAAAAGGGCTGAACAAAATCTTCCACAAACACAACATCCCGTGAAACCAAAATACGCTTTGTTTGTGGATGATACGATCTGTAACCTTTGCTTTCATCACTATAACCAACAAAAATACATTTGACAGCCTTATCATCCAATTTTTTTCGTTGTGTTTGTGGCACCAATGCATATGCCAAACAACCAAAAACACACATGTGCTCAATAGAAGGCTTTCTATCATGCCATGCTTCATATGGAGTAATAGACTGCAAAGCTTTCGTAGGACACCTGTTTAGTACATAAGTGGCACATATGATGGCCTCAAGCCAAAAGAAATGCGGCAAAGCTTGACTTTTGACCATACATTGTGCCATTTCTGTAAGTGACCTGTTTTTCCTCTCAACAACACCATTTTGATGAGGCGTATAAGGCACTGTACATTGGTGTTTTATCCTATGACTAGCCAGGAATGCATTAAATTCATGAGACATATACTCCCCCCCTCGATCGGAACGGAGAGTGTCCATAGTACATTTTGAGACATTTTCAGCCATAACCAAAAATTGTTTGAAGCACATAAAAACTTTGATCTTCGCTTTAAGTGAAAATATCCATGCATGCCTGCAATAACCATCAATGAAAGTCACAAAGTAAAGGTAATTTTTCAAGGACGGAGTTTGCATGGACCCACAAACATCACCATGCACAAGCTGCAACCTGCATGTAGCTCTAACTGAACCATCCTTCGAAAACTTAGAATGTTGTATCTTACCCAAAATACAGCTTTCACAAACATGTTTGATAGGTGCTTCAAGAGACGGCAAAGAAGCAACCATATCAGATTTCTGCAAACGCAGCAAACTGACAAAATTCAAATGACCAAAACATGCATGCCAAAGTTTTTCATCTAAAATAGCCTTTGAATCCACAACTGCATTTGCAAAATTCTGTCCACAATTTTCATACAAACTGAGCTTATACAATCCACGACATAAAATACCAGATGCAACAATTTCATCGCAAAAATTGAGATCGTGTAATGTACATCTGTCATCCACAAATTTTACTACAAGACCAAGTTTAGCAAGTACAGATACAGACAAAAGATTCTTCTTGATCCCAGGTACATAAAGTGCATCAACAAGTGTGAAAGAACTGCCATTTGCAACAGTAAGCGCACAATCTTTCCAACTCCCTAAACCGGATAACAAGCATTGTTGACACGAGTGACTGAATTTTCATGAGGGACAGACTCAAGAGAGGTGAATAAATCACGATGTGTGGTAATATGCTTTGTAGCACCACTGTCAAAGTACCACACATGTGAATCTGTAGCAAATGACATACATGCATCATGGACAGCAGGATTATAGGTACACTTTGCACTAAAAGTCCATTTTGCATCAACATTAGTATCACAGTCTCCTTTCACAGAAGACTCAACAATAGCTGCATTTATAGTGAAACCAGCATTTGCAATGGAACCACACTCTTTCTTCTTAGCCTCTTTGACCTTTAACTTAGGACACTGCTTGATCAAGTGGTCATTAAGCTTTACAATAATGGCAACGCATCTTCTTTTTGCATTTTTTACCAGAATTTCCAAACAAGTTGCTGTCAGCAGAAGCATTAGGAACAAGTGATTTTTCACTCGCAGAAGAACCAATAGAAGTGGCTACATTACTGTTACCACCCTTTCTTTGAGCAACAATAAAAGCTTGTTCAACTGCACGCTGTCTAGTCCTATTTTTTAAAAAAAGTGACTCTTGCAACAGCAATGTGCATAATGCATTAAACTTGATAATTTCAGGATTTCCTTGGGTCATAAGTCTCCAAGTACTAGCAAAAGTCTGATAAGAATTTAACAAGGCATCAAGGACAGTTTGCACAAGGGAACTCTCTGAAATGACTTCACCGACAAAAATAAGTTGCTCATTGATATCCTTGACACCAGCAAGAAAAGTGTCCATGTCATTTTCCTCATGCATAATCTTTGACTCTAGCTCTTTACGCAGCAATGCAATTTTTGCCTTATTGTGGCTTGCATAAAGACTAGCCATAATATCACAAGCCTGTTTTACAGATTTCGATGAACGAATGTGAGGAGTAATGGTGCGCTTCATAAACAACGCAATTTACGCATGAACCTGCACATCCTTTACATCCCAACGAGCTTGTTTTGCTACGGCAAAACAACTCTAACAATAGCAATCCTTGCATCAAAACTTGCAACATCCTCAACATTGCGTACATCCTCACAATCAGGACGTACATCAATGCCCTGCACAATATTCCAGACGCCCTTTGACACAAGAACATGTTGTATCATGTAAGCCCACATAGAGTAATTGTCCCCATCCAATCTGTCCTCAGCAGCAAACAGCTTGAACACATTTGTGTTGTTGTCAACCATGGTAAATGTTGCACCTAATGTGAAAACTGCCCGAAAAGAGGAGAAACGAAGCGTGAACAACACGTGCTATATAGCACAAACCGTAGAAAACTATAAGGGACCTGTTATGCAAAAACGGCACTGACAAAAATTTTGCATAAAATGACGAAATAGTCTATGCAATACGGCCTATAGTGAAAACAGAGGTCGAAATGAGCTCGAATCAGAAATCTGAGCAAACTAAGGTTTCCAAAAAATTTGTCAATCTGCGAACGCTTGCCAAAGCTCACTGAAATCGAAGAAAGTGAGCAGGCATGTGCTAAAGCTGCTGGCAACTAAGCCCGAGAGGACACAATCTACTCTGATACCAATTGTTGAAATTAAGATTGCAAAGAAAAACACACAGCTCGAAGAAAACGAAGAAAGCTCAAGGCACACAACAGAGAGTATTACTTAGTGTGCAATGGAAAGATAGATAGCCCTCGAGTAATGGACGTATATACAATGCACAAGGGAAAAACCTCCTAAAAAGGAAAAAAAATGCCACGATAGTCCCAGTGTGTTCACACACATCACTACCACATGTATATGGTAACAGTAAGCACCTCAAGCTCCCTCAATAGAGTTCGGGCATTGTAGCAATTTTGTGATAGATAAGGGAGAGTGATGAACAAGTTAGAGAAACCTAGAGAGAGATGTCAAATCTACAGTAGCAATACTGGTTTTCTAAATTATTGTTTTTTCAATTGTTAGGAGGATTATTGATTTAACTGCAGAAGAGAGAGGAGAATGTAGAGAGGGAATAAAACAACTTACAATGTGAATTGTTTTCTTCAAGGATATAAGAGTTGCAAGAGTAGTGGAAAATTAAGAGAAAAATTAGTGGTTACGTTGCGAACATGACAAATCAAAATTTTCTACATTTGTGAGACCATGTAGATCCATCCTTCCCTTAAAGGTGGTTAGCAATGTTCTTTGAAATAGAAATCTTTTACAAGGCTAATATTTTTATTTGTTAAGATGTAATTTGCTTAAGCAACAAATTACCGTCAAAGAGCATAGAAAATTATTATTGTCATAAAATAAAACCTTGTGGTGTACTAATAAAAGATACAAGGGTTGCAACTGTCTTTCTTAGAAAATACTCTCTAAACTATTGTATGAGCTTGAGAAAGACAATAATCTTTTTGAAATTTGCATTTATTTGTGAAATTAAGATTGACAAATCACATCCATAACAACAATTATAAAAATTCATAAGTTGTTTTAATTCTAGCAGACTACAAAAGCCATATGTTGTTGATGGAATGATCAAAAGCATATTCAGTTGTAATCTTATAATCAAAATACTCTTGTGTGTGCAATCAAAATGGTTACTATAACTTACAAACAAAATATCTAGCATCCCTTTAAAATATTGCTCCACATCAAGCATAAACAAAAATAATCAAGCAAGTAGCTACTTTTCTATTTTCACAAAGTTATGAATTGGAAAAAAGAAACATGACTGTCCTTTGTTAAGAATTTTGACAATTTTAATCAATTTATGAGTTATTGTTTATAAAGATATCAACAAATCTTTGAAATTTTTACCATATTTTCTTCGTTAATCAACAAACGTCTGAATGAGAAAACAAATCCTTTTTGGTTGCAGATTTTGCTTTTTACATGCTTGAAGGGTAATCCAAGAATATTAGTTGAATGAGACTCAAAGACGCACGTGTCGCTTGTGGATAAATTAAAAATCTTACTATCTGAAATCTTTTTAAAGAAAGGTTTTTGTATCTGCATCCAGATACCCTAGCACGTGCTGAGCTCCAAAATTTTTCAAGGCCATGCGAACTCCTTTTAAGAGAATTTGGTTCTTTCCTTTTCTTTATCGTAGCCTGAAACGATAAAGTTTTTGGTTCTTCCTTTATCGTAGCCTGAAACCCAGGAAATGAAAAGTGAAATTAGTATCCTCAAAAAATTCGTGAGAGAAATGTGTGGACCTGAATAATGAAAGGCTTACCTTTGTATCCTTGTGAGCATTCATCCAAAGACAAATCTAGCATACAAAAATTCATGGCATGGTGGGGATAATTGACGTAATTTCTCTATCCAACGCTCGATCTCTTTATTATTTATAGTCTGAACATAAGAAAAGTAAAAAATTATAATCTGTTTTTAAAAAGCTCATCGGTTTAAATTCCACGTCGTTGCATTCATTCAAATATGTACATAATAAAAACTAGTATGTGACCCGCGCGTTGCTGCGGCAAAAAAACATGGATTCGTTTATTTCATTCCTTTTCAACATTCATGTTGCAAATGTGTTGCGCATACAGTAGCATCCCATTTTTGTGGTCTAATCCACGGACGACGAACAAAGGAGGGGTCTGTCAGCCTTGAAAGTTTTAGTTTCTTTGATGGAACTTAGCTTCATACTGAGTTTTCGAAGGCTCGAGAGCTTAGTGTGGGATCTCTCTCTCTCTCTCTCTCTCTCTCTCTCTCTCACACACACACACACACACACACACAACAATGGCCTAGACGCTATATTAGATCCACCATTATTGTATCACTTTGGTCTCATGGGTCACTTTGGCCTTTTAAAGATGTTTAATATAGCATTTCATTTCATCTTATCTCTCTCTCTCTCTCTCTCTCTCTCTCACACACACACACACACACCTCTCTCACGCAATAACTGATGTGTGAAGAGGCTTCTCTCTCTCTCTCTCTCTCTCTCTCTCTCTCTCTCTCTCTCTCTCTCTCTCTCTCTCCAAAGAAAATAAGGGCACACTTACAACTCTTCCAGTTTTTAGGTCATAATTTGAAGTATGGTGGTATTTACTCTAAAATTTGTAATTTTTTGTCGGTTTTCTTCACAGTAGATTTGAAATCTAGTCAAGATTTTGCACGCACTACTTGCAACTCTCTCTCTTCTCTCTCCCTCTCTCTCTCTCTTCAATAGGAGCCATGAAAGCTATGCCCGCAACCCTCCCTCCTTCCCTCCCACCCCTCTCCCTCTCTCTCTCTCTCTCTCTCTCTCTCTCTCTCTCTCTCTCTCACACACACACACACACAATGACGAAGGTGGCTTGCGTGCGAAGCTGGCATGTGGAACACGATATGAGGTCAGCCTGTATTGTCCTAGGTCGTTGCAGGTCATGTTTATAGCTGAACATTGAGCAAATCCACAAAATTTTCATCAGGCAAGCTACATGATCACAAGCTGCATCCCATTTTTGTAGTCTACTCCACGGACGACGAACAAAGGACGGGTCTATCAGCTTTGAAAATTTTAGTTTCTTTGATAAAACTTAGCTTCGTACTGAGTTTCTGAATGCTCAAGAGTCTGATGCGATCTCTCTCTCTCTCTCTCTCTCTCTCTCTCTCTCTCTCTCTCTCTCTCTCTCTCTCTCTCTCTTGCTTGCCTTTTTTCAAAGCTGCATAAAGAAAAAGTATATGACCCGCACGTTGCTGTGGTGGCCAAGAGAAAACCTATCTTTTTGGCATCCACGTTGAGTATCCACTTATTTGAATATCGAGCTCCCACACCCTTCTCCCCACAATGACATGGCTAATGTTATAGTATCATCCATAGAGTAGATAACCTCCACCCATCCCCACAACCCTCGCTCCATGTTTTGTGTTCCTGACATCTTTGCCATGTGCAGCTTCAGTCCAAGAAAACCAAATATCTGCGTATTGATGAAGTGAGGCAGAATCCCCAGCTCTACAACAATAAAGATCTCTTTGGAACGGGCCATCTTTAAAATGTCTGTGAAATCGGAATCGTCAGAGAACAGGCATATGCAGTGTATAATATTATTCATGGAGTGCTTCATCTGGCGCTTGAGGGCTCGATCTGTAGCTGCTTGGGGCTCGGATTCTCGGATCAACCATGCGCACCCAAAAACCAACCCTGAGAAGCTCCATGTGAAGACCATGACCACCAATGTCATGAATCTTGAAGCCCATGTCTCTTAACATGCGCTTATGTAAGAGACTCACATGCTTCTTCAATTCTGAGTCTGCAACACACTTGAAGCCACAAATTACACACTTACATGGAGAAGTGGAAAGGTCTTGGGTCACGCTTATAGAGACACAGTTAGGTTTAATGGGGATTCTCTCTGTGTTCACAGTAGCAACTCTCTCTCTCTCTCTCTCTCTCTCTCTCTCTCTCTCTCTCTCTCTCTCTCTCTCTCTCTTCCTTCGGTCAGGCCAAGCTTCAAGAGGTGCCCCGTTCTTCGACGCGTGGCAACGCTCAGCATGCAAGAAATATTTAAGCTCCATAATGAAGTAGTATAGATATATCTCTATGGTGTTGAAAATGAAACAAGCATAAGCACCGTGCATTCCACCAATGCTCACAATGTATCTCGGTCTTGTAGAATACACTTTTCAATTAAAATAAAAGTAGTTCTGAAATAGCTTAGACTTTTGCATAAATCCAGGTGTCTTTTTTTTTTTTACAAAGGGCCCACACGGGGAGGTGCTTATCCCTTCCAAATATTAACCATGTTACATGGTCGAGCAAGGGCCGCATATCATCGGGCAAGAGCCACGCGTAGGCATCACCATGGCCACTTAATCAATGCACCACGTGCTGGGAACGGCGGAGAGAACTCGTAGCAACCAACTAGGAACCTCCTCCTCGGGTGGGTCACCCAAGGAAGAGGATACACTCAAATGTCCAAGCGCAAGAGCCCTAGCAACGTGAGCATCAAGTGAGCACGAGGTGTCCCTCTAGAGTGTGAACCAACAAGGGATTTGAATCCACAACCCTTAGGTTGAGAGGCCAAAGCCTTGTAGGTTGAGAGGCCAAAGCCTTACCGCTAGACCAACTCTTTGGGGACATCCCGGTGTCTAATTAGTTTGCCCTTCAAAAGAAAAGCCCAAAACATCGTTTATTGTTAGCAACCAAGTTCAGAGAAGCTTTTGAGTTAGCCAATGCTGCCTGATGTTGAAGTACATGCATGCAAAGAAACAAGATTTTTAATGCACTTAGAGGCTTTCTTCTATTTTTTTTCCCCCTTTCTGAGGTCACAGCAGTGGTAACCAAAAGGAAAAAAGAACCTTTAGCACCAGAGCATAACGGCAACAAGAATTGAGGGACCATTTGCCAATCGCTATAAATTAAATTGACCGAAATACCCCTAAGATTTGAGTAAATTTGTAAAACTCGAATTTCAAAACTACCCTCGAAATTCCCAAAATGCTCTTAAATTTGCCCAAAGTGCCCTTTGTTATGTTTCTTGCATACATCTCCAAGCACTTTCATTTTTGCAACTCTTCGTGGGAAGGAAGGAAGGAAGATTACTCTCAAGCCTATTAGCACTAGACAAGTTCGATTCCCATCTGCTTCTTCAAAGGTTGATGCCACAAAGAAACTCTCTCTCTCTCTCTCTATCTCTACTAACCTTGTGTTGCGTGGAAGCTGCTAATCAAAGCAGATTGCTGGAGTCTCTTCAGTGGGGGGGCACCGTGATAGTTATGGGAGATGACCTCTACTACATTGCACAATGCTATCAAAAACAGAACACTGAGAAGATGGAGACAATGTGAGACCAAAGCTTGATTCCTCCTCCTCCTTCTTACTCAAAAGAAGGCTGAACTTTGAAGGCCGCAGCTGTACGATGGCGTCGTTCGCTTCACAAGTAGAAGAGAAGATTAGAATGCGCCAACAGGAAATGTGTGTGAGAGAGAGAAAGAGAGAGAGACTCATTTGCGGCGAAGTTGTTTCAACAACATGCAGTGTAATGGCCCGGCCCTCCAATCTAGCATCCTGTTCCACGTCCCTGCCTCTCTCTCTCACGCGTCACACGTGGACTGCACTGAACTAATTAAAATAGCTTCGCCTTTTCAACGCACCAAAAAACCCACTTTAGTCTTAACCAATTTCAAATCTATACTACTTTTTTATGGAGCTTAAAAAATTCTCGAATGTTGAACGCTGCCACGCGTCGAAGAATGCGGCACCTCTTGAAGCTTGGCCAGAGAGAGAGAGAGAGAGAGAGAGAGAGAGAGAGAGAGAGAGAGAGAGAGAGAGAGAGAGAGAGAGAGAGAAACGACATTAGAGAGAGAGAGAGTGCATTTGCACCAAGCATCCACACTCCAGAGAGAGAGTGTTGCTATTGCTACTGTGTGTGTGTGTGTGTGTGTGAGAGAGAGAGAGCACTGCAACTGCTCTGTTGTGTGTGTCCTGTGCGAGGTTCCACCCTATGGGACCTCCTGCCTTGCGCAACCTGTTGGCCTGCGACAGCTCCAGGCACGTTGCGCAACCTATTGTCCTACGTGTGTGGTCCCTGCCTCTCACGAATTCTGCATCAAAGAGGGGGGGGGGGGGAGGGTTGCAGGGTAAAGACGGCCTCTTCTTTGATACCGTCGTCTCCTATGAGCTGGTCTTGGCCGATGGCAAGCTGGTAAGGGGACCGCTACCAGCAACCCCAAAGTCCCTTGCGACCATGGAATTGCATAGAACAGGTCCGCCAAGAGAGAAATGAAATGAAATATTATATTAAACACCTTAAATGGCCTATTGGACCAAATTGGTGCAATGTTGGTGGATCTAATAGTGTCTGGCCATTGTTTTGTGTGTGTGTGTGTGTGTGTGTGTGTGTGTGTGTGTGTGTGTGTGTGTGTGTGTGTGTGTGTGTGTGTGTGTGTGTGTGTAGCTGTTTAAATCTTAACTAATAAGACATAATTGAATTTTTACATTCAAAAGACAGCTGGCCAAGGAATAAATGAACTGATATGTACAAAAATAACTCAGTATTAGAATTATTTAGGTACAATGATTGTAAGAAAGAGATCCTCTTTAAGTAAGACTAGAAGTAGAAGAACTTCCCCGTTCCTCAGTGAATAATTCATTACAGAGAGGTTGCTTGCCAAAGAAAAGAAAGCCATCCAAGATAAGATAGAGTTCTTACCTGCATCCATCCAAACAAGACAACAATTCAGTTAGCCTTGGATGTGTTTTACAGGTATCAATGGACCATATCAGTTGTTATCCATGTCCATCTTATAGGATTTAATTACTTTAGACAAGCTAGGTTATTTATTAGAACTTGTATGTTAGCAGTCTTTTCTTATTATATCAAAAAATGAGTGGTACATTCTACTTTCTATCTGACTGGTGAAGTCCACCAAGAATCCAAACATTTAAAGATCCATAGCTTGGTAGCTATGCTTAAGCCCAAAAATAGCAACCATATACTTACCTTCAGATTTTAGCAATCCCTTGTTATCATTGGTATCCCTTTAGACAAAGATAGGTCATGTCCGATCTTTTCTGTATAAGATGCCTAATCATTTAATTTCTATTTTTTGACAACAAACGGTATCAACTGAAAGCACTAGTATCGCCAGTTAGCAGGGTAGCAAGACTCCCTCTTTATGGAATCCCCTTTTTTTATGAGCCATACTTTGGAAGCTATGCCAAAGCCGAAAATACCAGCCATATACTTACCTTCATAATCCCAAGATATCCACAAGTTATTAGCAACCCTTACAGAACGGTAGTGTCCGGCCCTTGACTGAGTAAGAAGCCTTACTTGTCCATCAACCAGAGGTACTAGATGAAGTAAATAACACCCCAACCATTTGTTTTATATGAAATTTCAAGTGCCAAACTGGATTTAAGCCCAGCAGCTTTTCAAGCCAAGCTAACACACATTGTTTTTAACTTATCAAGCTAACTAAATGAGATAAATAACATCCCACACAGTCGCCTCATATGAAATCTTTGAAGGCCAAACTGTACTCATGGTGCGGCAGTAGTTCATCAAACTATCAAAGAATGTTTTAAACAAATATTTTCCAATTATATTGTTTATCAGAAATCAATAAATTAACATTCTGTAGCGGCTAAATAGGGCCAATATAACAACCAGTAGTGAAAAAACCTGTAGCGGCAAAAACAGAGCCCATAAAATAGCCATTAGTGGCTAAACTAGAGCCCATATAGCAACTCCCAGCGGCTATAACAGAGCCAATAACAGCCTGTAATGACAACCAATTTATGCAAGTGTTCTCTAATATCAAAACCCATAGCCAGGTACCTTAAAAAACAAACGCATGTAAGGTCCTAAAGCGGCAGAAAAAAGCCATCAATCCACCCCTCATACTCACCCCCAAATACTCACCAACACCTAATGCCATACATGCACAAGCAGTCTTATGTGGCGGTGAAGTACTGCAGCAGTCAAATCTCTGCGCCCTGAGGCCACCCCATTATGCAGACAATGAACATTTTTAATGCACAAGAGACTCACGGTCAACCATAGTGTCTAGGCTTTTAGCAAAAAGAAGCCAGTCAAGCTTATAAGTATATGAACCTGCAGCAATAGACCTAGCCTACAGTAAGCCATAAAGGCAGCCCAACAAGTTCAAGGTCAAGAGCATTATTTTGTACACATTGCAGGGACGCTCCAATCCTATTTTTACCATATCTAGCCCTTTAAAAATATCAACAGAAAATACTATTTGCACAGTTTTTGCAAGAAGCCCATAGCCAAAAAAGAACCTACACAGTATGCGTGTTTTTACCAAGCAAAAGGTAGGAAGAAACCTTTACCATGTGCAAAAAATGGTGCAGTAAAACAGTAAACTCAGCAGAGGTAGGATTGAACTCCTGAGTCACCTCCGAGGAGAGCTCCATTCTCCTTGGTAGTAGAAAGCAGACAGGAGGTGTTTCACAAAATAACTCAACACACCCACAATAGCTAAGTGAGGGGCAGAGATGCGCCCTCACCTGTTTTTATAGCAGGAGGAGGCAAGTCTTGCCCTTGTGCAGTGTCACGATATCGAGAGAGGAAGTCCACGCTCCACCATGAGTAAGAGATACAGCATCGAGTAGCACGCCCATAGCTTTCAATGAGGATCGACAGTCTGTGAGGAGAAGGAGGGCCGCCTTCGCTACTCCTTGAGGGCAGTAGACATTGATCACACTCGACAGAGCATCATCACTCAATAAAGGGCTTGGCCCCGGTAGTAGTGGTCAAAATAAACAATCAATTTAAGTTTTTAGACCTAGTATGGTCCAGGCAGCAGGAGCCTAAAAAAAGGGGGGGGTGTGTTGTTTTTCTTTTTTGGAAGTTTTTCTTCAATTAAATATCACCGATGAACAGTATATAAGTGTGTGTGTGTGTGTGTGTGTGTGTGTGTGTGTGTGTGTGTGTGAGAGAGAGAGAGAGAGAGAGAGAGAGAAATGAAATGTTATATTAAATAATTTTAAAAGGCCAAGAGAGAGAGAGAAATGAAATGTTATGTCAAATGGTTTTAAAAGTGCAAAATGACCTATGAGACCAAACTATTACAATGGTATATCTAATAGAGTGTCTAGGCCACTTGAGAGAGAGAGAGAGCGAGAGAGAGAGAGAGAGAGAGAGAGAACTAAAATGAAATGTTATATTAAATGGCCAAGATGACCTACGAGACCAAACTGATACAATGTTGGTGGATGTAATAGAGTGTCCGGTCCATTATTTAGAGAGAGAGAGAGAGAGAGAGAGAAGAAGAAGAAGAAGAGACATTTTAGGAAAAATTTGAGAGAGAGAGAGAGTTGCTACGTTAGCGATGGCTCTGCCTGTTTCAACTGACGCAGGCTATTTTCAATTGCCGTCCGATCATCTCTCCGACTCCTCTAAGAGCAACGAGGGCCCCTCAGATGGTCTATATACATTCAATGCACCAGATGTGTTCACTGCCTCCCAAACAGTAGAGCGAAGGGGAGGACCCTCAACAGTGGTAGCTTCCTCACTCAAAATGGAGGAAGCCCTTTCAGCAAGACAGTGGATTTTTTGCTTACAACCAGGTAACAAGCAATGGAACTGGCAACAATGGCGAAAACCTGGATATAAGGGCAACTTCCCACAACCATGACTCTTGCATCGATGCAGGACAAGGAGAGATGCAGAATGGTGGTGTGCTCCACAAAAACACGAGGCGTGATCTTCACAACAATCCCATGCAGAATCATTCGGCAAATCCCAACAATGGACATGTTGTACACTTTGATGGCATGGAAATACATGTGTACATGCAGCTTACTAGATTGCAACTATCTGCAAATACACACAATTCAAACCACGCGTTGAACAACGCGGCACCTCTTGAAGCTTGGCCCGAGAGAGAGAGAGAGAGAGAGTGCATTTGCACCAAGCGTCCACACTCCAGAGAGAGAGTGTTGCTATTGATACTGTGTGTGTGTGTGAGTGAGAGAGAGAGAGAGCACTGCTACTGCTCTGCTGTGCTTGTCCTGCGCGAGGTTCCACCCTATGGGACCTTCTACCTTGCGCAACCTGTTGGCCTGCCCGACAGCTCCAGGCACGTTGCGCAACCTGTTGTCCTACGTGTGTGGTCCCTGCCTCTCACAAAGTCTGCATCAAAGAGTGGGGGGGGGGGGGGGGGGGGGGGGGGGGGTTGTTGCAGGGTACAGACGGCCTCTTCTTTGATATCGTCGTCTCTTATGAGCTGGTCTTGGCCAATGGCAAGCTTGTAAGGGGACCACTACCGGCAACCCCAAAGTCCCCTGCGACCATGGAATCGCATAGAACAAGTTCACCAAGAGAGAAATGAAAGGAAATGTTATATTAAACACCTTAAATGGCCTATTAGACCAAACTGGTACAATGGTGGTGAATCTAATAGTGTCTGGCCATTGTTTTGTGTGTGTGTGTGTGTGTGTGTGTGTGTGTGTGTGTGTGTGTGTGTGTGTGTGTGTGTGTGTGTGTGTGTGTGAGAGAGAGAGAGATGAAATGTTATATCAAATGGCTTTAAAAGTGCAAAATGACCTAGGAGACCAAACTATTGCAATGGTATATCTAATAGAGTGTCTAGGCCACTGTTGAGAGAGAGAGAGAGAGAGAGAGAGAGAGAGAGAGAGAGAGAGAGAGAGAGAGAGAGAGAGAGAGAGAGAGACAGAGAGAGAACTGAATGAAATGTTATATTAAATGGCCAAGATGACCTACGAGACCAAACTGATACAATGTTGGTGGATGTAATAGAGTGTCTGGTCCATTATTGAGAGGGAGAGAGAGAGATAAGAAGAGACATTGTAGGAAAAATTTGAGAGAGAGAGAGAGAGTTGCTGCGTTATCAATGGCTCTGCCTGTTTCAACTGACGCAGGCTATTTTCAGTTGTCGGTCGATCATCTCTCCGACTCCTCTGAGAGCAACGAGGGCCCCTTAGATGGTCTATACACATTCAATGCACCGGATGCCGTCACTGCCTCCCAAACAGTAGAGCAAAGGGGAGGACCCTCAACAATGGTAGCTTCCTCGCTCAAAATGGAGGAAGCCCTTTCAGCAAGACACTGGATTTGTTGCTTACAACCATGGAAATAGCAATGGAACTGGCAGCAATGGCGAAAACCTGGATATAAGGGCAACTTCCCACAGCCATGACTCTTGCACCGATGCAGGACAAGGAGAGATGCAGAATGGTGATGTGCTCCACAAAAATACGAGGCGTGATCTTCACAACAATCCCATGCAGAATCATTCGGGAAATCCCAACAATGGACATGTTGTACACTTTGATGGCATGTAAATACATGTGTACAGGCAACTTGCCAGATTGCAACTATCTGCAAATACACACAATTCAAACCCTAGCTATGAAGAGGAGGATGATGTCGATGATATTGATGAGACTGAGAGGCAACACAAGCAGGACACTGCCGTGCTTAGAGCAAAGGAAGAGGAATAGGCCCGTAAATCAGTCCCCCCTCCCTCCTGAGTGTTGTGAAGCTATTTGGATTGCAATGCAGAGTATCTCCTTAGGTGGTTATCGGCCTGAGTGGGCATACACGATTCCTTAAGTGCGATGCCTACAGAGGCTTAGAGGGAGATGATCATCAAGTGTGGAAAATATTGAGAAGCAACAAGCACATTATGCTTCAACTCTTTGAGGTAAACACTTGGTCATGGTTGAAAAACCGTCAGTTCGATTGGGATTCAATGCCTACTAATGGTGTACATTTTACTAAAACCAAATGAAAACACAAGCAAGTTTGGCAAAAAGTTGAGAATTTAATTTGTTAAAGAGAGAGAAGGGGAGAGAGAGAGAGAGAGAGAGAAGCTGCAAACATGGCAACACGCCAGTAGAAGCATGCACGTGTGTGTGTGTTTCTTTGGGGTAGAGCGAGAGACGCACATGGCATTCATTTGGATTGGAAAGAGCAGTAGCTCATGCGAGAACTTCATCCAAATAGTGTGCGCTCTCCTATGTGAGCTTGGTTGTTGCTCACATGGGCCATCCATGCTACATGAGGAGTTGAGCCCTGCACTCTCAGCACCAACCCTGCACCCTTGGCATGGGCTAATGCATCATATTGTGTGCTACCCTATTGGGGGGGGGGGGGAGAGAGAGAGAGAGAGAGAGAGAGAGAGAGAGAGAGAGAGAGAGAGAGAGAGAGAGAGAGAGAGAGAGAGAGAGAGATTCCATGAGACATTGAGAGAGAAAAGAAGAAGAGGGGAATCTCTTAATGTCAAAAGAGCATTCCAAAGAGACCTCAAAGCTTGAATGGATAAGACTTGAACTCAAAACATGGAGAGAGGGTTGTGGGGATTGGTGGAGGTTATCTACTCCATGGATGGTACTAAAGCGTTAGCCATGTCATCATGGGGAGAAGGGTGTGGGAGCTTGATATCCAAAAAAGTGGATACTCAACGTGGATGCCAAAAAGATAGGTTTTCTCTTGACCACCGCAACAACGCGCGTGTCATATACTAGTTAAGACTTGAGAACACCTACAAATTTGCCCACTCCGGATCGGTTTGAACGAGAAGGAAGAAAATACATGAGCACACATACCCCTCAAACCACCATCCACACACCACGCCTACCAGACACTTTTTCAGGGAGTTGATGAGAGCTCAGCGCCCTATGGGCTCTGTGTACAAGGCGTGCAAAATAACTGTCGGTCGATCTTTCCCCTTTCACACTTTGTGTGGTTCTTTCTGTTTTCTGTAACTTAGGTTCCCCTATTCCCTTCCCCTTTGGAGAAGAGTAAAGCATGGTGTTGCATGAAGCTTTGGTAAATGGCAAGGTCCATGGTAGGGTTCCTTCCAATCCTCTAAATCCTTCTCCTCATCTACGACTTCACCATATGGGGGAGCTTCCAGCCCCGCCCATAATCTCGCTCCAGGAGGACATGTCCCTACATTCAGAATTGGAACCCAAGGTCCCTTGTCATATGCATATATAGTGCAAACCCGACCCATCTCAAACCCCTCTCCTATCATGCAACAACGTTTCCAACAAGATCTCTTTAATTCCATATTGCCCCGCCCAGCAGGTCATGGAACCAGTGAAGCAATTGACACTTATGTGTTGAGAGACCCAATTAGGTAAACCCTAGTCTGTCTCCGCTCAGTGGTCAATATGTTGTGATATCAACTGTGTGACAAAACATTGATAATCCTCCTCAAGATACTGAGGGTAAGCAAGAAAACCTTCACTAATTTGAAATGTTAATGAAAATGTCCAGAGTAATTAAAAATCTGCAGCTCAAGAAGAAGAAATCAAAGACTATTATTGTAGATAATGTTGAAGACTGTCATGATGAAGCTGAAAATGACAAATCTCAGAGCCAAAGTGCTGGTGGATGTGAAGTTATTGTTGGTACTACTGAACTTATCAATTGGTTCCAGCAATTGCAGGAGAGAGTAGTGATTGGACTCTGTCATGGAATCATGTCTCCCTGTTGACGTTCTAAAACAATAATTTTTGGAGAGTGGGAGTCTAGAAACTTGTTTCCAGATTAGGTGCAATATCAGCTAATTAGCAGCACTCCAATGTCTATTTTTAAATGGCACAAAGTCTTTGATCCAAAGGGCAAAAAACCCTCCAAGGTCCATGTGTGGGTAGACTTTCCAAATTACCCAATTGGATTCTTTCCTTGGCTCAAACAAATTGGTGCTTAGTTGGGTGTTGGGACAAAATCCTACTAATGATTTAAACCCTAAATGGATCCTCAGTTACTTATAGAAGTTGACATTGATGCCCCTCTCAGAGAGGACATAATATTGAAATACCATATGGGACAAGTTAAGAAAGTCATCTATAGAAATTTAACAAATGCTTGTTTTCATTGTCTCACACAGGGCCATCTAATTAAAGACTACCCTAACCTAGCCAGTAAAGTGCAGGAAGATTCAAAAAAAGTCAAAGATGCTAAAGAGGGGAATCGAGGGTTTCAACAAGTGAACGGGAGGGGTAGCTATAGAAATAGAAACCCAACAAGGAATAATACTAATAAATATGTCAACAAGTTTGGGCCACTTCTGGATGATGTATTTGACCCGTCATATGCAGATGGGGTAGATGATCATGAGGATAATGCTTCATCTTCTCAAGTTCCCATAGAAACACAAAAGTATGAGGGTGTACCATAGCAAGACTCTCTTAAGACCCCTCTTCATAAAGACACTATGATCCCACTTGACAACTCTATTGACAAAGTCAGGGGCATTTCTTGGCATCCCAGCTACACAAGACATTCATACGACCCCTAAGATGGAGGGCTTACAGGTAAACAACACTCTTGAAGAAAAAGATTGTTGCAATGAGCTTCAAGAACAGGATAGCTTAGAGCTTAACAAATTCTCTTAGTCTCCCCTTAACTCTATGGGTATTCTCATGCCCAAGCAGAAGAAGGGACTTCACCTCAACTAGGCAACAACCTAAAAGAAAGAAAAAAAAAATCAGATCCCAACAGGGCCTGAGTCTCCTTTGTGAAACCTCCTAAATCACATAAAGAATGAATCAACCCACTGTTGGTTTTTCTTTGAATTGTAAAGGGTTGACAAACCCTGTCAAAGCTGTTTGTATTAAAAAATGGATGCTTGACTTGCACCTGCAAGTTGATTTTATCTATCTATAGGAAGTCAAAGCTAAGGTCTTTTCTTTGGATTCTAATCTTCAAAAGATCAGCAGGAATCATAAGTGGTTTTAGACTATCACACTGCAGGTAGGAGCTGTGATTGGTATGACCTAAAACTTTAATCACTAAAGTTCACATTGGCCAAAAGGGAATCTCGGTTGTTGTTATTTTTGAGGAGCCTTTCAACTACACAATTGTCGTTCTTTATGATTCAAATTATATTTTCGAAAGGGCCTCTGTATGGATAGAACTTAGTGCTATTAATGAATCCTCATGATCATAGGGGACTTCAACAAGGTTACTTCTTTGAATGACAGATTTAAAGCTTTGGGACAAGTTATCCAAGGCAGGACGAAACAAAGTTGGGATCAGTTATTAGATATACTTGCCTTGGTAGATACCTCTGAAGACTCTAGCTGCACTTGGGCAAACACATTAGGAAGGGAATGGGGTATAGGAGGGCCTCTTTATTTGGCAATTCAAGGAAATGCTTAAAGCTTAAGCCAAGTTTGACCAAGCCTAAAAGAGAGGGCAAAAAGGCCTATGCTGAGATTTTTAAAAATACCATTTGTATATTTTGTATTTTGAAAATAGGCTATTTCAACCCAAAAGAGAGGTGGGTAACTGAATTTTAAAATGTATTTTCCCCATCTCTCTCCTCTCTCTCTAACATATAAAACACTCTCTCTCACTTAGTTCTCATTAAACGAAGCACTTCCAGCTCCCCCTGCCAAAAAAGCAAATTTTGCATATTCTCTCACTAAATTCTCTCTCTAAAACGTGAACCAATTCTTTCTCTTTTCCCCCCTTTTCTCTCTTGTCACTTCCACCTCCCAATCATCAAGAGGACATTCTATGCTGCCTACATTTGACAGAAAGTGCAGATCCTCCAAGGTTGCAGATCTAATCTCTCTGCCGCTCTCTTCCTTTAATGTCTCTCTCTCTCTCTCTCTCTCTCTCTCTCTCTCTCTCTCTCTCTCTCTCTCTCTCTCTCTCTCTCTCTCTCTCTCTCTCTCTCATGCTTCTCCCACTCCAGCTCCAGGTGAGAGCAATGGAAAACTCCATTACCTCTGTGTGCAGCAGCATTTCTCTCTCCAAATCTCTCATGATCAACATTTTGAATTCAAAGGAGATTGAGCTACACTCCCTCTCTTTATTCCCTCCACAACATAATCCTTTTCTACTATCTCTGAGTACTCTCCACTTTTTTTCTCCATAGCCAGCTTTCCCTGCTTGCAATAGTCACCATTACACATTCTCTCTCTAATTTTCTTGATTAGCTAACAAACATTTCATTCAATCGCCCTCCACTGCAAGATATTACTAATAGGCCAAAACGATATTGATTAAATGTTGATTTGGAGCAGGAGTACGCTACTGTGCGACTTGGCACATTGAATCCCAATGCTGCAGGTTAGCTACAAAGCATTGGGTGCAAGGCAAAATCAACTTATGGGTTGATGGCCACATTTACCCTGGTGATCCAACAACCAATGCACCACTATCCTTTCGTAATGTCACTGAGCTTCTGCGTTTTATTGGAGATGGAAGAGACGGACTGTTTGGCTACTGCTGGAGATTGTATTCAGCTTTTGTCAATGAAAGGGAAGCAAGTAAACATCTCTTGGCTGCCTATTCATCATTACAAGAGAAGTCCGCAAAAGATCTACAGCAAGTTAATCCAACAAGAAGACGAAGCAATTGAACGATGAGATGGTGAATCCCAATGAAAAAGTACAGCAACAAAAAAAAGAGCAGGAGCGTCGACTAGACAATTATGTTCAACTACAACACACTTCACAGAATATGCGTTGGCGAATCGATCATCTCACACATATTCCCCTTTGCTACATTCGTAAGCGCAAGAGACAAGCAATTTCCTTGCTATCCTCAAGTGGTGGAGCTCAAAAGAAACGTGTCCGTCAAATTCTATAAGAATACGGATGCAAGATTCTGATTTCCTACATGTTCTGTAGGTTGGTGTAACGCTAATTCAATATGAAGAAACTTGGCTCGAATGATGATGGGAATCGATCCCGATGCTCAAACAATCGAAGGTGATCTGTTGCAGCATATCATCAAGCCAAAGGAGTTGGTTGAGCTACTAGATGATCCATCCAACACTGGCATTGCTATTGTTTTGCAATAGAAGTATTTTAGTGAGCTAAAGAGCATTGTGTCGCCTCAAGAGATGATGGAGGTGTGTGACAGCGCAAGAATAAGTTTCAAGGCCTATGAAACTTTGTATAGAAGTGTCACACTTAGTCATCGGACAAAAGGTTTGTTTCGGTTTCTGCCAACGTCTTACAGTGTCAGTGTTGCAAAAAAGTGCGCCGATAATGATGTTGCAAGCTTGTTGGGCATATTTCAGTATGTGGAGGATGACATGCCATTAGAAGACAAAAACTTCTTCCGCTATAGCGAGTTCAACAATGTGTATGTTGACTTGTTGAAGCTCCAAGAGTCAATGATAAGATTTTATGGGTTGATACAAGAAGAGTGTGATGGCAATGTGATATCTATTATTGTTGTGCTCGCATGTGCGTGTACGGAGTGTGTGCAAGAGAGGGGGAAGAAGAGAAAATGGGGAAGGGGGAGATGAAGCACAGTACACAACAGGTTTGGGGTTAGTGGAGAGGAAAGTGAGAGAGTAGTCAACTCTCTCCCTTTCTCTCCCTATATTCATTTAGGTGAAAGTGTAAATAGGGGCGGTTTCCCACGGCCACCTGGCCTACACCCCAACAACCTCCCACTTGAAGGTCATGGTGGCCAATAGTGGCATTAGCATAGTTAGTCTATACAAAATTGATGAAGCATTGCCGAGGCTTCATCCTACACCCATAAGTTCTATACAATGTGTAAATCGCTCCGAGGCTAGGCTCTTTGTGAGAGCATCTGCGGGGTTGTCGTCAGTGTGAACCTTGACAAGCTCGATACGCTTGCCAGCCAATGCATCTCGTATGACATGGTATCTGACCTCTATGTGTTTCGACTTTGAGTGAAACGTTGGATTCTTTGCCAAAGCAATGGCACTCTGACTATCACAATGTAGTACTGGAACCTTGTGAATGCCCAAATCTCCCACTAGACGAGCCAACCATATGGCTTCCTTGCTGGCGTCAGAGGCAGCAACATATTCTGCCTCAGTGGTAGATGAAGACGTGCAATCTTGGAGACACGATCTCCAAGAGATAGCTGCTCCAAAAAACATGAACACATAGCCAGATGTGGATCTTCTACGATCCACGCAACCCGCATAATCCGCATCCGTGTAACCTACAATAGATGCATTACTGTTTCCGAAGCGCAAACACTTGCTAGCTGTACCTTTCAAATATCTAAGGATTTTCTTCACTGCTTCCCAATGCTTCTTGCCAGGGTTTGCCATGTACCTACTAACCACTCCCACTGCATGTGCAATGTCTGGTCTTGTGGCTACCATAGCGTACATCAAACTGCCAACTGCTGAAGAACATGGTACTTTCACCATTTCCTCTTTCTCAGCCACTGTCTTGGGAGAGTCTTCCTTTCTAAGTTTGGAGTATGCTTGCATTGGGGTACTCAATGAATTCCCCCCCTGCATACTAAAACGGTGCAAGACTTTGTGAATGTACTTTTCTTGAGATAATTCAAGAATTCCACGTTGCCTATCTCTCTTGATGTGCATACCAAGAAAGTGATTGGCATCTCCCAAATATTTCATGGAAAACTGAGTGCTTAGCATCTTTTTCAACTGATTGATTTCATCAATTGATTTGCCTGCGATAAGCATATCATCTACATACAAGATCAAGATGATTAAAGAACCATTGTTCAATCTTTTTGTGTATAAGCAGTGATCCTCTTGACTTCTTATGTAACCCTGAGACTGCATGAATTTGTCAAATTTTTGATACCATTGCCTTGAACCTTGCTTGAGGCCATAGAGTGCCTTTTTAAGTCTACAAACCAATTTTGTCCTCGTTGGTTTTTGGGTTTCACATACGAATCCCTCTGGTTGTTTCATGTAGACATCTTCATCTAGATCCCCGTGAAGAAATGCTGTGTTCACATCCATTTGGACAAGTTCCATGTCCTGGATAGCAACCAAGCCAAGCACGGTGCGAAGTGTAGTCATCTTGACTACTGGAGAGAAAATCTCATCAAAATCCACACCTTTTTGCTGCTTGAAACCCTTGGCAACTAGACGAGCCTTGTATCTAGGCTCGGGATCTTCCGTTGTATACTTCTTCTTGTATTCCCACTTGCAAGGTAAATCATTTTTGCCTTTTGGTAATTCAACCAAATCCCATGTCTCATTAACCACAATCGAATTGTATTCTGATTGCATAGCCTGCTCCCACTTAACACTATCCTCCATTTGTATAGCTTCTTTGTAGCAGGTTGGCTCTCCACTGTCAGTGACCAAAATGTGGTGTATACCCGGCTCAAACCGCTCGGGCGCACGTGATACTCTCTCAGAGCGTCTCAGTGCCTGACTGCTGGACTCTACTCTCTCCGGAGCAATAGTAGTATCTTGCACTTGAGGAGTAGGTGCAACACTACTGAACTGAGTTGGTTCGGAGGCTACATCCTCAAAATGAACACGTCTGTACTCAACATCTTTGATGGGCTTCTTGTGCATTTTTGATTCATTGAAAATCACATGTGAGCTACGAATGAATTTGTTTGATTTTGGGTGCCAGAGACGATATCCCATCTCTCCGTTTGCACCATAGCCAATAAAGATGCATTTGTGTGATCTGGGATCTAACTTCCGACGAAGTTCTTTGGGCACATGTGCATATGCCTCGCATCCAAATACACGTAGATGCGCATAGCTTGGCCTTTTTCCAGTCCATATTTCCTCTGGAATTTTGAAATTCAAAGGAGAACTAGGTGACCTATTGATGATGTGCACTGCTATCAGAACAGCTTCCCCCCAAAACTTTGGAGTAAGCTTCGCCATAGACATCATAGAGACAACTCGGTCTTGAATCGTACGATTCATTCTTTCAGCTATCCCATTTTGTGCAGGTGTGTATGGAGCAGTAAACTGCCGCCGAATGCCTCCTCTATTGCAAAAATCCTTGAACTCTGTGGAGACGTATTCTCCACCATTGTCCGTGCAAAAAGCTTTGAGCTTTGTTCCTGATTGGTTCTCAACAAATGGCGAGGAATTTTTGGAATGTCGAAAAGACTTCTTCCTTACGCTTAAGGAGATACACCCACACCTTTCTGGTGGAATCATCTATGAATGTGAGAAAGTAGTTTGCCCCCCCTAGAGTTTTATGTGGCATTGGACCACACAAATCACTGTGTACCAAGTCTAGAGGTTCGCCTAGTTTCTTGTTCAATGGCGAAGATGTCAATCTAGTCTGTTTTCCATATAGACAATGCTCACACAATGAAAAGTCCGTGTAATCTAACACAGGTAAGTAGCCAAAACGCTGAAGTGTTTTCATTCCCTTTTGGCTAATATGCCCTAGCCGGCTATGCCACAACTCAGGAGACGGCAGCTCGGCAACATAGATAGAGTGTTCGTCGACACTCGAAACAAACAAAGAGTACAGGGATCCGTTTTTATTGCCTTTCATCATGATAAATTTGTTCTTGCAGATCATCCAAGAACGATTACCAAAAACTGTAGTGTAGCCAAGATCATCCAATTGCCCTATAGAAAGCAAGATTTTCGTAAGCTTGGGCACATGTCTGACATTCTGTAGCACAAAAGTAGTGCCATTATGCATCTGAAGTTTCACATCACCAATGCCAATAATGTCAAGTTCATGGGAATTACCAAGCTTGACTATTCCATGCATGGATGCATAAGAGGAAAACCACTCTCTATGCGGTGTGACATGAAAACTTGCACCAGAATCAAGGATCCAATTCTGTGCATAACCCTCATCCTGTGCAACCAAAGCATCTGGAGGGAGATCTGAAGTGAAAATGAGAACTGAGGAATCTACTGTCATCTCGGGATGAATCTCTGTGGGCATAATGAGCATCACTGGAGGAGGAGTTTCCTCTACTACAGTGATGGGTATGGGAGACTCAACAATATTGAGCTCCTCAATCTTTACTGTACTTTTGCCTTTGCCAGAATTATCCTTTTGCATGTTTTTGTGATCTCTTAGGAAACTACGACAATCCTTTTTGT
This sequence comes from Adiantum capillus-veneris, assembly GCF_014529385.1. NCBI lineage: Eukaryota > Viridiplantae > Streptophyta > Polypodiopsida > Polypodiales > Pteridaceae > Adiantum > Adiantum capillus-veneris. The sequence continues at coordinate 147,012,017 of NC_140933.1, read as the reverse complement.
AATGACCCTTCTTGTGGCAATAGTAACACTCGACATTTTTGGCATTGCGGTCTCTACTTTGGTTTCTGTGTCTGCTAGGACTACGGGGATTCCACTCTCTACTTTTGCTTTTGTATTTGTTCCTGTCATGGCCTCTTGGCTTTGTTGAACTGCCAGCCATATATGCATCTCCATGACTAGCATTATCGAGAGATTTACTACGAATCTCTTCAATGAGCAACGCATCTATGGCAGCATTGAACTCTAACTTGCCATTTGGAGCTGAATTGCTAATGGATGTGCAAAAGATATCCCATGAACTGGGTAGAGAGCATAACAAGAAGATAGATTTGAGTTCATTGTCAAACTCCTTAAAGCCCTGAGATGTCAGCTGACTGAACAAGGAGTTGAACTCATTTAAATGACTGGAAACTGTGCTACCTTCTTTCATGTTGAGCTTCATAAGCTTTTTCATGAGAAAAACTTTGTTGGATGCACTTTTGCTCTCCCATGTTGAACATAAGCTATCCCAAAGTTCCTTGGTTGTTTTCTTCCCTATGATAGTGAAGAAGACTGATTCAGCTAGATGTAGACGTATCGTAGCCATGGCTTTTGCATCCAAAAGCTCCCATTGAGCTTGTGTATAATCATCATCCTCTGCGCGCTCTTTCAACGGTTCTGAGAGGCCTTTGTTTATCAAAACATCTTTCATGCGCTCTTTCCACATGGTGAAGTTTCTGCCATCGAACTTTTGAATGAAATACTCCTCCTTTTCTGAAGAAGAAGCCATCGCTGATAAGAGGGTTTGAGAGGTGCCAAACTATGGCGAGAAGCTGTAGAAATTTGGGCAGAGTAACCTTTGTAGCGGGAGTAAAATCTCAACCGAAATAGACTCAAAAGTGCCAACAATGGAAGTCACAACTCGTGGGAAGTAAATCCGGCAGAGTCTCCTTTGTATGAGGAGTCAAAACTCAACTCAAAATGCATACAAATGTGCCAACTGCTTTAACTGGGCATCTGCTGCACAAAACAACTGCTATGTGAGTGCCAACTCGGCGTCAAAAGCATAAATAACCGTCCAGATACATATCCTATGGTGAGGGTACCGTAAAAGGGGAACTCCAGCTACCTGTATCACCGAAGGTGTCTCAACATTCGAGCACACCATAGCTCAAAGAAAACCTCACGCTATCGACCCTCCAAAAGGCTAATGCAGACACAAATGGACAGCCATAGTCTCAGAAAGGGCTCTTCCGGTCCGAGTCTCAGAAACGGCCGGGAAAAACTGCCAAAATAGCCAAAAATGGCTCCACACGGAGTACAGTGGGCAGTGTCCGCAACTCAACGTACATGAGTAAAATTGCACGCAAACAGGCGCCAAGAACTGCTGCATGCAGTGAAAGTGATCCCTGCGGGGATATCTGCTCTCAAAAGAGCTCAGTAGCACTAGGTGTTCTCACAACAAAATGCATCTGTCAACGCATGTGTCCGCAGAGAATCTGCTGCAAAATGACTACCAAATTGCCTGTGAAAGCGCTTTGTCTGGTAACCTGGAGAATCTGTGAGTGAATGGGCTGAAAAACCCCTTGTAGCCTGTAACCTGCGTGTCGGTGTCACTATGTGCCGATTTCTGCCGCCGGGCAAAAATATGCTAGTCGAATAGCTGCCAAAGGTGTCGTATCCATAAACTGTGTCGTATAGGGCGATCGGTGCACTCGGTGCCGATGCCGGGTGTCACTCCTCTATGATAGAGGTACCTCACCCGTGCATGTCGCAAGCACGGTCGTCGATCGCGGAAACGCGCTCGTGTGGGCAAGTGCCCGGTGTCTGGGTCGGATGTTGGAGATCCGCCGAATGAGCAGTGTCGAGCCGGTGCACATGAGCGGTGTCAATGCCGATGTCGCTTTCCGCCACCAGGCGGAAGTGGCTCCGATGGCGAGAAATGCCGAGGAAATGGGCCGATGTCGGGTGATGTCCGGGCTTAGTCGCCGCTTGTAGCCGAACACAATGTGTCCGTTCTCTCTCTCTCTCTCTCTCTCTCTCTCTCTCTCTCTCTCTCTCTCTCTCTCTCTCTCTCTCTCTCTCTCTCTCTCTCTCTCCAAGCTTGGGGACTCGGGGCTTTGGTGGTGGGAGCATACAAAGTCGAAAGTCGGGTAGTTGAGGGGGGGGGTTGGGGGGGTGTGAACCCACCCTTGCACACAAAAGTGTGGTAAGTCAAATAAAAAAAAATTAATTGTCTGTCGAAACCTGCCTGCAGTCAACGACTGTGGGTGAGTGTCTGTGTGTGTGAGAGAGAGCAACACCACCACAAGCTCAGTTCTTTGGCTACATCACCCGGCATTCACCTGCTCCATGCCTCGCCCTTCAAATTCCGCTATTTGCTACTGCTTGTAGTGAGCCCAACTTCCCCAATTGCTATGGCCACAGGAGGCTCGATTTGCTGCTCGGCAATTTCCAATCACTCGATTTGCTGCTTACACACACATTGTATGTGTGTGTGTGTGTCGTCACCATGCAGAAAAAAAAAACAATTTGCTGCTGACGACAGCTCTTGGTCGGCCCCTTTCACTCCTGCTCGCAATTCGCTGCTCAGTTCTCCTCGATCCACGAAACTTGGCTCGCTATACACAGAGTGTGTGTGTGTGTGTGTGTGTGTGTGGTTCTTGTTGTGATTTGCACTGCCCACGCTGGCTTCAACTGCTCGACCGAGACCTCAATGCCAATTTTGCCTCCCTGCACGGCTTTTGAATGCCGTCTCGCTGCTCGATTTCCCCCAATAATCTCAAAAGACAGCCTGCTGTCGATTATGCAGAATTCTCATTTCTATCAATTTTGGGCAACTCTCTGAGATCCGAGGGAGAACGAGTGTGTGTGTGTGTGGACGTCTTGCTCGGCCCTGGTCAGCGTTGCCTTAATACACACACATAGGCTCCTCTGCTCACGGCATTGCTGCCCGAATTACTGCATTGCTTGGCCTCGGCTGCTTGCACAATGCCCGATTCCCCAAAGCTTCGCTACCAGCCTGAATTCTTGCTATGCATTCGATTGCATCCAAGGCTATAATACCTCAAGCTATTGTGTGCTCGCAGCTCTTGAGCTATTCGATTAGCTTTTACCCTTATCGAAACTCCTCATGGCTCCTACTGCCCAGTACAGGCTGCGCGAAATCCCCAAGCCAAGCTACGAGGCTCGATTGCTCCTCGATCTCTGTGATGCTCGACCTACTGGATCTGATTTTCCAAGGCTTTCTACGCTCTCCAAATTTCGATGAGGGTCGCTGCATGCATGGTGAGCCGGGGCTCAAGGTCGGATGTCTTGAGCTCTGATACCAATTGTTGTGCTCGCGTGTGCGTGTACGGAGTGTGTGCAAGAGAGGGGGAAGAAGAGAAAATGGGGAAGGGGGAGATGAAGCACAGTACACAGTAGGTTTGGGGTTAGTGGAGAGGAAAGTGAGAGAGTAGTCAACTCTCTCTCTTTCTCTCCCTATATTCATTTAGGTGAAAGTGTAAATAGGGGCGGTTTCCCACGGCCACCTGGCCTACACCCCAGCAGTTATGAAGCTTGATGAGTGCCAAGTTATTAAAGGTCAACGGCTCGAAAGGGTAAGAGTTACGTTGATGAGCAACAGCAAGAAGGATAGAGATTGCATGTTTCAGGTCTTGGAACGTTCCAAGGTGAGTGGCATTTGGCAGGAGACTTGAAAACACTCAAGTGTATGTTAGGGTGCAAGCAAAGTGCAATGACCCTCTTTCCATGCATTTATTGTTGGTTCCACAGTAAAGTTTCAATGGGAACTGAGGGCAAGGATGCAAAGGCCAATAAGGCAAAAGGTGGTACGGGTAAGGGTGGCAAAGTTGCAGTCGACTCTGCAAAAGGTGTACCCACTACACAAGCAGTGGGTAAAGCACTACAACAATGGTTTCAAGGTATCCTCATTTGTGACCAATAAGTACCCACTAATCGAAACATGGATGATCCAAATTGGGATCCTATTCTTCCAATACCATTGATAAATGTGCATGTGTGCACCCTTCATGTCCCTCTATGAATTCTTGACAAGTTTTTTATGCTCCATATTAATTACGCTTGGAATATGGAGCCTATAGAAAGAAGAGAAGAGTGTATACAAGAACTCGAACCTATTCTATCGAGCATTAGTCTACATGGGGGTGCAGTTGATCTATCAAAGGACAAGAAGGCATCTGGAAGTACACAAGGTGGCCCTAATAAAGTATGTATGGATGGTAGTAAAGCTAAGCATTTTCTTTCAAATTATTCTGACTCCCAAAGTCACAATGAGTTTCAGTTGTGGAAAAAGGTGTATGACATTACCACCTACAAAGGTAATGAAGCAGCCCTAGGAAATAAGGGTGCTCGTGTGTGGCAATCTACTGATGATATTTTTCATCTTCTCGAAAAGGCAAAGCTAATCAATGATGAGATATCCACCTTAAAGTTTGTAATCAATAGTTTTACATCACAAATGGTGAATGCTTGGGGAGAGACACACATAACACATTACATCATGTATTGAACTTTTTTTTTTTCAATCGAAATACATCTGTATGCGAAATTAAAGTTTTTTTTTCAGCACATTCTTTTTGCACATAGTGCATTTTTTTCTCGACACGTATGGTTCATTAGGCATTTGGAGCAGCCAAGGAATGGAGCGCTCACACTATCAAGCAAAAGCAATGTATTTTAAAAATACGCAAAATGGATGTAGAAGAAAAAAGAGCAATGCCTTTCACGAGATGTTCAATTGGTTTTACAAAGTTTTAGTAGGGAGAGAGAGAAAGAAGACTAGAGAACAAAGAAGTTTGAAATGTAGAATAAGAAAAGTGGTTAGCTTGAGGCAATCACAATCATATCATGGTTCGAGTGTAAAAGAACGATTCCGATGTTGGTTGGAGACAAAGCGACGTTGATGGCAGGCTTTGGGTGGAAATTTATTTATTTTTTTACACTAACCATTTCTATTGTAAACATGCATTGTCATGCAAAGTGATTTGTTAAGGAGACAATTATTAGTCCCATGGGTCAAGTTTGGTCTATTTGTGAGTCTTTTTTAATTTTAAGTGATTTTATTGAGTTTTTAAAATTTTAAAAAGAACTTTAAGTACTATATAAGTAAAAACTCACAACCTAAAGTTCACTACTTGTTTGCACATTTTAGAAGATCCTCTCGAGCCCAAATGTACACGCACTCATATCTTGCACAACATGGACGATACACAAGAGCACACCACCAAGCTCAACAATGACACCAGAAAATCCGCAACCAGCACCTCATACAGAATCCACCACTTCAAATCCACATCCTCAACCACGAATGGATAACCCAACACAACAACCAGCTCCAAACACCCAACTGCTCCCCCAACCTTCGACTCTAGAGGACCACAACACCATGCGGTAGATTTTTGGTGATGCCTGAAGCTCAAGCAACAGGTGCACATGAAGCTCAAGCAACGGCTGCACCTGAAGCTCAAGCAGTCATTACTACGCTGCAAAAATTCCCCCCGTGGGTCAAACAAAGGGTGATCAAAGTAATACCATGTGATCCTATTTCAATAGCATGAGATGCCAAGAGGAGGAAGAGAATGAGAGAGATAAAAAAGAAAGAGGCAGCTGATAGAGAAGCACAGAGATTGCATGAAGAACAAAGAAGGCAAAAAGAGCAAGAAGAATGGCAGAGAGACGAGGCTGACAGAGCCCACTTGGCTAATTTACAAGCACGAGCAGAGGCAGAGAGGAGAGCAGAAGAGGATAGCTCAGGCCGCCCAACAAGCAAAGGCTGGGAGCTCCAGACCTTCAAAAATTCCTCAGAGAGCAAAACAATGTGAGAAAAAGAAAAAGGACAAGCTCACACCTGAAGAGCAACAAGCCCAAGAGGAGAGGAGGAAAAAGTACAAAAATGACCCTCCTCAATGGGCCAGACAAGCGGCTACTCCACCACCGCCAACAGCGCAGAAGAAACGGTGATGGAAGCCAGGCACGGTTGCTCTACGTGAGATCCAAAAATATCAAAAGAGGACCGAGCCAATAATACCAAAGGCAGCTTTCTCTTGGGTGGTGAGAGAAATAATGGATTCTGTTACACGTATTCAGCGTGCAACTCTATTAGCCTTACAGGATGTCGCCGAGGACATTTTGGTGCAGTTGTTCCAAGATGGCGTATCTTGTATGGTGCAGGGCTAAGCGAGTTACTCTAAAAAATAAAGATCTAGATCTAGCGACCAATCTGAGGAATGAAGGCTGCCTCCATAAGAATTAGTTTCCTATTAGATTTCACCTCCTCGACCATCCAAGCACCCGTCGGACGTGGGACGCCTATCGATGATCATTTTGCGAAACGGAGCCATTTCGGGTGCGTACGGAGGCCGTGGGACTGCCAAAATGCACGACGACACAGGGCCTTTTTTTGGCCCGTGTGGCACCGTTGGGCGTCGTCGTGCATTTTAGCGGTCCCACGGCCTTCGTACGCACCTGAAATGGCTCTGTTTCGCAAAATGATCACCGATAGGCGTCCCACGTCCGACAGGTGCTTGGATGGTCGAGGAGGTGTGAACGTGTTGAAAAGAAAATTTATTGGCCAATATGTGCAATAGAAAAAAGAGAGTACGGGAAGTGAAAAAAAAAATACAAAGGACAAAATTATTGTATATTCCTTTGAATATTACATCATGGCTGGTTGGTTTTCTTGTAAATTACATCTGTAGGTATAGGGCGAATGGCAGACTTGACACCAAAGGTTTTTACAATATCCTCTGGGTTTGTCACCCCTTGACCTAGGCTTAAGGCACAATGGGAGAGAACTGACCCAGGGTGCTTTCCTGTAAAAGCATACAATGCCGCCTCTCGATCCACCAAGATACACTTGTGAGCATTCAGGGTAAGGGGATTTTTAGCAAGGATAGCACTTAATGCTTTGCACTTGAGCAGCTCCTCAGAACCATGCTTGGAGAACTCTGTGTGAGCAACTCGAAGAACGGATGGCCCCAGATGGCCAAGGTAGTGGCACAGGAGCTATCTCTACCCATAGGAACGTTGTGCGAACTCTAGTACGCATTGCAAACTTATCAACATGGTATGCGGTCTGCAAAACATTGTAAACAACTTCAACACTTGCTATAGGGTATAATAGACTATCAATAAGGTTAAAAAGTGGTTACCTCAGTTTCTTCATCCATCTCTTCAAGAGTTTTCCTTATAAGGTCGATGCTAGAGCGATCTTCTCCGCCCATAATGATTAGTGGTTTGTGTGGATGAAAAGCGCTTTCGGGGATGCTTTCAAAAAATGAGGCACATGATTTGATTTCCATAAGTGTATTTGCCACGGTTTGTACTAAATTCTGCTTGTTTTCACTAGGGAGGAAAGAGAGGCTTGGTGGGAGACCTTGGTCTTCAAAGTCAATTTGAAAGTTAACCTTCTCTTGCTTTCCACTGGGATCTTTCATGCCCACATAGATAGTGAGCACTGAGAGCGACTCATCTTCTCTAAGTCCTAGTGTCTTGGCAATGTTATCAAGAAACAAGAAGTGACGACTATCCACCACCACTGCATGCAAAGTGAGAATTTGGAGGCCAGGAAATTCTTCCAACACCTCGTCTCCCTCTATCATCCGATCTTGCTCCCTAGTGGAGCTGGAATCTTGCAGGAGGACGAGTACTGTAGATGCTTCAGCTTGCTCATCAACCTCTTCAATAAATTCATTTGATTTCTCCACAATGGTTACAGGAGGTTTTAAGTTGGCCTTTGCCTTTGATTTTCCCTTCTCCGTGCCCTCAAGCACAAGCAAGACCAGAACCATGTCCCAAGAGATGAATTGGGTGCCTATGCACCCCATGCCCAAGTCTATGAGGTCATCTTCATCCTCTGTCCTGCATTCCCCCTTAGTAAGACCTTTTATAAACCTCAACAAGAGATAGCGAAAGTTTTTGTTGGCCGCATAGAGGTGTTTGAGAAAATCCACTGGCAACCATGCCATGTCAGATCCATCGAAGACTATCGCATATTCTTCCATGTGCTCCATCATGTAGTCAAGAAACTTTGTAATCCCTCTACATGAAGGTTAGCAATGGCATGCATGTCGATCGTACCCTCAAACACACTGGCTAGTTCATGTGCATGATCTGCAAGTCCTATCTTTTGTAGTTGTGTGAGAAGTGCATCAGAAGATGTTGCCATATGTCTGTTTGCGAAGAAGATGGGAAGAGAGTTGAAAGCTAGTGTTTTGAGAATGTGAGAAATAAATTTTAAACCCAGAAAGTCACTTTTATATTCAATGTAACTTTTTAAAATCACTTAAAATTAACATCGAATTAACTTAAAACTATAATTATAACAAAATCACGTGACAAGCCATTGAAATTATTCACTCTCTAAATTAAAAAACTTGCACATTTCAATCAAAATCTTGATTAAATTAAAACTGAAAAAGAGATTCAAAATGCCATATGTATTAATGGGAGCGAAATCGCTTCAGTTACAAGCTTTTACATTAATACATGGCGAAAAACCATGTTTTCACACAGAAAGCTCTTCTCTTTTTTGGAACAAACAACCTTTTCATTGATTACAAAAACATATTGATTGGGCAAGGTATATCTAAGATTAAGATACTCGCGAAGGTGACTAAGATTCTAGTCGTTACTCACCGAGATGTCATGCATTGTCGTGGAGGCATATTTGCAAATCAATTGATTCTCTAGCAGCAACGTCAGATTCTAGTGCCTCCCATTCTTCCTTCGTCAGCTTCCATCTTCCGTAGGGAAAGACAATTGACAAGTTTTGCTTTGCAATATGGTATCTCCATGCCACATTCTCAACAACTACAGAGCACTTGATTGTATCTCCCTGGTGGTTGACCACCTTAGTCTCCCATCCAACTGCAAGGAAGCCGTTGATCGCACTTCCCCCTTTGCAAGTCCACATTGTTGGTGTCCTGTGAACACTCTACAGTCAAGTGATAAACACAAATATATGAAGGGACAAAAACCAAGTTAGGGAAGCTTTGTGGGAACCATAGGTGCACTTCATTACTGAACGCACATGAGCCTCGATTCTCCTTTTGGTTCTTGTGATCAAGGCACTATCTGGCTTAGGCCATTCCATACTCTGCAAGGTTGGTGGATGAATCGGAGGAAGATTACCATACCCAGTTTGCCTAGGCGTTACGCAAGTGTGGTTATAAAAAAAATGTCTCATGAGACAAGCTTCACGGATGGACAACCAGCATAGAGCATCTTGCCAAGGTCAACGTGGATGGCCTCAAAAGTTCCTATGAAGGACTCTATTGGCTCTCACTCTACAAAACAAGATGGGAATGCATCTGCAAACATGAGCAAGCAATGAAAACCTTATAGACATCAAAGCAATATATACAGCAGAAATATAAAATATACAATCTAAAAACTTGATAGAGGAGTGAAATTACAGTTTGTAGGAAACCTCGATGGAGCCACTGCTGTCTCTAGCTTCAGTTGTGAAGCAACATACACATGTTTCACCTTTGCAAGTTGCTTGCCTTCATGGGTTTTCTTGAACTCCATGATCCTTCCCTTCCAATGGTGTGCTCGAGAAGCCATGTGTCTCCTTGAGACCTTGTGTGCATCTCTTGAGCTAGGCTGCATTGTCACCCACATCAATTGTTTGAACTCCATCGTCACCCAACATCCACTTTCGTCTTGTACATCTGCATGAAATGAAGTCAATGACACTCCTAGGTTGTGGAGTACCCGATGATGCCATGGGGAATAGTGGCACAACCTGTAGACAAACACTTATGATTAGACATTGCACATCCATGTTCTCAGTTGTATAGAGCAAGATTCTTGATGGTACACAAAGACGAAGGATGCCACTTACTGCTATACTGCTCCACCTGCTTGTTGGCTTAATGGGGAGGATAATGTTGCAAAACTTGAGAGGAAAGTAGATCCTCTTTAGAGGGAACAATGAAGAAGGAGAAGGAAACCTGTTGAGGAAAGAAAGAGGGATGATCTAGCAGAAGGATATGCTGCAGATCTTCAGCTTTAGGTAGAGGTGTTTAATGAGGCTCATGGAGAAATGGAGAACTTCAGCTTGAGGAGAATCCAACAATCTTGAGGAGAATGCATTAAGCTTGAGGAGGGAAAGGAGACGTGAGAGATGGTACAGTAGAGAGAGAGGGAGGGAATGATTAGCACATTTTTGGAGAGACCCCCTTTTAGGAGAGAGGGGGGGAGAAACTGACAACCACTAGAGAGAGAAAGGATTGGTTTTTACTTAGCTATTTAGAGAAAAATTCAGTTTTTTGAATTTATAAGAGATTTTTTCTTTATATTTTATAAAAGCGTACAAGTTTGACCGCTTACTTTTAGGCCCTACCATACCCATCATTTCAGTCCACATGGCATCCATCCATTTTCCCCTTCCATAATCTCCTTTTTAATCCCATGGCAAATAAAGAGCCCTCCTTAGACCCCATTCCCTTCCTAATGAACTAGCAGAGCAACTGCTACATAACTGTCAGACTTGTTGGGATGTATCTGACATCTAATCTTCTGCAAGCCCATCGGATGATGAGTTGCAAAACTGAGTCATCTCTCTTACTGTTTGATCATAAACATGTGTTGTTTGAGCTTTGTGCAATTAGTTGGCATGCTACTCCTTGGAAAGGTTTTTGCTAGGATCTAATTATGTTAACTACCACTATCAGCATGTTAGCAACCAAACCAGCCAGCTCAGTCAACCAGTTACCAGGATAGCATTGGTAACTATCAGGATATGATTGATAGCTTCCAAGATAGCATTGGTAGCTACCATTGCCATTTTGTAGCCATATGTAACTTGAGCAGTGTCCTTAAATCCTTAATATTTGTCATGACTACATAGGCTGAGCCTGCAAAAAAGCTAGAGATTGTAGGAGGTAACAATTGTGAAGAACAATTTCCAGAGGTGCACGTACAAGTTGAGAAGGAAGGTGTATGAGACAAAGATGGTTCTGTTTTTTTCTTAAGGTACAATGTTTAGAGTTAAATCCTACTTATTATTGCTTCTTTCCTGCAGATGAGGCTGCTAGATCAGGATATGATTGATAGCTTCCAGGATAGCATTGGTAGCTCTCAGTGCTATCTTGGTAGCCATACGTAACTTGAGGCAGTGTCCTTAATTCCTTAATCCTTGTCATGACTACAAAGGTTGAGCCTACCAAAAAGCTAAAGATTGTAGGAGGTAACAATTGTGAAGAACAATTTCCAGAGGTGCACGTACAAGTTGAGAAGGAAGGTGTGTGAGACAAAGATGGTTCTGTTTTGTCCTTAAGGTAGATAACAATGTTTAAAGTTAAATCATTCTTATTGTTTCTTCTTTCCTGCAGATGAGGCTACCAGGAGGCCTACAGAGGATGGAGAAGGACCAAGAGAGACATTGAAGGGCCACACGAAGAAATAAGGAACAAAAAATATTTCCAAGGATGTTGGAAGAAAAGGTGCTACTTCCATAGTCAAAACCCGTATTTGAAATGTTTCGTAAAGCCTGTCATTCTTTCTGTCTTTGTAATAGTTTACCATTTTCTAAAGCCAAAATTCAAATTTTTATTTCATGACTATGATTTTTTAATGTCTTTATTGTTTTTTATGTTCAGATGCTACCACTAGCCTCAATGATGATCTAGATCACTTAATAGATGTGGTAGTAAATGATACAATAAAAGACTATGGTAATTGTAAAGAACAATTTCCGGAGGTGCATGTATATGTTGAGAAGGAAGGTGGGCTAGAAAAGGATGGTCTTGAGAAGGAAGATGAAGCCAAAGATGATCCTTCACAGGACAAGACTAATGTTGTTGAAGCCATAGACACCAGTCCTTCCATGTTGCAAACCATACGGATGATGCAAATGGAAAGAAAGAGAAAGATGACATGTGGTAATTTTGGTTCTATTTTGTCCTTAAGGCAGATAATACTATTTAAAGTTCAATCCTTCTCATTGTTGCTTTTTTGCTGCAGATGAGGAAGCCTATAGAGAATGTAAAAGGGCCAACAAAGAAAGATGTTAGACAAAATATTTTCAAAGATGCTGGAAGAAAAGGCGCCACCACAACCAGAGTTAGAAAAAGACTCCAAACTTAGTCTTTGTATTTTTTATATGCGTCCTATCCCCATTTTTGGCATTTTTCTTAAAGCCTCTCTTTGTAACACTCTTTGTTTCCTATGTATTCACATAGCCAAAATTTGATTTTTTTAATATCCTATCTATCATTGTTTTTTATCTTATTGTTGTTTTTTATGCTCAAACACTGTGAGTAGCCTCATTGAGGATCTAAATCACATAATATATGTGGCATTAAAGTCTGTAGCAAAAGACCCTCCTGATGTAGTAAAGTCTTTTACGGGCCCCCTCTCCCTCTAGGGTCGAGGGCAAAGTTACAAGTGCTAGCACTCTTGAGGAGAAACACGATAAGGACACAAATTTTGGTCTAAGTTGGGATTATTAGAAGCTAGAAGGATTTTTTTCACTCCATAGGGAATGCAATGAGTTGGGCTATGGGCTGAATGTGGTCATTACAGGTGAGTTATTAAAGGCAATCAAAGCTTTTGTTGCTGCAAAGTCTAAAGCTGTTGAGAACAGTAATGATGCATCTATGGATATTGGTGATAAACTAGATGGTGATGCATTTGGGAGTGATGGTGATGCAGGTTGTGTAGATGGTGATGCAAGTGGTCACATGCATCTGGGAGTGTTGCAGATAGTGATGCAGGTGGTGATGCCTCTAGGGGTGATGCAGTTGGCAATGCATATGGGAGTGTTGTAAATAGTGATGCAGGTGGTGAAAGTGGGGATGTACTTGGTGATGCATTTGGGTCCAATGGATATGTGAAGTGCAAGGATAGGACGGTGTATTGGCTATGGGAGGATCCAAAGAATACATTGTTTGATTCAAAGCCAATTGTAATCCTTGATATTGATGGTGTCAGGTATTGACTTCAAACAAGCACTGTAAGATGCACCTTCATACTGGGATCAACTCACAATTATGAATATGGCAGCAGGGGAGTCTATTGGATCCAAAAGGGATGCACCTACCTTCTTGGATTGGTGCCTTAAGCACTTTGATGTGTTTGTGTGGACATGCTGTATGAGGAAAAAAGCAAAAAAATTGTTGAAAACCTTCTTCCCTTTGCAGTTTCCCAAGTTCAAGGCAGTGTCTTCACAAGAGAAATTCACAAGAGTTAAGAGATTCAAACATCAAGGGGCAAGCGTGTATTTTACAAGAAGCTATCTAACTTTCGGGAGACAAGTTACTGGTACACTCCCACGTCCACAATTGTAGTGGATGACTCAAAGTACAAGCTATTGTGAAATGCTAAAGACACTTGTTGCATAGTGAAGAATATGGAAGATTAGAATTCCACTAAGATTCGAGAATATCTTACAACACATTTTCTACTTCTTTTTTGAAGAAGTCAATAAAAACACCTTTCTTTTACTTATCTCAAATGATAAGTCTCATGCATCTATTTTTGTTGCATAGTTGACTCATTGTGCAAGGTTTTCGTGATACCAAGAAAGAGTACGTGTGTTTCCTCCTATTTTTGGAAGCGGGAAACACATTTCCTACATCTTTTTTAAACTAGTCAATAAAAACCCCTTTCTTTTAATAATTTTGAATGATAAGTGATGAGTCTCCAGCCTCTATCTTTGCTGCACAGTCGACTTGCTATGTAAGGTTTGCAAGCATTGTAGTGACCTGTGTGTGATAAGCTATGAAGATCTAAACTTTAGGCTATTTATGGGTCTGAGGTTTGCATACATTGAAAACCATGATTCTATGAATTGAGTGCCACTAGTAGCTTCTAGAGTATTTATGTGTATGAGGTCTGCATACATTGAAAGCCATGAGTCCATCTATTGAGTGGTAGCTTCCAGAGTATTTATTGGCAGCCACCAATCTATCTAGTAGCAACCTTTGTATTGACTCTACTATTAGGAAGCAACAACATGTACTAATGTCTAATAGTGGTAGCCACTAGTATTTATTGCATTGGTAGCTACAAGTCTGCATAGTAGCTACTAGTATGTGCATAGTAACTGCATAGTATTGCTGGTAGCACTGGTAGCTACTAGTGTCACCTTGGTAGCTCTCAGTCAGCCAGCTAGCAAGATAATATTGGTAGCTAACAGGATATACTTGGTAGATACCATGATATCTTTGGTAGCCACCAAGAAATCATTGGTAGCTCCTAGTCTGCAAGGTGGCTACCCTCTTCCTACTTGCATCTACTCTCCAGAATTTGCAAAAACACATTTTGGTTTAGTATACAAGCAGAAGAGACAAAAGACTTGACCAAATATGCTCTGAAAAACTTTACATTCAATGACAAGAAAGGTGTTGAGGGGTGATATACATCAAAAGGGGTGCTATTGTAAATAGCCTCATACACATTTTAGGAAATTAGGAATTTTCTTTGACATTCCACTTTCTGTATTGGGAACTTAATAGCTTGTATAAGGTGGATTGAAAGGTAGCTTTAGGCTTAGAATTCAATAGCTTGAAATTGTAGATATTTTCTTATATTTGTTTGTACTAAAATCCCTTGACAACAAATGATCTGGCATTGCAAACATTCCCCCATGCATCTTTCAGCAAACTTTTAGTCTAAGTCTTTTTTATTGTGCATTTCAAGACATAGAAATCCACAAGCTCCACATTGTTATGAGGAGCTATAACATCAAAATTGTCACCAACATGAAGTGCATCACTCAACGCATCATGGTGTCCTGCATATGAAAACTCTTCAATCTCATCATCATCTCTGACATCATCTGTAGGTCCAAGGGTGACATAATCCCATGCGAGAACATGTGCTTTAATAGAACACCTCCTCCAGCTACCTTGCATACAAGCAGTACATAAGCATGAAAATTGCCTAAAATTGAGAGCTTTTCCATTTGTTAAGGAGTACCCATTGACACAATGTATCCCACGTGCATTAGGCACATGTTTACAGTCCCAATGCTGGCTTCTAATCCACTTTACCTTCCTTGACCTCCCAAAACACTTGAGTAATTGGTTGTACTTGAAAAGAATATGTGAATGTAGCCCCATTGGACATGGTTTCTCTCAAAAATGGCACCACATCTACTACACATTAGAATTTTTAATAGTGTGGCTTTAGTTGCTCCTAAGTGAGATGACTCTTAATCATAGCACCTACACCACCATGTTCGCCCTTCCCATGACTTGAACCTAAAAAGTGATGTGTCGTTTTCAAACTTGTCAAAGTTCCATATTAATCAACAAAATAGAAATGCCTCTTTGCTTTGAACTGTGAAGTTGCACCATCTGACCACACCCAATGTTCTTTAAGCGATATGCCTAGCTCTTTCAGCCATCCGTAGTGGAGCATAAAGCAATGTTGGACAAAAAGAGTACCATGGATTTTATCATCATATATATAGAAATGAGAGTATTTTTGGACATTGCCTACAATCTGCAGATATGTGATGTGGACAAAGATTGTGACCTAGCTAGAAAACAAATGCATGGATTGATTCTCATTTTTTTCTTTGAATGTGTAATTTTCAACGAAATCCAAAACTGACACTATCACGTCTTCAGGGGATATATGTAGACATTCTTTAAATTGCTCAGCCTGCCATCTATAAACAAAATTTTGCTTTATAAACTTGCTTAGATGATCCCTTCACAATACGAGAAGTTAACCGCACTACATCTCCTTGTGCAACATAACTTTTCTTTTCTTCATTTTCTCCGTATTTGTTTTGCCAACATCAAGGTCTTCAAATATCTTCACTGTCACCTTGTGTACACTATTTGAGTGATTTTGTCACTTGTTCTTGTGGGAGTGGCATTAACTAAGCATCATCATATGTGTCTATAGGCCAATGTGAGAACAGTTGGCAATTTTTTCCTATTAACATAAAGAGTGACATTGAGTATTGATGGCGACACACTCTCTTTCTCATACTATTTTTCAGGCCATTATGAATTTTGACCTTGTTGCACGTGTGAGAGAGGAAAGGGGCACATCAAAGTCAAACCACTCCTTTTTTAGAAATTACCCTTTCTCGTGTGGCAATAGAGTCTAACATGGTTTCTTCACAATGAGGCTTTTACTCTCACACTCACTATTCTAGGTCCAAATTTCATGTTTCAAACAAGGAAATACTTGAATGATGCCAAACATACCAATATCTTGTAAAATTGGAAAAGTTTGGAAAAGGCATAGCATTCTCCTTCTATTTTAATGATATTTAGTTTTCAATCACATGGATGGGGGAACTTATGAGGATTTTGAGATGAATAGGTTATATAGGGCACCCATGTCCACATTAGCTAACCGCATTATTTAGTTTGCAATTGCATGGATGGAGAATGTCTAAGAAATGTTGACATGAATAGAATATATAGAGCTTTATGTGCACTCTAAAGTAGGGCACCCATCTTGACATGAATACGCTATTGCATTATAAATAGTGTCACAAAGCTGGCCTAGAAACTTTGTAAAGGTCTTAATAGCCCACCCTATAATATTGGATTCCCTTGTATACTCCATGTTACCTCTTCAAGTCAAATATTGACTCCTACCTTAAGCTTGCTTTGCAATAAGAGGCACAAAGAGAGAGAGAGAGAGAGAGAGAGGGGGGGGGGGGGGGAGGGGGGGGGGGGGGGGGGGGGGGTTGGCTATGTTGACCTCATCCAATTTGTCCATGATTGGATTTCTATAATTCTTCCCTACTATTCTTCAAATATCAAATCAACAATAAGAGATTTACAAACATGCATTGCGTTCCTTGTCCTTTGCTCTTTCATTCAAGTACATTCATTGTCGATTCTATTGCAACTTGTGACTATACGTTAGTAGGCTAAATCTGCTATTTTGAGTGCGTTAATGATTGTTTCTTGAAATTCCAAACATATGAAAGTGTTCCTAGACCCTAGGGCGACCTTTCTAGTATGGTTTGATGTAGTTTTCAGGACCTTGATCATGATGGATCGTGATTTTGGTACCTCCTTGGATTGCAATGAAACTTGGTAGATTAGTGCCCCTAATTGTCTTAGACCTCCTCTTAAAGTTTTGTAGCACTTGGACAACGTTCAAGTGCCAAAATAGGTTGATGATTGAGTGTAATGACATAGGACATAGACACGTTACCAGATCCTAGAGTGATAGATTTGCATGCACTAGAGATATTGTCGTTTCGTAGGTTCTTTCACTTCTTGAGGTTGACACCTTCAAAGAGTCTCCGTGCTCAATCCGAGTCACTTCCTTGAGTATTGACATTATGCTAGTGCTAGAAAGCTATGCTATAAAATGTCCGTTGTGATGACTTACAAACATTGGTGTCATTGCCAGGGATAGAGATCCTTAGGTGGTGAGTGACCTAGTTGTAGCTTTTTTACTTATAGACTTTGATTTTTATTTCCACTTCATTTACATTTTAGCAGTCAGGTAGCTAGACATGGGATTTAGTGCTTAGTAGAGTATAGAGGTTGGGGACTTACTAGATCTATTCTTGAGAGGTAAAGAGGGTTGTGCGTGAGATAGAAAAAAGCATTTCATTCTTCCATTTCTTCTTACTTTCAGAGTGTTGTACTGCATTTTGTTTTGACCTTAGTTTGTATTATTTTGTTTGTTTTTGTTTGATGTTTCATTTCAGTACTTAGGAGTAGGGTAAGTAGAAACTACCACCATCAAACTTGGGCAAAAAGATCAGAGAAAAAAACGATTGATACCCATATTTTGGACAAAATGACCATAAACTCTAAAACATTGAAAACTTGATGGTCAGAACTCCAAAGCTGACCTAGATTCAAAACTAAGTACAAAAAGGGCATAACCAAACCACAGGGAGAGAATCTAGAAAGTTTCATTCATATTAATGCAAGAACATGAATCGCGATCCATGACCCCTAGAGACAAACTGAGCAAAAACCGATACCAAAGAATTTTGTTGGATTCTAAATCTCCAAATATACACTTTTGGTGGAAAATTGACACAAAAACTCAACCAAATCAAGATGATTGGGCAAAGACACCAAAAACCCTAGAAATAGACAAAAATTGGGGCCTTTTGACTTTTGGTGTCCAAATTAAAAAATAAGTGAAAATTTGACCTCTACAGGGTCTGAACATACAACTGACCAAATTCCATGACCAGATGTTGTGGAACATAGATCATGATCCATGACCCCCTGAAGCACGCCTTTGGATATTCAACCCTTAGAGGACTCTCTAGGGACATCGGAGGTTGAGACAGCTCTTGTGGTTTGAGATGGTCATGATTGTATTCTTAATAGTGGTGTTTCACTATCATGTGTGCATTGCACCAATGTTTTCAACCATCAAGCACTAGCATTTTTAGCCATCATTTTCTACCATCACATACCAGCATCTTCAACATCAAGCATTAGTGTTTTCAACCATCAAGCACTAGCATTTTCATCCATCGCCATCAACATTTATCCCTAGCAATTTGTAGATTGGTTTAGATAAGCCTGTCATTCTTGCATCAAATAAACCCTAGTGTTTTTGCATTAGATCGGTTCCAATATCTTGCATAGATTTGATTCCATATGGCAAAGGGGGTATGTAGCCCTAGTGTTTTTGCATCAAATTAGTCCTAGCATTTTTGCATCAAATCAGCCTTTGCAATTTTGCACCAGATTAGTTCCATGGAGTAGGTTCCATATGGCAAAGGGGTTATGCATACCTTCAAGGTTCTTTATGCCTTAAGGGTGGGTTTTCATCTTATGTTTGTGCATGAGGTGTGCAAGCTAGGCAAGGAGACGATTTTCATAGAGGATGCGGTGCCCATGCAAGATCAAGACCTCATAAGGAGGTTAGAGGGGGCACGATGGAGAATGGTCTCTTCACTGCACAGGCTCTATGCTCTTTCTTCAATGACTGGCACTCCCATATTGGCTGATTTATGGCATTACAGGTTTGACCATTTGAATATTGATGCTCTTCGCCGCGTGATTTTTGTGAGCATATGATTGACAGTTTACTAGATGTTGGGAGTAAGCATATGAATTATGTTACTTGAATTCATGGGAAGCAGCATAGAGAGGCTATTAAGAAGCACTCTACATGTTGAGCTAATATGGTTTTGGATTTGGTTCACACCAAACTTTGTGGACCTATGCGGACTCCTTCTTTGGATAGAGCTCTTTATTTCATGTTGCTGGTTGATGATTTTAGCCGCTCTAATTGGGTATATTTTCTATGGCACACAAGTCAGAGGCATTTGATCTTTTCAAGAATTGATGCGCTCTTATGGAGGACGTAATTAAGTGCTGAAGATAATTCAATTAGACAAAGGTGGGAAGTCTACCTCCAAAGCAATCAATCAATTTTTTGGGGACCATGGCATCAAGTGGGAGCTTGCAAATATTGGAGCACCCCCAGAGAATGGAGTTGTGGAGTGGAAGAATATGATAGTGATTGTGATGGCATGCACTATGCTTGAGCATCAAGATTTGCCAAAATCTTTATGGGCAAGGGCAGTTCACAATATAGACCGCTCTCCAAACTCTTCGGTTCTAGGTAAGATTCCATTTGAGGCTTACATTGGTAGAAAGCATGATGTCTCTCATTTTCAAATATTTGAGAGTGATGCATACTTTTATGTATTAAAAGATCAAAGGGGGATGTTTGACCCCAAGTCAAGAAAGTGTTCTATATCGGCTACAATATCCCTTTTGAGTGCTACCATCTTTATGATCCAGTGAAGAAGGATTCTTTATTGAGCTGCAATGTGGTCTTCCATGTCGCGTCCTTCATCAATCAGATGGGACTAATGTTAGGTTGAGGGTTCATTAACCTCTATCTACTTAGCACTAGTCGTTCTCCAATCTCTAGCACAATCTTTAAGTGTGATTATGTACATGGGTTGAAATCCCTTGTGCCACTAATTGCCTTGGGCAAGAAGGCTTTGGATTAGAGAAACTAAGTTGCACTTAGGGGTGTGGGCATCCATTTACGTAAACTTCAATAAACTCCTCCTTTCAATAAACACTAATTAATGACCTTGAGAAATTATCACATTCAATTATCATTTGGAGTAATTCAAGGGAAATTAGTTGAGTGAAATTGGCTTTCTTGCACCTTTTTTGTGTGATTTTTTCATCATGTTCTATGCATAATAATTTCTCCAAACATTAGGTTTCCTTGGTGTCATTTTCTTAGATAAAAAGCCTCTATTGCATGCTTTAATTTGAGGTCCTAAACACATGAGTTGGATTTGATCAGCTTCCCCTAATCATTTTACCAAAGATAGTTGTGTGTGTACTCTTGTAAAGTTGAGCATAAAGCAAAATCTTTTGTCATTACTCATGTGGAAGCCAACCTATCTCATGGTTAGCTCACTATTTACAATGTATTGACCTTTTGGGAGGTTCTAGACTTTGGCCCTCCAATTTTTGTATAAAGCTTTGTGGGCGTATTTGACTACTAGTAGTAAAGGGGGTTGGATTCAGCTTTTGGGTATACTTTGGCCAGTACACATGGGTGTCCCCCTTTGGAGAAGTATCCACATGCCACACTATAACCAATCCTGCCTATAAAAAAAATTAGGCTCCATCTACAAAGGTTCCTACATTAGGATCCACATGCTACACTATAACCAATCATGCCTAAGAAAAATTAGGCTCCATCTACAAAGGTTCCTACATTAGGATGTTTCGCCATGGGCCAAGGCCACTCTTCTGCTAGGAGGAGCTAGCCCACAATAAAGCTCCAAGGTTATTCTCTAAGCAAGAGAAGGGTCACCCTTGAGAACCAAAGACTAAGGGGAGGTGTCCACAGGCAAGATGATATCTTTTTCAAAGATTCAAAGCAAGAATTCAAAGGTAAAAAATAAAATTCTCTATATCTTTCTCTCCCAAGGTACATTGAACTTAAAATCTTCAAATACACAAAGCACAACCAAAATGTATGTTTTATTATTTCTTTGGGAGATGATGGTATTCTAATGATTTGTAAAGATGGAAGATTTTGATCAATGGAGATTATAGAACAATGGGAGAGAAGGTTATTGAAAGATTTAATGGAGATGGATTCATACATAGCAAAACTATGCTCAAAGGCTACCTAAAGAAGAAGGGGTTATGGAGCATAGTTAAACCTACCATTAGTGATCACTCTTCAAGTGAAAGTGCACAAATGCAAACATAACTAGGATCCATGAGAGCAAAAAATTGATAAAAAAATGAGCAAGCTCTAGGGATTATCATCACATCATTGCATGACAACTATGTACACTTCATAGATGACTGTGGGACTTCATCATCTGCATGGGAGGTTTTAGAAAAGAATCTTGGGGCTAAGAGGAAAAAGAGTAGGGTAAGTCTTAAGAAGAACCTCTACACATTGAAAATGGATCCTAGGGAAGGCATTCCAAGTCTTGTCAACTACCTCAAGAGCATAATCACACAACTCACTTATGTGAAGCGTGATGTGTCTGAAGAGGACAAGATTAACATCCTATTGGGTGCATTTCCATCCGATTATGATCATATTTTCACCATCATTGTGAGAAAAAAGGCCCAACCACTGACATGCAAGATTTCATTGATTCCCTACATTTTGAAGAGAAGAAGAAAAGGAGATATCAACCCTCAAGGGGAGGTACATTAGCAGTTACTTCTAATAAAAAGTCATGTTTTAAGTTAGAGAAGGACACCTAGCAGAGGATTGCTTCATATCCAAGACTTGTACCATTTGTGGGAAGAAGGTACATCCTCCTTCCAAGTGCTTCAAGAAAGATCAAGGTAGTACTAGTAGCAGTTCAAGTTTGAAAGGAGCGGTTCACATAGTAGAAGAAGACCAAGGAGAAACTAAGATGTCAACAATAACCTTCATGTTTCTTGCGGCTATGAAAGTGATGGAATTCTTAAAAATTTAGCCTTTACCTCTTTGCAATGTATCTTGTTGGAGATTGCTTGGACTAGCATAGTTGTCTCAATCTTGCATACATTTGTTTGAGAGGAGGTATCTTGCAGATTGTCTCTGGGATTAGAGATGTGCACCTTATCTCTTGGATTAGAAATGTTTATTATCTCCTAGATCAAGGATTTTATTTTTGCTCCTAGATTCAAGTGTGCTCTTTTATTATGCCACTTATCATAGCCCAAACCCTAAGGGTAGGATTGATAGGTCATGTAAAGCTTTGGCTTATGTTATATGTTTCTTCGTGTGTACCACTTCTAATCTACTTGGATCCTAGTTAGTGAGGAATCATGTGCTAAATCCTAGGTGTATTAGAGGATAGGTGGCATATGAGATCCCAAATTCAGTCTCCACTCTTTTCAGGTTGACCACATTCTTGAGGTTGATTTGGGGGAAATCTTGGACCCATATGTTCTTGTACTAGACATTTGTACTACTTTCTCTAGCATTTCTTAAAGGTGCTATCACATAGAGTTTCATTTAGCTCTTCAATCAAGATCTATTTTGTGTTTACTCTCTCTCTCTCTCTCTCTCTCTCTCTATATATATATATATATATATATATATATATATATATATATATATATATATATATATATATATATATGTGTGTGTGTGTGTGTGTGTGTGTGTGTGTGTGTGTGTGTGTGTGTGTGTGTGTGTGTGTGTGTGTTGATTAAGTGTGTATTAAGTCTCTAATCTCCATTATGCTTAAGTCATGAGTGCCACTTTGGCCTTTCCACCATTTTCATCACATCTTCTTTATGGTGACCATTAAATGTCAAGAGATATCTATTGTAAACTTTACTAGTGAGAGTAGTGGTGTTTTCATGATCTATTATAGTGTCAAGAACAAGTTTTTCTTCTTGGTCAACAAGTAATGGTGGTTTATCATAGAGTGAATGAGATGGTATGGAACCTTTAAATGATCCCAATAACTAGTATGAAATGCATTTATGTGATAGTGAGAAGGTAAAGCAAGTCTAAATGAAACATTATTGATGACATGTGAGATGCGGAATGGTCCATAAAAACAAGGAGCAAGTTTAATAGAAGCACTAATGTCAATATTTGAACCCCACACTTTTCAATTCTCAGCATAGCATAATATGATTCTTGCGGTGTTTGTTTGCATGTTCGATGTGTTGTTCTTGTGAGTGTTTTATGTCAGCATGAACATTAGCATAAATGCAATAGAAGGCAACAAAAAATTCATCAACATCTGGAACAAATTTAGACAATCAACAAGCTAGCGTAGAAAGTGAATGTTCATAAACAACTTCAAAAGTAATTTCCAAGGGGCAAAACGAGTGGTGTTGTGATATGCACATTGCAAAATATGCAAGTAATCTTCCCACTTTTTCTTATGAGTGCACATATGCCTTCAACAAATCAATGATTTGTCACTTCAATTTATCCATTAGATTTGGGAAAAAAAGCAATCATAATTTTAGGTAAACCATGCCATGGAAAATACAGATTTCAAATACAAGGGTGCAACTTGATGTGCAATGAGAATTTTGTTACTTGGAATGAAATATGCTTGTTTACTAAAATGATCAATCACTCTTCAAATCGTATCATGCTTATGTGGAATAAGAGGAAAACCAGTAATGAAATCCAATGAAACATGTTCCTAATGTATTTTGGGGATAGGTATTGTATGCAAAAGAACTAATCTCTTACTTGTGGTAGACTTAATCTTTTGACAAACCAAACAAGATTCAATATAATTCTCAACATCAATGTCCATAGTAGGCCAAAAGAAATCATAACAAAAAATTTGATAAGTGCTAGCAAAACCTTGATAACCAATATATAATGTGTTATGCAATTCTTCAACGATCATGAGATGAAATGGTCGAGTAACACAAAGATTTTGCTTAAAATAGAAGAATTGGTCTTGAATGGTGTACTTCAAAAATGAATGTGTATCATGCTTAGTCATGTACAACCATGTAGTCTTGAACTCTTCATTTTGTGCAGATGTTTCAAGCATGGACACAAATGATATCAACAATAAATAGATTATTAAGAGATGGTCTTCTACTCAAAGTATCGGCCACAACATTTTCTTTTCCAAGATGGTATTGAATAAAAGGTTGAAAACTTTAAATGAAAGAGGCCCATTTAATGTGTCTATCCAATATTAAGGGTTGAGAGATCATATATTCTATGCTTCGTTGGCCCATTTTATTGAGAAAATCAAAGCCCATCAAATAATGTTTTATATTTTAAGTGCATGTATGACAATTGTGAGCTCTTTATCATAAGTGTTGTAATTTGTTTTAGCAAGTTTAAATTTTCAACTTTGAAAATCAATTGGGTGATTATCTTGCATAAGTGCAATACCTATACCATTTCTGCTAGCATCCAATTAAGTTATTTTAAACATAAGGAGTGGTTTTCTTCAAAAGTAATGTGAGATAATGTGTCTTATACAAAAAAATTCCTGACAAATTTTCCATAATTTTTACAAAGCCAAAAAATGATTTCAACTCATGTAGAATTTTAAGAATTGGTCATGATTTGATAGCTTCAATTTTATTAAAATCTACGAGAATACTATATGTCCTAAATACTCAATGTCAGATTGAAAGAAAGAGCCCTTTTGAGGATTCACATACAATTCATCCTTTCATAACAAATCAAAAACATGTGTAAGGTTCTCTTTGTGTTTGTCCACAAGCTTACTTAAAAGCAGTATGTCGACAAAGAGTACAATTGCAAAATCTTGGTGATCAATGAAAATGCAATTCATCATACATGTGAAAGTAGGAGGTGCATTAGTTAACCCAAATGGCATAACAAGAAATTCATAGTGCATTGTTTGATTTCTAAATGCAGTTTTGTGAATGTCATCCTGAGACATTTTGACTTGGTGATATCCCAATTCGAGGTTAATTTTACTAAAAACAACAGTTCCTTTCAATTCAACAAGTCATCTACCCAAGGTATAGGGAATTTGTTTTTTATTATGAACTTATTAAAAGCTCTATGGTCAATACACATACAAAAGGTACTATTCTTCTTCTTTAAAAGAATAATAGGTGCTCCATATGGTGAAATTCTAGGCCTGATGAGACCCCTACTGAGTAATTCT
The DNA here is from genome assembly GCF_014529385.1 of Adiantum capillus-veneris. NCBI lineage: Eukaryota > Viridiplantae > Streptophyta > Polypodiopsida > Polypodiales > Pteridaceae > Adiantum > Adiantum capillus-veneris. The sequence continues at coordinate 146,986,972 of NC_140933.1, read as the reverse complement.
TGGATTTGGGTATGTATCTCTTTATGTGCAAGTGATTTGCACAATAAAATGTACAACGGGGTGGTTAACTTCTAGGAATGATGTCAATTTTATGGTCTTTTGGTTTAGAAGGTGAAAAATGCCTTGTACTCCAAAAATGAATGTGTATCATGCTTAGTCATGTACACCCATGAAGTCTTGAAATCTTCATTTTGTGCAAATGTTTCAAGCATGGACACAAATGATATCATCAATAAATAGATTATTAAGAGACTTCTACTCAACGTATTAGCCACAGAATTTTCTTTGTCAAGATGGTATTGAATAGTAGGTTGAAAACTTTAAATGAAAGAGGACCATTTAATGTGTCTATCCAATATTAAGGGTTGAGAGATCATATATTGTATGCTTCATTGGCCCATTTTATTGAGAAAATCAAAGCCCATCAAATAATATTTCCAAATTTTAAGTGCATGTATGACAGTTGTGAGTTCTTTATCATAAGTGTTGTACTTTGTTTTAGCAAGTTTAAATTTTCAACTTTGAAAATCAATTGGGTGATTATCTTGCATAAGTGCAGCACCTATACCATTTTCGCTAGCATCCATCAAAATGATAGAGAATTGATAGAGAGAAATCAAGCAGTAATAAAATAGGCACATTAGTGAATGATTCTTTTAAAGCTTGAAAAGATTGATCATGTAATTCATTTCAAACAAAAGGTGTGGTTTTCTTCAAAAGCAATGTGAGATAATGTGTCTTATACAAAACAATCCTGACAAATTTTCCATAATCTCTATAAAGCCAAAAAATGATTTCAAGTCATGTAGAATTTTAAGAGTTGGTCATGATTTGATAGCTTCAATTTTATTAAAATCTACATGAATACTGTATGTCATAAATACTCAATGTCAGATTGAAAGAAAGAGCCCTTTTGAGGATTCACATACAATTCATTCTTTCATAACAAATCAAAAACATGTGTAAGGTGCTCTTTGTGTTTGTCCATAAACTTTCTTAAAAGCAGTATGTCATCAAAGAATACAATTGCAAAATCTTGTTGATCAATGAAGATGCAATTCATCATACGTGTGAAAGTAGGAGGTGCATTAGTTAACCCAAATGGCATAACAAGAAATTCATAGTGCATTGTTTGATTTCTAAATGCAGTTTTGTGAACGTCATCCTGAGAGTTTGACTTGGTGATAATCCCAATTCGAGGTTAATTTTACTAAAAACAATAGCTCCTTTCAGTTCAACAAGTCATCTACCCAAGGTATAGGGAATTTGTTTTTTATTATGAACTTATTAAAAGCTCTATGGTCAATACACATACAAAAGGTACTATTCTTCTTCTTTAAAAGAATAATAGGTGCTCCATATGGTGAAATTCTAGGCCTGATGAGACCCCTACCTAGTAATTCTTGGATTTGGGTATGTATCTCTTTATGTGCAAGTGGATTTGCGCAATAAAGTGTACAACCGGGTGGTTAACTTCTAGGAATGATGTCAATTTTATGGTCTTTTGGTTTAGAAGGTGAGAAATGCCTTGTGTGATTCACCACATGTGGATGATTCATGGGTATGACTTCATTGACAAGGACTAAGTACATATTTTCTTGTTTATGGATTAGCCCCTTGGCATGACACAAACTTACACACACATAATAAATCAACTATGATAGCATGTTGAGATAAAAATCACTCATCCACATGTTAGTTAAACCACTAACCACGAGAACAATAAGCAACTATAAATAAATCTTGTATCCCTATTTACATGATGATGCTAGAACACACCAATATGGTGTTTTTCTAGGCGTCCCAAGTCAATCACTTGTGAGGACGGATAAAATCATAACAAGATGGCCTTTGCCTAGGAACTATGTCCCACCTAGAGGGAATCCTACCTTGTTCTTGACATATGGACTACTTTTCATCTCATATAGGATGACAATTATTAGGCTGCTATTTCATGAGGTATTCTAGTGGATGGGACTACCATATAGTTATGTTGGTTGAGACACCCCGAGCTTAGAGAGATATCACTTTACAGATGCCACATGGAGGGAGACAATAGGTCTACTTCATCATTGCAAAGGATTATCTACCCCACCCTACATTTGCAGCTCACTCTCCTCCAACTATATTTGTATCACTTGTGTCCCCACATTTAGTCCCCCAATTTCTTTGCTTGTATTGCATCTTATCAGGTTTTTCTATTACCTTTTTTTCAAGAGATTTGTATTTTTCATATCATTGTTGTATCTTTTGGTCTCATAGATAGGTAACATTGGCCTTTTAAATACATTAATGAAATTGAACATTACATCTCTCTCTCTCTCTCTCTCTCTCTCTCTCTCTCTCTCTCTCTCTCTCTCTCTCTCTCTCTCTCTCTCATGTATAGAATATTGGCCTTTGGGAGAAATTTGAAGAATCATGAAATTCATCTCACACACAGACACCCCCCCCCCATCAATGAATTTCATGGTACAAGAATTAGTGGATCAATGTAGGGAGACAAAAGTGGGCATCTAGAGATAGGTAGTGATTTAAAAAAAGTTGTCCATGTTGGTTTTTTCCCTCGACAATAAGGATTTGAACTCATCACCTACCCGGTCCAAGGCTCATGCCCTGTCCATGTAACTCGATGTATTTGCTTGACCCAATGGGTGTAAGGTTAGGGGAGATTAGCAAGCGTAGTATTCGTGTTCGCATACTTAATTATTACACTGCTTACTAAATGAGAGAGAGAGAGAGAGAGAGAGAGAGAGAGAGAGAGAGAGAGAGAGATCGAGATCTAGCAAGTGTACAAGAAGTGGCTACTTATGTAGTTATAGCAAGTGGCTAGGTGCACCTCTCAAGGGTCACATTATATCTCTCTGAAAGGTCAAGGAATCAACCAAGTGGCCACATATGGCTCCTAGATATATGAGAGGCTATCTTGGACTCTTTGTGCAACTCACTATGCCAAGTGTGCTAGGCCTTGTGCCCTCACATGCTCATACGATGACTGGAATGTTGACTATAGAAGAGATGATTTTCACAGCAGTTGTCGGTATGGTCCAAAGGCCACAATCCCAACAATGGGAGAATCAATAACTAATAACTGAAATTGCATCACGTGAAAGTAAACTTGACAAAAAAAAAAGTAAACTTGGAGAGGGCCTTCCCATTGCACACATCTGCTTCGTCCCTAGTTTCTCACCCCAATTTCGCTTGGGCCTAAAATTGATGGCTATTTTTCTTGTCATGGGCCATTTAGCTTGTCAACCCAAGAAACTAGAAAAAAATCCAATCAAACAACATAAGAGTCCCTAAACCTCCATGCCAATACAAAAGGTCATCTGCAAATTTTTCCATCATTTGACATGCTCCAATGTCTAGTTCACCTTTTATTTTTCATCTATATTTTTTTTCGCGTTGAGAGTGTCATATCCTTGACATATGAGGCCTTCTTTGTTAGCTACGGTTAAGAGTGCTAGATCTTTTCACCTCTTAGTAGACTCTCGCCTTTGAGAATTTACATTAGCATTATAGATAGGTGGTCATTGTTCATGTTCAAAATTATACATATATGTAGCATACAATTTTTGCCATGATTTTTATGAACCAATTTTGAAAATGTTGAAAGGAGGACGTTCCACATGGCTACAAAAAAGCACTCAAATTAGCTAGTGAAAATAACAGAAATGCTAAAAAGCACTAAGGAAAATCCACTCACCTTAGTAATATATAGAGTACAAGCAGATGCCGAGCCAGAGGAGAACCTATTGTTATTGAGTGAAACCCTAAGAGGGATAGAACAACCCAAAGCAAGAGGAGAATCTGATATTGGTGAGTGCAACCTTGAGTGGGAGAGAACGACCAAGAGTAAGAGGTGGATAACTTACTAGATTTTTGTTTGGAAGGTCAATTCTTGGTGTATGCATTGATTGCACAATATACTTGAGTCTTGACTAGGGTAGGCACATGGCTGTGAAGTTGTTGAAGTCAGTTGGACTATTTTCAAATACCTCCAAGGTCCCTCCAACCTGGTTGGGTATTCGAGACCGATTTAGAGTCTCAAAGTCAATGTGGTGGAAACTAACACACCTTGTAGAATAGACTTTCCATCAAGGCTATCACCTGCCTCTATTACACATGCTAATAAATCTCAATTTATTCATGTTGATACTCTAAGAATCTACAAGAAGCCCCCTTTGGCTAGTTATGTCTCTTCGAGACCTTTGATGATATTGTCTTCTCTTGGAGTCATTTGATTGTAGGGTATGATCAAATTGGGTGTGAATATGCCTATCAAGCAGTGTGCTCTTTGTTGAGCGCAAAGTATTCTGAAGAAGCTCCTTCCTCAACTCTTCCCTGTTTCAAAACAAATGTAGCATGAGGTTGCCTTTTCAAATGAATTGATGTATAAGGTCATCTAATTGCTTATGATGTGATTGGATCCATCTATGAGGGAGACCAAACCATGATGAAATTTTGATGTTGTGACTATCGGAGCGACAACTGTGGAACAATAGTGCACGATAAAGATTACGAGTGTTGATGATGTACCACATCAAAGCACAAACTAAGATGGATTGACTCCTAAACCTTCCATTCACTATTGCACCACTTGGCCACTAGTCTGTTGGCATACCTCTTCTCCTCAGCTATTAAGAAAACCCTAAGTTGACTAAGAGCTCCATCCTTACTCAAGTTTAAATTTTGCTCAATTGTTGGTAACATTTCATTTATGTATGCACTCTCCGTGTACAAGTGATAGCACTTTCCTAGTCCTATTTTTCCTGCTTTCCCTTTGCAGAAGCTTGAGAAATGGGTGTGATGACAAGCCAATCTTGATCTTATAGACTTGTGCTTAGCAAAACCTCGATCTACTACGAGTAGATTCCATCAATTGTTAGAGATGCCTTAGTAATGTTTGTTGCAACCACCACTTTCCTTGTTCTTGGTGGTACTTGGTAGAAAATTCTTGTCTGCATTTCACTAGGAAAGGCACTATAAACTGAGAGTATAATCAACTCTTGAACATAAGGACCCAACTCCTCCCCTCTCATACAAGATCTGGCACACTGTATGAATTTCTTCTTCTTATCTTGTTAAAAAGAAAATAATATCACCTTCTGGCTTAGTTAAATGTATTTGCATAGCAATAATAAGTGCAACATCTAGATAGTAACTCTCTGGTTGCTTTGCAATCAGAATCTTGGCAGGAAACACACTTCTTGGAATAGTGAAAATGTTATAATAAAAAAAGTAATGAGAAAACTTCTTAGCATCAAATATAGCTGAGGTGGCTATAAGACGCAAATCTTTTCACTGCCTTACTAGGCTATTCAAGAACCCAAAGACGACATGATCAACGTGTGTTAAACTTTCGTATGCTTCATCAAACACAATAATAGAATACATTGAGAGTTGGCCAATACTTCTTTTAGAAGCATTCCATTGATCATATACTTGATTAGTGTCTCAAGCCCCATGCAATCCTTAGACCTAATTGTGCAACCAACCTCTCTACCAAGCCTATAATCAAATTCTTCAGCAACCCTCTCGATTATTGACAGTGTGGCCACCCTTTGAGTGTGTGCAGCCAATCTTTCCTTTTGTTGTGTACCTTGCTTCTTCTAGTTGTTTTTCTCGAGCTAGTTTCTCCAAGCACAACTAAAATGTAGTTTCCATGGATTGCTCTAACCAAGTCCTTTGCTCCTATTCTTACGATTTACTCATCTCCTTGGCTAAGGAAAATTGTGTCATTGCAACTCTCTAAAGTAAACACCAAGGCAAGAGGTTGTTGGTTGGGATGGGTGGTAGGGACAAGCGCATAGGAAGACTGTACTTATTGTTGCTAGGATGGAGATAGTATTGTAGACGTGGAGATGACACAAGATGTGCTCAAGGCCTAGAAACATCAAGAAAAGCCCAACTTTACAGCCCCCCAGCCCCCCCCCCCCCCCCCCCCCCCCCCCCCCCCCCCCCCCCCAACACACACACACACACCTTGCAACCCAGTGTCCACCAAAGACAACTACCAATTTGTGTATCATCAGCCATCCCTCCAGCCCCTCATCCTCCTCACATCCATGGCTTGAATCTACTCTCTTTATCCGTGGTGCTCATGGAGCTTCAATGGAAGTAGTGATCTCCCTCTTCTCTCTCTCTCTCTCTTTCTCTCTCTCTCTCTCTCTCTCACACACACACACACACACACACACACACATACATTTCAGCCTCAGTCAGTCATCTCTCTCTCTCTCTCTCTCTCTCTCTCTCTCACCACACACACACACACACACACACACACACACACACACACACACACACACACACACACACACACACACACACACACCCACACCCACACCCACACATGTCATTGTTGAATGGACAACTAAGAGGAAGTGAAAGGAAGATCTCTCTCTTCTACCTTGGCTTCCTCGCTCCCTCCCTTTACTTGCTCTTATATGAAGGATACAATGATAACTTTTAGTGCTGCTACTTTACTACTTTTAGACGAGTGTTATTCTTTAATAGGCTTTTTTTTCACGTGCTTCCAAGTGGCACAACTCTCATTGCAACATATTCTAAATAACTATTACATAATTAAAGTAAATAGTGTGCTTCATTAGCTACATTTGTGTTGAATTGATGTCAAGCCAAATGCAAGTGGCACATCTCTCATTGCAACATATTCTAAATAGCTATTACATAATTAAAGTAGCTAGTGTACTTCATTAGCTACATTTGTGCTGAATTGATGTCAAGCCAAATGCAATAGAGAAGACTGTATTAATTTTTTTTGACTCAATCTCACTCTATTGTGTGCATTCTTGTCATTTGTATAAGAATGTGTTTACTAATTTGTGGTTGTGTCATTTGAAGGTTCAACCAGAGTATACATCCTTAAAGAAGAAAATGGGGAGAGAGAGAAGAGAGAGAGAGAGAGAGAGAGAGAGAGCGAGCTTGTTACCTTTCATCAAAGCATGTTAAGTTATTTTTTAGTTGGTACCATCCTCGCAAAACAACTAAAAGAAGAGTTAGAATTTTTTCATACTAATGATGCAGATCATTTGTAATATGTTCTTTTTTAGATATCGTTCCCTTTTTATGTTTGGAGAAACCATAAAACATGCAAGTCTCTTTGCATGGGGGAGTTTGGACAATCCTTTTTAATTTTTATAATACATGGGAACGTGCCATTTCCATGGTAACATGCAATTTTTAGTGCGCTCATTTTACATCATCATCATCAGTATTGAGTAAAGAATTTTAAAGACTTTTACATACCCCTTCCATTTCAACATTCAATTGTCAATTGTCATAATCAATGCAATGTTGTCGGCTAAACCTTTGTCACTCATTACGCTTGTTGACATGATTTCTACCCTTCTCCCATTGGTATTCCTACAATCAATATAAACTAGAGGATAACTAGGTGATGGCATCGTCTTGTTTACTTGCATTGCTTTGTCAAAATGCATTGTCTACATAGAATGATCAACCATGCAAGTCTAGTTCTTTTTGTCTGGTACAATGCTTTTTTTTTCTCTCATGCTATCTAAAAGTATTTGGCCTTCATCCAATAGACTTGAGTGACTATATGCATTGAGCACACTAAGAAAGAGATAGTAGCTGGAGAGGTGCCATGGTGTTGCAACCAACAAAAAAATTTAGAGCGTCTTTAACTAGCCCTTGCTTGGCATATCCTCCTACAGGAGGACTTCGTACAACCCCAGAGTACACAAGACCACGTGCCTTGTAGGTGCAAGCATAGGTGAATGCATTTGGAAAGAGGCCTTTCCTTTGCAAGTAGTTAAAACAGCCCAAAGTTTCCTTTCCACAACCATGTTGGGCATATCTTGCAATCAACACGATCCAAGTAAGTACATTTCGGAGAGGACGCCCATCAAAGAATTTCGTTGGCACCACATTTGGCATACATATCGACCAACACACTATACTTCACCCAACAGTGCATGTCAGTAGCCCCATTAGTAGTCTCTTTGTGAATTCTCTCACCCATGTGATGGTCTTGCATAAGAACACAAGCCATTTGGCGTGGGTGATTGCATCTAGAGAGAGTCTTTCCCTTCGCAGATAAGATGCCCATCAAAAACTTTTTGTTGGCACCACATTTGGCATTTCATTGGCACCACATTTGACATACATATCAACCAACACATTGCCTAGCACTGCATGTTTTTCCAACAACCCAACTAGCAGTCTCCTTGTGAATTTTCTCATCCATGTGATGGTCTTGCGTAAGAATATGAGCCTTCAAGGTGTAGGTGATGCATCTAGAGAGAGACCTTCCCTTCACATCCAATGACCATAGCCCACAACTCCATGCCACAACCATGTTGGGCATATCGAGCAATCAATGTGCTCAAGAGATGACATCTTGAAGAGGATGCCGATCAAGAACTATTTGTGCTTTCTTGGGGGTACCACATTAGAAGAAGCACGAGCTGTTGGCAAGAATTAGTGCAGGAGATGCAGTAGAGAGTCATCATAAAAGAAACATTGGTTGCTTTTCCTGCCTATGCTTGTGCAACAAATATTGTTTCTTCCTTGTATTCGTTGCCGCTCTGTGGACACAAAATCGGTGACACTTTATCTTGAGAGAGAGAGAGAGAGAGAGAGAGAGAGAGAGAGAGAGAGAGAGAGAGAGAGAGAGAGAGAGAGAGAGAGAGAGAGAGAGAGAGAGAGAGAGAGAGAGAGAGAGAGAGAGAGAGACTTTTAGAGTGTTACATGTGGAGCAAGAAGAGAGCGCTAAGGTTCAATTCACGTGGCTAGGGTTGCACACTTGTACACAACCAACAACCTGCAACCAACGAGTTCACATGCAGGCTGAAAATTTGCAATCTGAATTGTAAGGACTGAAAAGTGTACTCCACGCAAACATCTTTTTCAGTTGATCTCATCTCGCTCCACTTGCTTAGGCATGGAACCGATTGAAAATTTCTCGCAAACACCTACGAACTAGGGGTCCATGTGAACTAACTCTAAGCTAACAGAGTAAAGAAAAACGTATTTGCAACTTGCATTCTAAAGCCAGTATGTACGAGCATTGTGGTTATGCATTGCAAAGTACTGCATATTGCAGATTTTCAATGGAAACAATTGTCTAGATGTACCTTGTTTAGGTATCAATCTTTTTTGTCATACAGCTCGGCGAAAGTTGGGTTGAGCAGCATTGTGCACGAATCAAGCTATTTCCTTGCCAAGAATTCTCACAGCCAGTTCGGATTTGGAAGTTACAGGTTCATGTTTGTCATGTCATTTTCGAGACTCGTTGTTTTTTGATTCAAAATGAACATTATTCTTTTTTATTTGAATTGACTTTATTGTTTAAAGCTTCATTTTGGACGAGACCTTGTCTTGTAAGCATTGAACAGTATCATGCTCAGTATATCTACATGTGTATGTGTGTGTCGTTGCTTGGTGGGAGCTCTACCTGTTGGCGGCCTATTGCATGCACGGCATATTGCGCCTTCTCGTTGTGTCAGATGCCATGAAGCTGAGGAGGCTATGCCACAATTATTGTGGGGCTATCGCTACTCTAGATCCTTCATTCGACAGGTGTCAGTTGCACTTCGGTTCCGTTTTCCTTTTCTGGCACTTTTCACATACGGTTTTGGCTTTTTTGGGTGCTTCAATCTCCATAGTCTCAGTTTACAGTCTTTTTTGGTTGGGTCAAATTTTGAATTTTGTGGGCCATTTGGCACCATCGCAACTTCTTATGTTTCAAGGCACTAGGGTAAAGGGGCCAATAAAAACCACCCCCCTTTAGGAGGACTGCCGGGGCCAGTTTTTTTGTGCACTTTAGGACCCATTGTGAGACACAAATGGGTGAGAGTTGGGGCGGACAATGTAGCCAACTTGCAATCGTGGCCATTAGATCTTGGGTTCAAGCCTTGTTGGCACAATGGCTCTAAATGCCCCCCCATTCTGGTTTCCTATTTACACCCATTTTTTATACACATAAAAAATATTGTGCGGGCGTTCTTCGCCTGTATAAATGCAACTTGATTCCAGATTTTTGCTACTGGTAGAGACGATCTCGATCTTCATTTTGAGCATCTAAGCACTCGATTCCGTTTAGCGTGCTTTTCGTTTACCCTAATGCTGACCCGTTTTCCTATTTCAAACTATCGCTTGGTCAAGCGCTGCATTTTGCTTATTATGCTGGAGACATCTATATCTATATCTATATTAAAGAGATAGGAGGAAGTTCCACGTGGCTGCAAATCCCTGCAGCCCCGTCCTTTCTCTCCCTGTTTTCCCCTCCCTGCTGTCTTTGTGGCGTAGCCAGCAAGCCATGTGGCACATCCATTTTCCCTCCTTTTGTAGCCATCGTGGCGCCCAACAACCATCCGAGCTTGAGTGTAACGCCAAGCATGCGAAACTGAGTCAAGCAGTAGCTAGCTCTTCTCAGTGCGCAAGCCTCGAGTTGTGGGTACGTAGGGTGGAGCCTTGCTCAGCCATAGGAGGATCTCGGCCAGCACGGCCTCCATGTTGGCTTTCTACTCTCTCTCTCTCTCTCTCTCACCTTGGTTTGCGGGCTGCCACAATGGATGCGCTGGAATGACGTGCTCTCTCTCTCTCTCTCTCTCCCTCTTTCCCCCAGCTTTGCAGTCAATGTTCTTGAGGTGCGCACTCTCTCTCTCTCTCTCTCTCTCTCTCTCTCTCATCTGCTTCGCAACGTCCTTGAGCTGCGGGTGCAAAACGGTTAAATTACATGTTGTGAGGTAAGGGACCCGTTGGCTGAGAGTTCCCTTGCATTCCACCCGCAGGTTGAGGTTGCACATACCTGCACCTTAATGGTCTTGCTTACTCCAGTCCCCAGAGCTTGAGGGCAAACCCATAGTTTGAGGGTGAGGAGCCTGTTGGTGAGGGGCCGAGGAGCGAGCGATATTGAGGAGCGTTCCAGTTGCAGTGCATCCAAGGGCCGTGTACCAGTAGCTGCTCATTGCATGCACGAATGTGAGTAGAAATCACACGGTGGAAGTAGGCAGAGCTAGAGGTCGCGGATTGCACACGGGTGGCAGTGGCTAACGGCCTCGATGGGGCTGACTCCAACCCATGCATCATGTGTGTTACGCTCTGCACCAATGTTAGCAAATATGTGTCGCTGTTGGCGTGTTGGTAAAGAAGGGATGAGAGAGAAAATGACCATGGTCACTCTCTCTCTCTCTCTCTCTCTCTCTCTCTCTCTCTCTCTCTCTCTCTCTGGTAGCGGCTTGGCTAGAACGTTATTGCACTCCTCAAGTGCCTTGGCCAACGAGTCCTTGATAGAGGATACCGATCGATGGAGCAATTGTCTCTCGGTGGAGGATACCAATCGATGGAGAAGCTGCCTCGCCCATGGGGCACCCTATGGCCCAATGCGTCGGTTGAGGCCCCCGCGGCCTCTAGATTGAAGGCATTATCAACCAAAAACTGGCACCTAGCTGCCCAGGGGCCAAAAGCATCGTTCACCTAGCTCCGAAAGAGGTGATGAAAACCTTCAAATTTGAAATATTTAGTGATGGGTTTCAACTTCTGCCTTTTTCTATCTTTCACATTTGACACACTACTGTAATTCTTGAGTATGTTGACAATTTGCTATTCATGCTTTTCCATCACCCTCCTATGAGTATGTCGCTCTTACATGATTCTCCTTCTCTCTCTCTCTATGTGTGTGTGTGTGTGTGTGTGTGGAGAGTCATTTGTGCCCTTTTATACATGAAACCAAGCTTGCCTTAAGTGAGAAATTCTTTTATGAAACTATATGGACATGGGAAAAACGTTGTGCATTACATTCAAATCGTTTTTTTTTCACCCTCCTATGAGTGTCACTCTTACATGATTGTGTGTGTGTGTGTGTGTGTGTGAAGGAGTCATTTGTGCCCTTTTATACATGAAACCAAGCTTGCCAGGTGAGAAATTCTTTTATGAAACTATATGGAAATGGGAAAAACGTTGTGCATTACATTCAAATCGTTTTTTTTTCTCTCCAACAAAGCTCACAGACCATCGAAGTTGCTTCCTACCATGCTAACGACTCCTCATCGCTTTGATCTACAAGGCAGGAGGTGTGACTTTTCGAAGCTCGATTGCTGCAATCTTAAGGGTTTTGCAGCAATAATATACAACTGTCTTGGAGGCAAGCAAGTGCGGGAGGCTTCTATGATGGGGCACCCAAATGCGGGCCTAGCCCAATCAATAGTTGAGAGAAGCAATAGGTGGTCGTCGACATGGCCCTGTAGGAGGTTGAGAGTACGAAGAAGTGTAGCGCTTTGGCAAAACTATGTACGATCTCAGCTTGCAAGATGGGCTACTTGCAAGTGCTCGGTTTCTCGCTCTCTGCTCGATCTATGGGGTTGTGGTACGGAGGTGCCTTCGTCTTCACCTATACAAAAGGGGGACTTGGGTGTTTATAGGTACAACCTACAGGTTCCACGCTGTGTTTGTCTGCAACGAGTTATTAGGGTTAGGATTAGCGTCCTTCATCAGCGAGAGATGGATTATGATTAATCGTGAGAGAGAGAGAGAGAGAGAGAGAGGCCGCCGGAGGTGGCCTGCCATACTAGTTACTCTTGATGTCTATATGATTTACTTTGACTATTTCAACTCTCGGAGCCTTATGGTGCTCCACTTTTTGTATCTCTTCTTTTTCGTGGGTTTTCCTTACTTGGAGGTTTCCCACTTGTATATATCAGCAAGATTTACAAAAAAAAAGTGTGTTTGTGTGTTTGAGAGAAGATCTCTTGATCTTTTTGTTTGAGAACTCATAAAGCTTCTTCTTCGTCGTCGACTTGGCACTGTGTCGTCTTCTCTTTCAAGTCTGCTGCAAAAATAGGCTGGTGTGCTCGTTGGAAAAGAAAACTATTGATATGATGCCACTGTAGCCGACAGGCTCCACATGGTGACCAAAGAATCTGGAACAGACCTGAATTCAACTGGAAACAGAACTTGAAAGGTACTTCACACTTTGAAGATTTTTGAGACTTGAAGTGGATATAGAAGAGGAAGAGTTCCCCTCCAAAGGGTATTGGCTCCTCAACTAGGTGTGCCTCGTGGTATTTCTTCAGTTCATTGACAAAGTTACAACTGTTGGAGCGTACATACACTCATCTGAGTCTTCCATGCATTCACAATCTGAGGACTAATGGCACTGCCTTAGCCTCTCTTTTATAGGCCCTGGCCCAAAAGGGCCCTAAAAGCAGTTTAAAAAGCACAAGTTATTTTGCAAGTCCATAAAGCAGTTAAATCATCTGATGACTTTACATGGCATTCTACTCACAAATCATCTGGTTTCATGACTAAGGCCAAAAGCAATCCCAATGCAAATCTGCCATGTCAACCCTGATCCGTACGGTGCCGTGCCAATAGTCCAGATCAGATGCATTGGTTCAGATCTTGGTGCTCCACATCGGGTTTGGTGCGACTCCTTTCTTCCCCGCTCACTTTGGTCAAGAGCAAGCATGCCATGTCATCACTTTGCAACAAGGCACATGCACCTTTTCCCTAAGGCCAGAAAGCTCCTGGTGGCATTGCCATCTGACTCTTGGGGAAAGGTGGCATCTGGTGATGCAAATCTTGCGTTTGTTGCATGTGTGTGTTTAAACTGTTGTTGCACTTGCTTCTGAATTTGCTGCTGCTGGCTAATAGCTGAGCTGGATATCTTCTTGTTATTGGAAGGAAGCCTTGGTCACTTTCACCTTCACTGTGAGTTTCAAGTAAGGGTTTACCTTGGAGAGTGCACGTGTGCGAAAGCGTGAGAGGAGAGAAAAAAACCCAGAGATGCAAGGAGGGGGACTTGTCAACTCCCCCATGACCATCATGATCATGAGCCCATCACCCCCCCATAATCATTATGACCATAAGCCCATCAAGGGCGACATATACAACATCTTCAATGTGTCTCAGAATGATCACCCCTCCCTCTGCGTATTTGCATTAGAGGAGTTTGCTTTTGGTGAAAGTGTCTATCTTTCAGAGGTTGTTGTCATCCTCTCTCCACTTAGCTTGCCAGGGCACTTTTTACTCTCTTTAGGAGAGATTTTTACCCTAGTTTTCAGTTTTTACACTTGCCATGTGGCTAGTTATTTCGAGGTTTGAGAGTTTCCAGATTATTACCTTCAGGCCGCTTTGTAATGAGTGATGTACTTACCCTCAGAATCAGCACCATTTGAACATTCTGAGGGACTTTGTAAGTAATAGAAATCAGCCTCCTTTGTTTTATATAAATAAATAAAAAAATTATATATATATATATATATATATATATAGAGAGAGAGAGAGAGAGAGAGAGAGAGAGAGAGAGAGAGAGAGAGAGAGAGATGAAATGATATATCAACGTCTACAAAAGGCCAAAATGACCTATGAGACCAACAAGTTACAAACTGGTGAATCTGTACAATGTCTGTGTGCTTAAAGAAAGACTAAAAAACTAAAATGAGTGTTGTAGTGAAAGTGGGATGGAAAAAAAAGTGGGGGATAGACTAGAGATTCTCTAGCCAATACAAAGATACAAAATGAGGGTTGATAATCTGGAAGAGAGAGAGAGAGAGAGAGAGAGAGAGAGAGAGAGAGAGAGAGAGCGCTGGATCTGCGTTGCTTTCGGTGATAAGGCCATGCATGTAGACGCTTTTGAATGCCTTTGACTTGGATCAATTTTTTGGGTAGTCAAGCCTTTTCTCATACCTTCCTCGTAGGCCAGGCCGGCCTTGCTGCTTAGCTTCTTTTGTAGGTCGACAACCCTCTACACAACCATAATTAGCATTGATAGCTGCTTTGCTTTTACCATGTTGATCCTTAACAAGCTTCCATGTAAACTTCTATGCTTCCAACATTGTTATAAACAATGGGGTACTTACCAAGTTGCTATGAAGCTAACGACATTGTTCATGTAGGGCGATTTGAGGATGGAGGCGAGACCGGACCTTGCCGGTCTTTTCAGATTACCGACTCTCTCCCATCGGTCCCGCTCATCACCGCATTTGCTACTGTGGGGCTCTTTCTTGATTTTGATTGGTGTCCTTTCCTTTCTTGCCTTCCTCTATGCAGCAATTTTGTCCAAGCTCTTACCACCTTCTCGAGTCCCCTTTCTTGCAGCCATAGAGAATGATTGGTCAGTATATCCCCCGCCCCCCTCCCAACACACACACACACACACGCACACATGCACACAAACACAACCACCTCTTTCAATAAAACAGCTTTGTTTGCTTGCTTTTGTTTTTTTCCTTAAAGAACCGAATTTTAATTGTTCTAGCTTGCAGTTCACCATTTTCATCTTCCTTTTTTTTTCAGGGCGGGAGGGAGGGTGTTGTATGTTTGATACATTGTTGAACACGTTTTCCATCCTCATGCATTTTGGCTTGCCTAAGGCCTTAGTAGACTCCTTGCATTCTTGGGAGCAATTTTGGACCGTTCGATTAAGCTTGTTGAATAGGGCTACATGGCAAAGTCACTGCTTTTGATGGAGTGTTTGAGACACATAACTGCACATAGGGGAGAGAGAGAGCAGTGTGTAGTGTGCAGGGCATCACTCCTAGCACCACACTGTACATGAGAGGGAAAGAAAGCACTCGAAAGCACTCCATAGCTCTTAACCTGTGACAAAAGCTGAAATGAGGCCTCTCCCAGCATAAAAATCAGCGCCCATTTTTCTGCAAGAGGCAAGTGCATGAAAAGTTGACACTTGGCGCATTTACAAGCATTTGTCCGTTTCGGGCTCGCCGCTTAAAAATATCCTGACCGGTTGCCCAGTTGACTTCGTGGCAGAGTTGTAAAATGTTCCCCTAGTCATACCGGAGGTAATGACGCGAACACATTTCACGGCCCAAAATAGCAGTTCCCTAAATTTTAGGAGATGCTTCCGTTGGGCTCCCACTGGTCTTCTGACCATCTATCCTCATTGGGACCGCATCCAAAAGTGCAATGTGGCCCAACTGTCGGATACTTTTTGTTGGTAGTCCCACCTTGACTTTACGCCTTAATTGAGTTCACTTCCTAGTATCCACCAACTTGCTAAGTGCGACGGGGGGACCTATATGATCTTGCTCTGAGCCTAGACATCCTCTTACCATACGAATTCCAGTGCCGACCACTTCCCGTCTGCGGGTGAATCTACCGTTCACATTGGCCATACAATGTCCGACCGTTTGCTACTTCAAAAAGAGGGTCTTAAACAAATAAAATAAACCCCATTGGAAAGAAACCAACAACCAAGGTTAGCAGTTGCCACATCTCTGTGACATGGTTAATAACTGCCACGTCCTCGTGACATTGATGACGTGGCAAGCTGTACGGATTTTCGCGTTTTGTGTTGGCTGATGACGTGGCAGTCTGTACAGATTTCCGTAAATTATACTGGCAGCTTTTTGGCATTGCTTTTGGGACTAGAAGCTTTTGAGTTTTGAAGGCTTTTCACTGTAACTGCTTTTCAGGCCAAGGGCCTTTAAATATGAGGTTAGGGCTCATTCTCTGGCATGCTTCCTGGAGAAGGTGTAAAGTTTGGAGTATCGGCTTATACTGTGTTGATGCAATATAAAGAAATACTGAAAGGGGCGCCAAGGTTTTGGGGCCAATACTCTCTGGAATGGAAATCCGCCACTCTGTGTCGCGTGTCGTCTCTCTCTTTCAGTTCAGTTGTTATTGAAGTGCTAAAAATCTGTTCAATCTGTTCTTTTCTATTGGCACGTGGTGCTTGCGTTGTGACAGTGGTATCAGAGCATCAGGCTTGTGCTTTTCTGAAAGCTTACCGATCCTACAAAAGAGCAGACCAGAGACTTTTGGAATTTATTCGAGGTATCTTCGGCCTCGGACCCCGGACTTATTAGCCACTCCCACCCTCACTTCATTGTGCATCGGGCGCGCTCCCGTCTTCATCGCTATGTCTTACAGGGCATAAGCCATAAAGAACCCAAGACTTGGAATTCATGGATTGAGCAGAATATTTGCAGTTTCTACTCAACGAGCTTCACGACATTCTTTCGCGACATCCTCAGCAGAATCTTTCGATGTTGCAAAGTTTTCAACAATTTTTGAGCTACATGTTACCCCCTCTGATGCCCCAGGTGGTACCTCCTCCTTTGGCACCAGAAAGTACTAGAGCTTCCAACCGGCAACCTTCTTAGCCGTCTGTTCTGATCGGGGGAGTCTTCAGGAATATGGTGCAACCATCTGACCATGATCGAGTGCAACCGCCTTTGCCACTGCCATTGCCCCCACCACCACCACCACCATCGCCACCAAGCTAAAATGGTTGGAGCCCATATGGATACCCTTATTATCCATACCCGGGATATGTGTCTAACCAACCCAAAGATTTCAAAGATGGTGGCACGATAGTCAAATTTTTCACTTTCTCCGGGGTGAAAGATCGCAAGAAAGCATTGCAGTTCCTACAACAATTCGACAACATCTATGCGTTGGGGAACTAAACAGAAGAATCCAAGATTTCTCGAGCAGCGGGATTTCTTAAAGATAATGCTATGCAATGGTGGAGTTCAATCGTGACACAACCGCATGCTCCAAGGACCTAGCAAGCTTTCATGACAGTTTTTGCATGTAGTTACATGACTTCGATGTTTGAAGTCTGGATTTTGGCAGAGTGGGGCAACTTGAAAATGCTTGCCACCGAAACCGTGGACGACTATAACCAAAGGTTTCTCGACGTGTACCTTCCGGTGTCCTTCTTTAAGTTCATTTCCTTGGAGGACTAGTGCGAGGGCTACACCATTGGACTATCATCACCATTGTGGGAATATTGTCTCTCCAAGCAAGTCTCTACCATGCAAGAGCTTATGGACCATGCTGCGGTCGGCTACAAGCTCATGAAAGGAAAGTTGAAGTTTACCACCACAAAAGAACCTCCGGCCACTAACCAGAACTCCCAGCAACAATGAACAAATTCTCGGGAACCTGGTGAAAACCAACCTCAACGACCTCGTCTGACACACCGTCAACGAGACGCCTTGTTACGAGAAGGCAGATGCTTCGAATGTTTCCAAACAGGGCATACGTTCAATACATGTCTTGAGCGAGCCTCAACGTCCTCAATGCAACCTTTTGCTCCCACGTTAGACAGATCCCCGGGGCCACCTCCGGCCAAGAAGGCTAGACCTGCTATTGGACTAGTACCCAATATTTATGGTATACACCTCGAGAGTTTTAATGAATTATGCAGAGCTATGGAGAAGTCAACGGCTTGAAAGCCCTTATTTTCTTTGACTCGGGAGCTATGGAGAACTTCATCCATCCAGAATTCTTGAAGCAGATGCACTTTGATTATGATGCAGAGGGTGGAGAAATTGAAGCTGAGCTAGCCATGGGGCAAACTCAAAAAGTGGTACCGCTCATTGGTGCACTTCGAATGACTATACAAGATTATCATAAAAAAGCCGGTTTCCACATTATGAAGTTGTGCAAATGTGACGTTCTCTTGGGCATGCCCTGGCACGACAAGAATGATGCAACTCCCCAGTCCGGAACTGAACCATCACTGTGATGTAGAAGGGCAAGCCCGTTGTCCTCAAAGTTCGGCTGTCCAAACAAAACCCTGAATGACCTCTCTAGTAGTTTTCTAGTTTGATACTTTTGAACATTGTTTGAGAAAGTATTGTTTGAAATTTGTTTGAAATGGATGCTATCTGTTTTAAACCTGTCTTGGTGCTGATTTGAATTGTTTGACTCTGGTTTTAATACTGGTTTCAATAATTGGTGATTTTACTCCCGAGTGGAGAAGTGAGAAATACTATTTTGGTATTGTCTGAACCTCGGAACGACGCATGCCGATGCTTGGGGAGCGTTCTGTTGTATGCTAGAAAACCTCGGAACAACATAGGTCGATGCCTGGGGAGCGTTTGGTTGTATGCTTGAACCTCCAAGCGACGCAGACTGTGGTCTGGGGAGCGTTTGGTTGTACAGTCTTTTGAGCTCATGGCCCGGACCTTATTAGGTTATTTGCGTGGAGAGTGGACGAGGTAGTTGTTGAGTAGCTTCATACCGCAGACCGTTTGTCTCGGGGAGTGCTCAGTGGCGCTGTTTGTTGTGTCTTGTAACATGCATATGTAAGCATTTGTGTTGCATTGTGATGTGTCAACTATTGAATATTCCTAATTGGATGAGATTGCCTGGGTATGTAATTTTAGTGCATCAAGACACCCGTGGAAGATCAGAACGATCTGGGTGTGATGGCTAATTTTACTACGCCGGAATATCAAGAGTTCTGATCTGGGCAAAAGGAGAAGCTAACTCCTTAACAAAAAGAGCAAACTGATTGTCCCTTGGAATTTTTTTTGAGCTAACTTGAGTTGTTTTGCAGATATGCTGTAATTGCGGACGATTACTCTCTTTCAAGAAGGGGAGATGTCACAAATTGCTGACGTGTTAAAGCCCTGAAGAAGGGAGTCAACTTGTGGATGTTGGCAGAGGGGCCTAAACCCTAAGAAGAACAAGTAACAGAAGAAGAAGTCCTACCAACTTATGGGGACCCCGTCCGATGGGCCCCCAAGTGACATAAAGGAAATAAAGCAGGACCCACACACACACACACACACACACACACAAAAGAAATTGCATAGCTGTTGATGACTTGTCAGATTTTCAAAAATTACACTGGTTGATGACGTGGCAGGCTGTACGGATTTCCGCGTTTTGCATTGGCTGATGAGGTGGCAGGCTCTATGGATTTTCATAAATTACGCTGACAGCTTTTTGGCATTGCTTTTGGGACCAGAAGCTTTTGAGTTTTGAAGGCTTTTCACTGTAACTGCTTTTCAGGCCAAGGGCCTTTAAATATGAGTTTAGGGCTCATTCTTTGGCTTGCTTCCTGGAGAAGGTGCAGAGTCTAGAGTACCGGCTTGTACTGTGTTGATGCAATATAAAGAAATACCGAAAGGGGCGCCAAGGTTTGGGGCCAATACTCTTTGGGATGGAATTCCGCCACTCCGTGTCGCGTGTCGTCTCTCTCTTTCAGTTCAGTTGTTATTGAAGTGCTAAAAGTCTGTTCAGTCTGTTCTTTTCTATTGGCACGTGGTGCCCGCCTTGTGACATCTCTCACTCCAAAAGGTCTCTTTGTAGCTGGGGGCGCCCAAATATGAGAGTGGAGGCTGTATTTTCAGTTTTGTGAGTGGATTTTCAGGTTCTGCAACTTTAATGGAAAGCTTGCCTTCTCCCTTGTCTCATGTAGTGCAATGATTCCACTCTCGTGCATCTCTCTCCCCCTTACACATATGGTAATGCCCCACTAGTTGGGCTCCTCAGATGACTATGTACAATCTTGTGGGTTTTATGCGCGTTTGGCAAGGCAAGGGCCTTCTAAACAAGAAGTGGATTAGCTAATTGCTAGTCCCCCACAGGTACGCACATTTCCATCGCAAAAGATTGCAAAACAGGAGAGTTTTTTTACGTGAAATCTCGTCCAAATCAAAGGGGTAGTGTCCCATTGCGTGCGGGAGCTTTTGAAACACTCATAGGTGTGTTTGCTTTGCTCAAAACGATCCAAAACAAAGAGTCACAGCTTGCTGCGTTTATTTGCAGGTTTAGGGTTTCGCACCTTAAGTGCAAGATAACACCAAGGAAGCCTTGGGGTGGTTATACAGGGGTTTAGGGCCTAGGCACCCATCAATTACTAAAACAGAAATTCACAGCATGCTGAAATTTACTTACAGCTCACGGGGAAGCTTCTAAAATGCAAGGGAATGCGTCCTAGGCTTGTAAGTTTGACCTACAGAGATTTTGGTGCCGTTATGTTGCCGAAATGGGGTCAAAAACCTACTATTTTTCCTCATGACAGGTTTGGACAGCTTGGTGAGAGTTTGGTCTAAGTGTTCGGTCGTTTGCTTTCAATTAAATAAAGAAATATCGAAAGGGGCGCCAGTCTTTTGGGCCTACAGGGTGTCAATCTTCGTGTGCGCAGTGACATTCTAGTTGGATTAAGTCCTTGTGATGTCTTGTCCGTGTTTGTTTCAAGTTGAGTACTTGTTTCAAAGTTTCAGTCAAGTCAGCTTCTTTAACTTATTTTTCCTATGCCTTTTGTAAAAGAATTTTTAAGTGAATTCTGGTTTGTGTTCGGCTATTTTTGTTTAGTAACAAATAAAGTAATTAAGTTTGTCTTTACATGCTTTCTTGTGTCCCTTGCATTTTTTTTTGTTAAGGTATATATTTATATATTCTTGTATGTTGACTTGTGGGCAAAGTTTATGTAATGCAAAGGGTACACGTCCCACTTAGAGAGAGAGAGAGAGAGAGAGAGAGAGAGAGAGAGAGAGAGAGAGAGATTCGTTACTCAGGTACTACTGCTTACTGGTTCCCTTAACTGGACCTGTAGTCATTATTGCAGTCTATTTGCATTGGTTGAGCATGAAACTCTTCAAGCATGCCTAGCAATTTTTGCTGGGCTGTCCGTTGTAATTTTTGATGTTACAGTTGCGAAAAAGAAGAGGTAAGAACTAACACACATTGACTTTAGCATTGTTGTCATCAGTCTCCTGCTTTTTGGAGGTGGCCTCAAGAGGAAACATTTTACGCCTTTCGCAAAGGGAAGGATAGAGGAGCTAGTTTTAGTTAATCATGTTTGAAAAGTGGTTGCAATCTTTATGATGTCAGCTATTGTTGACTAGTGTGTCTTTGAATGGGAAGAAAGACTTTCTATAAACATAGTAAAAGTATATGCTTTGAACTGTGCCGGTGACTTGCCACTTGTATTGCCCCATAGTGCTATTGGGCATGTGCAATTTGTACCAAGTGATGGTGGAGGTTTTACAATATGTGCAGTACTTTCGGATGACGCCTTTAGTTTTTAGGCCAGCTTCAATTAGAGAATTGTATTTCACTAAGATGACATCCAAAATTGACTTAGGCAATTGAATAGTGATGGCGATGCAAAATTTACGAGGTAAGCTGTTATTGATTTTAAATTATTCGTTGTTCTATCCTGTCTCAGAGCTAGGATTGTTTTAGTTTATCCCTTTCAAACTCTCTCACAATTTGCAAGAAGTAAAACCAAGCGTTGAGCTACTATGTACTCACATTACCAACACATAATGGTGGACACCTCTATTGGTGTGTTTGCTTGAGGCATGATAACACCTGTATGATATGCATGGTGTAACAATTGTATGAGGTCCATAATTGCTTCGCAATCATTGATTCTAGCTCTCATTTGTTGCTTTCAAATGGTGGTGTGGTTGTCAAATTGTGGTATCTAGCAGTCGACTACATGGTTTGGCTGCACCATCTAATGTGGACAAAGCTTTTGGTAGATTTGTGTAGAATTTGCACACTTAATGGCTGGACCATTCTTGATGATTGATTTTATCATATCACTGGTTTATCTGTTGGTTATATAGGTGTTTTATCCCTATGATGCCCTCTTATATTTTTCAGGTGACCTATGGTCAAATTTTGTGTGTGTGTGTGTATTACATATAGACAAGGGTGGGCTAGAACTAATAGCTTCTTGTCATCACTCTTCTGCTTTTTGGAGGTGTTCTCAAGTGTCAACATTTTTGGCAACAAACATTTTTTAGAGCGAAGGATGGAGGATCTGGCTTAGGTTAATCATGTTTGAAAAGTGGTTGCAATATTTATGCTGTTGTCGACACACTATGTCTTTGAATTTGAAATGAAAAGACACGTTTTGGTGACCTATTGAAAAATGAACGCTTGGAATTGTGTCGGTAGCTTGTCCCTCTTACATGTCTCATAGAGCTACAGGGGATGATAATTTGTACTAATAGGGGTTTCACAATATATGGAGTACTTTCAGATGACACCTTTAGCTTTTAGATCAGCTTCAATCAAGAATTGTATTTGACAAAGATAATTAACTTTTGATTCTCACTGTCCCCAAAGAGTTGGTCTAACGGTAGGGCTTTGGCCTCTAAACTGACAAGTTGTTGGTTCAAATCCCCCGTTGGGTCACACTCGAGAGGGACACCTTGTGCACACCTGGTGTTCACGTTGCTAGGGCTCTTGCCCTTGGACACTCGAGTGCTTCCTCCTCCTTGGGTGACCCACCCGAAGAGAAGGTTCCTAGCTCGTTGCCAGGAGTCCTTTTCGTCGTTCCTAGCACGTGGTCCATCCATGGTGTGGCTCTTGCCCGATGGTACGCCGCCCTTGCCCGACCATGTAACATGGCTAATATTTGGAAGGATAAGCACCTCCCCTGTGGGCTATTTGGTGTGTCCAAAACAAAAAAAAAACCATTCGATTCCTACTTATGCACAAACCTAATGGTTTATGAGCCCCACTACCTAAGATAAAGAATAGTACCACCATCTCTTTTAACATTTTGAGTAGAGCGGGGACTTATGTTTTGAAAGGTTTTCTATTGCCATTTTGTTTAACTTTCATTTCACTTTTGATTGCACAAAGGTTTTTCAAGAACTAGTACACTGTTGTGTTTGGTTTAGTTTCTCTCTTTAATAAGTCTTGGTCAGCTTTATCCTGGAACTTGATATCCAAAATTGACTTAGGCCGCTGAAAAATAATGGCAAGGCAAATTTTGTGAGCGAAGCTATCATTGATTTTAAATTATTCCTCAAAAAATCTCTCAAAATTTGCAAGAAGCAAAACCAAGCCTCAAGGTACTTTGTGCTCACATTACCAATACACATTCTTGCTTGGAAGTGGACACCTCTTATGGTTGTTAGCTTGAGGCATGATAATACGTGTATGCTATGTATGGGGCATATTGCAGTGAGTGTAACACTAGTTAATATTTTTTGAGACCCAAATTTGCTTTAGTTGTTTACAGTTTCACAATCATTAACAGGGGTTGCATTTCTTGTATCAACAATTGGTGTTGAGTGCACACAAATTGTAATTGTGTCCATTTTTCAATGTTTTATATATTGTCAAGTTGAACAACTAGTTTGAAGCTCTAGGTATAAATATCCCTTTGTAGAAATGTGAAAGTGCTTTTGAATTAACCTTTAAGCGATAGCTCTTTTCTCTTTGGCAACAAGTTCAAGCTTAATTTGTATGTTGAGGCCATGAAAAGCTTCTCTTCTTTTTAATTCTTCTTGTCTCTATTGAGTGTGCATGCTCTTTCTGTTTTGCATTGCAAGTGTGCTTGTGATAGTGTGTGTGTGTGTGTGTGTGTGTGTGCGCGCGTGCGCTCAGAGAAGTGATCTCTTCAATGCTTGTATGTGTGCTCTCTTTTGTGTGAGTGTGCGATACGTGCATGTGTGCGGGGAAGGGGAAGAAGCGGGAGCACTATGTGTGGGTCTCCTTATTTCATTGTATATAAAGAAGAAGGGGTTAGTGGTTAGTGGGCAACATTAAATGTCCGGCTTGGAGAAAGTCGCGTCTTCTTTATCTCAACAATCTTCAGGTAAAGATGAATGTGTTGATAAGTGGATTCTCTACTAGCTATCTATTGGTACATACAAAAGAAATAGAGGTGAGAGACTCTCTTAGCCCACGTCCATTGGCTTGTTTACTCAATTAGCATGCAATCATATTAGCTCTAGTGATAAGCGAGTGTGCAAATCTCGTAGACATCTTTGTATGGTATGCATGGTTCCACTAAGCATTATGCTAACGTCAATCATCATAGAACTGACAATCCTTGTTGCAAACTGTTGTTGCTAAGTTGGGCCTCAAAACTAACAAGCTGAACATGCGACTTTTGAATGTTGATGAAATTTGCACAACCTTGTTGTACTAGCGCCCTCTAACGTTATCTGCATAAATATAGTGTATCATCAAAACTACTAATCATATATGGATATGTCATTGTCGACATTGGGATGGCTACGTCCCTCATCCATAAGCGAAACTATGTGTGCTGACATCAACTCATCAGTCTTGCTAGCATGAGCATATAAAAAAACTCCATGTCTATCATCTCTGTGTGTGTCTCTAAGGAGCATACCCGCTCTACCTCGGTCTATATGAACTCTGACAATACTTATCATATCTTACTAGAGTAATCTTGCTCCACCTTTGCTTTTACCTCTGCAAAGTCCAGGGACATGTCTTGCACAACGACATGCTTTGTCTCTTGAGCATATTGGAGCTCACATGCAAATGATACATGTCTTGTCTCTCGCTCCTCACACGTCAGTGAGACTGTCGTCTCGCACAGAAACATGTAGTGGATAGATGATGTAGGACCTAACTTCTTGTGCAATGACTAGGCGAACCAACTGCATCTCAAAAGACTGCTCTCGAAGCATCTTCTTGAGATCAAGCTATGTACAATCTTAGGAACATAATGCATATGTAGCATATAAAATGCGCCATTGGGTAATGACAAGCATACATCTCCTATACCCTCTATGTTATATGCTGATCAGTCATAGTTAGATGTATATGACCAAGGCTTTGACTAGCAAAAGTGCTAAACCACTCATGATATGATGTGATGTAGAACGATGCATGCTCATCTAGTAGTCATCGCAAGCATCATCTCTATCAAGCAAAATCAAGAACATAAAAGATAAATGTAACACCATCGTCAATATACGAAGCAACCTTTCTAGTATGTGTCAAAACCATCTCCGTATCATGCATACATCTCCGTCATCGCCTTATCGTTTGAAACGACTTCTAATGTACCCGGTGTGACCACAATGCCGACAACATATCTATTGACAAGAGTGAGACTGTCGTCTGTCACGAATCGTCAGTGTCAACTTTGTTATGCCACACATAATGGATGCTATATTAGTGAAGAAAATCAAATATGCATTGAAGTGAGAGATCACTTGGTCACTACACTAATCAAGCATGAAACCGCATAGATGCAATACTTACATATGCAATCGGTAGCTCGATTAAGCTTTACCACGGAATGTACAGAAGTAGTGTCCAATAGAAGCTCTAGACCAAGCAAAATCCTTGCATAAACAAGCGCCAAGTGATAACGCAGGCACAAAGAGTATCAACTCAAGATTGGGAAAAAAAACTCTCAATAAGCATAAAGCGCATACACGCAAGTTGTGAGCAAACATTGTGCTCAAAGACGCATTCTACAAATAGTGTTGGGAATTTGACAACTACGTAATTTGCACATGTAAGCATGCAGAGCTCGTAACAGGGACTAGCTGTAAATTATATGCAGTAGACTCACAATCGAAATGTAACACTATCAAGAACATAAAAGATAAATGTAACACCATCGTCAACATACGAAGCAACCTTTCTAGTACGTGTCAAAACCATCTCCGTATCATGCATACATCTCTGTCATTGCCTTATCGTTTGAAATGACTTCTAATGTACCCGGTGTGACCACAATGCCGACAACATATCTATTGACAAGAGTGAGACTGTCGTCTGTCACGAATCGTCAGTGTCAACTTTGTTATGCCACACATAATGGATGCTATATTAGTGAAGAAAATCAAATATGCATTGAAGTGAGAGATCACTTGGTCACTACACTAATCAAGCATGAAACCGCATAGATGCAATACTTACATATGCAATCGGTAGCTCGATTAAGCTTTACCACGGAATGTACAGAAGTAGTGTCCAACAGAAGCTCTAGACCAAGCAAAATCCTTGCATAAACAAGCGCCAAGTGATAACGCAGGCACAAAGAGTATCAACTCAAGATTGGGAAAAAAAACTCTCAATAAGCATAAAGCGCATACACGCAAGTTGTGAGCAAACATTGCGCTCAAAGACGCATTCTACAAATAGTGTTGGGAATTTGACAACTACGTAATTTGCACATGTAAGCATGCAGAGCTCGTAACAGGGACTAGGTGTAAATTATATGCAGTAGACTCACAATCGAAATGTTCGTTGATTAAAAAAATGTGCATACCATAAATTTGTCAAATCGAGAGTGAATAGTCGATCATTGTCAAAGTGACATTGTCAAAGTGGGAGTAAATCGATCACTATACCATCATAGAATACTGACTCAATAAAAAGTGAGCTAGATTGATAAGATTTGGGCAGTTTATGTATACCATACATGGATTTGTTGCTGAGACATTGATTGTTTATTTATGGTTTCTGTGATTTTGGTGAGATTTTTTGGGAGAGGTTGCTTAAATTTTAGGGGAAGCTTTGTCTGTTTTTTTGGAGATTCTTCCCATGTTTTCTATGAATTTGCAATGACATTATAAATAATTGCACTTGTCCAAAATCCCTATAAACTTGTGAATCTTCCACCTGCGAGTTGTAACTAGCTCACTCGATATCCACATATGCATGTATAGCAAAAGCCGCACAAATCTGTGCTGAAAAACTCTTTGAAGTGACCCACCCTATCATACATGAGTGCAATGGTTGTGTCGTATAATTCACACTGGAAAAAAGCGCAACATGTGAGCAAAATGCCTAGAACCTGGCACGCTACCTCACCGGTCAAAAAGCTCATCAACCAGAAATCATACACATAGAACAACCAACCACATGTAGCCACAAAAGGCACACATATCCTCCAAGCTTTGTGCCCAAGAAAACTACAATCGAGCACACAAATCCTTGTGATTTCTAATATGTACCTGTGATCATAAACGCCGGGAAGTCAAAGCCACTCATTGGGATGATCTCTCTAGAAAATCTAATGGAGCCGTATGTGTCAAATGTGTGTTGCCGAAGGAGGGAATCAAGTCAATGTTGAGAGATCGTCGAGGAGACTACGTGAGATTCGAACCACTTTCAATGCGTGCTAGAGGAGAGCCGATGTCACTGTACTCTCTCTCTCGATATGTCTCCTACTATGTTGAGGTTGGGACGTCAAAGCCAAAAATCGGAGTGTGTATATCCGATGCCGAGGGGAGAACTCAGTGATGTCGAAAGTGTATGTGTGTCAAAAAACATACACCTTGCTTCTCTTTCTCCAATGTCGGAGAAGGAGCACCTAATCTCTCTCTATCGCCGTAGCCAATGTTGAATGCTAGAGAAGCATCGAGAGTCAAACCCGATACCAAAAACGTCGGTTGAAAACTACCTTCTAATGTGCTGCTCAAATGGAGATTTTGAACGCATTGACAACTTTGAAAGGGGATAAAACTACGGGACGCCTACCAGTGGAAGAAAATACTCTCGTCCTGATACGTTGAAGAAGTTGCAACAACAACCGGAACCGAAATCCGACCAAAAACTACGAGCGCGGATCCGAATATCATCTCTCTCTCTCTCTCTCTCACACACACACACACACACACACACACACACACACACACACACACACACACACACACACATGCTCTGATCTTTCTCTCTATTCTTACTCAACAACTCTTTGCATAGAGCTACATTTATCTCCATTGCTTGCTAGATGAGGATTCAATTTTTCACGTCACATCACATCGTGAGTGGTTTAACACTTTCTCCAGTGGAAGCTTTGGTTGTGTATGCTTGGCGAATGGTTCATCGATTGAAAAATGAGATAGAGTTTGATCTTAGTGAGATAATTGGCAGATTGTGGGTGTCGTATACTGCTTAGAGAGCAGTCTTTCTAGATGCATTGCGGATCACTAGTGATTTCCAGGGGAGCCTAGAGTGGCTTGGTATATTCTATGCATGTATTTGAAGTACGAGACGATATGCGAGAGATAAGACGCGTCTCCTTCACGAGTGAGCTCTAGTATGCTCAAGAGATAGAGCATGTAGTTGTGTAGGACATGTCAATAGATTCTGTAGAGACAAAGGTAGAATGATAGTGCTCTAGTAAGACATAGCAGGTTTTGTCAAAGTTTGTGCAGACAGAGGTAGAGCGGGTCTTCTCCCTAGAGACACATGAAGAGATGACGGATAAGGAGTTCTTTGATATGCTCATGCTAGAGGTTGATGAGTTGATGTCAAGACACAGTTCTGTCTATGGATGAGTTGATACCAGGATACATAGTTCCATGTATAGATAAGAGGGATGTAGCCATCCTAGTGTCAATGATGAAACATCTATATGGTGATAAGTAGTCCTGATGATGCAGTGCATGCAAATAGCAACGAGAAGGCTAGTACAACTAGGTCTACACAGATTTCATTAGCGTCTGGATGTCTCATGTACGACCTACTAGTGACGAGGCTCGACCTAGTAGCTGTAGTGGGAGCATTTGCAACAGGGATTGTCAGTCGTATGATGACTAACACTATCACGATGCATTGTGGATCTATGTAAACCATATAGAGATGTCTGTGAGATTACATGCAGGCTCTAGCTTGGATACACACTCTCGTCTATCCCTAGAACCGATACGACTACATGTAGGTCAAGGGAACGAGCCAATGGGCGTAGGTTGAGAGAGTCTCGCACTTGTTTTCTTGGACATATCACTAGTTTAGCTAGTAGGACCTACTTATTGACACATTCGCATGAAAGTGAGAAGTTGTTGGGGTAAAAGCGACATGCCTTTGTCCGATGCCGGATACCAGGCGTTTAGCTATCCACTGACCACACTTTCTTTATTAGTTGTACATATACAAACTAATAAACACCCACACACTCTGTTCTCCTCTTCTCTCTCCCTCACCATGCAAACACGCATCCGTGCACTCATCATCATAAACATCACTAATACTTCAACAAAAGAAGAAAATTGTGATATTGCTCATCCTAATTCTATTTCTAGAATAAAATATATGGCATTACAATAACCATAAGTTCTAATCAACAACCCACAACACTTTGTGGGGAAAAAAGGTTTGTGATCCAGAAATCTCTCATCAAAGTCTTGAGCATTGGCTTCACGTAGAGAGTTT
Source organism: Adiantum capillus-veneris (assembly GCF_014529385.1). Classification (NCBI taxonomy): domain Eukaryota; kingdom Viridiplantae; phylum Streptophyta; class Polypodiopsida; order Polypodiales; family Pteridaceae; genus Adiantum; species Adiantum capillus-veneris. Next base: position 146,957,320 of record NC_140933.1, on the reverse strand, counting down.
GCCATTTTTAGTTAATTGCGTCATGATACTATTTTGGAAGCCCACCATGAATAATAATGAGGAATTTTAGATCTTACTTATTTATCCCTTGAGAAACTATTTGTGAGCTTCAAGCTCAATTAAGGATTTAAGAATAGACAAGCCTACTAGAAGTTTTAAATTTTTTTCAAGACCTTGAAAAGATACCTTTATGACGTTTGATCACCAACCTAGTGTTGGTAAATAATTTTTGTAGTAGTACGAGCATTCCTGCTCACAATGATACAAACCACGTCCGTGAGCACCATCCTAGTCCATTGGCCACATTCAAACCCTTAACTTGAGCCATGGCGGACGAATCCTTAACCAACCAATCTAGCTCCTTTGAATAATCAATAGCAAAAAGATCACAAAAATGAACAAAGTGAAATTGCCAAATAGGAAAGACATGAGGAAAATAGCCCATGAGAAAATGGAAAGACATCATCAACATAAAAAATTAGGTTAATGGGAACGAGGACCAAAGCAAGTGATTTGGGCTGATTTGTCTAATGACATCCGAGTGATGAACTTGCTTGACTTGAGGGGCTTGTAAGTATAAAAATCCCTAGGGATAATTAGATTGAGAGTGTCAGTAGTTTTTCCGACACTCTGAGGACATATAGGGTGGGGTGGCCTAGAGTTGGTCAAATGGGTGGGTGGGTGGGTGGGTGTGGGAGAGAGAGAGAGAGAGAGAGAGAGAGAGAGAGAGTTGGATCTGTTGAAGATTAGCTCCATACTCAACCCACGGACTACCCTGCACACACCACGCATATGTGGTCGAATGCATCATGCCAAATTGATGTTTTATGCATGCTAACTCATTGCACACATCAAAATAAAATTGGATTTTGACACAGCACACATGCAAGATAAGCTAATTTAGCAAATCCAAATCCAAGTGAAATTTTCACAATGGGTTTCCCCTTGATGGCAACAACAAGAATGCATAGAAGGAATCTTATTGTTTCAAATCCATAGGCCCCTTCAATGATCAACAAACTGGTACGAAATGTTCACAACTTATTGGATCACTTTTCACATGTTTTAGGAAAAATGATGACCCTATACCATGTCAAAGTGTTTGTTCACCACCAACATGTGGTCATCTTGAGGAAAATTGTGTGTGACTTGTCTAGCTACTCTACAAAGGCCCACTGCTACCATGTTATTTGGTGGGCACTAGTTCTTGGCTCTCAAAAGTGAGAACAACAATGATAATATGCCATAATGTTTGCATTAAATGCTTGTTTTTAGGTAGTCCAAGTATGTACCAACTACCAAAAGTGGATACACCTGATCTTGCGTGTCCCACAAAACCATCCTTAGGAAACTTAAAATGCTGCATTTTTTCCAAAAATGTACTTCACGTACATGTGTTCCTCAAGGGGGGACTGCAACAACCATATCCAATTTCTCCAAAGAACGAAGCCTAGTAAAATTCATATGACCAAAATGTGCATGGGAAAGTTTTACATCTAGACAACCTTAGAATACAAAATTGCACGTTGAATCCTCCACTTATTTCTTGTAAGCCTCGAACTCATATTTCCCATGAAACAAAGTGCAATATGCCACTCAATATTGTATAGTATATCTTTCATCCACAAACTTGACTACAAGACCAAGTTGAAAGTGCAAATACAAATAGTTGATTCTTTTTAATCCCACGTATTATAGTGCATCAACACATATGAAAGAAATGACATTGCACTAGTAAGTGCAATATTTTCAATTCCCTTAAATAAAAAGAGGCATTGCTGGCACATGTGATAGTATTATTAGAACCAATCTCAAGAGAGGTGAACAAACCATTATGAGAGATGATGTGTTTGATTGTACCATCCATCCAACAAGTGCGTCATGTTCCTCTTACTCGTATACTTCTCTTGGTAGTGGTTATCTTCTGGCTATCTTTTCTATGCTTGGTTCTTTAAACCATTCACTCAATCCCTCAATTTTCCAAATTTCTCTAAACGTCAAAAGTTGACACCTAATAGTTATCAACGTAGAGTGTGGTTTGTCATCAAGAAACCACACATGATTTTGGCACACTTGTTCATTGTATGTCTCCACCCATCTCTTCTAATTTCTTTCCCTTTCCACCATTGCATGTCAACTTTGGGAAAATGTATATGCTTTCTAGGGATCCATTCCTACCACCAAGCTTACATAGCTTGAGAAGAAATTGTATCAATTAACTGTTTCAAAAAATGACAATATCATCGAGAATATTGGAGACTTTTCTTGGGTTAAGAAAAAATTAGGAGTTTGCTTCTACAGTGGGCAAGCTGGTTCACAAGCTCCTTGATAAGTTTCCTTCATCACCTTTTGACACCATCACTCTAGAGTGGGATCCCTTTCCCTCTTTTGAACAATTTATCTCTCTTAAATAACAAATGTTTGAATAAGAGAAAGAATAAGAAAAACAATGTTGTTATTGCTCAAAACAAAGGAAAATAAAAGTGCATCAAGGAATTTTCAACTAACTGTGTGATTGCTTCCATCTACAATCTCCTGGTTGATGTTTTTTAAAAAGGAACACACATTGTACTGTCATTTTACTTTTTCTAGTATTTGCTTCAACTTTCTAAACTCAATTGTTTATAGTAGTTGGCTTATAATGTGCTTACGGGAGTTGGTGGATATATTGTCTTATGGGTGATTACCATGCATATTTACCTTGCACTTTCCTCAATGGGTGAATCTGGCTTATACTATGCATGAAGGAGCTGATGGTTATATTGTATGGTGGGTGATTACCCTTGCACTTTGTCGTAACTGGAAATTGAGAGGAATTCAAGCGAGGAAACACAAGATGTGTGAGGCAGGGAGAGGGAGACATTGCGCAGGAAGGGAGTAGCATAAGCTAGGTGGCAAAGGATGACTTGCTTGGTGGCAAGAAGTAGCAAAATTGTTTTTTTTAATAAATTGTATGAGGTTGCCACTTCGGCAACCAACTTCTCGCCCTTGCTTGGATCAAGGCAAAGATTCCATTTTGCTTGTCAAGGTCGTGGGATCGACCTCAACCACTGCTTGCTGATTTTCACTTGAACTGTCTCTAGTACATGATAGCAAAGGCTGAACAAAATCTTCCAAAAACACAACATCACGTGAAACCAAGATACATTTGGTTTGTGGATGGTATAACCTATAGCCTTTTCTTTAAGTACTATAACCAACAAAATGCATTTGATAGCATTATCATCCATTTTTTTGCGTTGCGTTTGTGGCACCAAAGCATAAGCCAAACAACCAAAAATACACACGTGATCAATAGATGGCTTTCTATCATGCCATGCTTTGAGCATGCTTCATATGGATTCATAGACTTCAAGGATTTTGTAGGACACCTGTTAAGTACATAAGTAGCACACATGATGGCCTCAAGACAGAACAAATGTGGAAAATCTTGACCATACATCATGCCATCTCCATAAGCGACCTATTTTTCCTTTCAGAAACACTATTTTTTTGAGGTGTATACGACATTGTACATTGGTGTTTTATCCACGACTAGCCAAAATTGTATTAAACTCATGAGACATATACGCCCCCCTTGATCAAACGGAGGGTGCCCATAGTACATGTAGAGACATTTTTAGTCATAGCCAAGAATTAGCACATCTTTGGACTTAGCTTTAAGCGGATACTCCCGTGCATGCCTAGAGTAATCATCAATGAAAGTCACGAAGTAAAGGTAATTGCCCAAGGATAGAGTTTGCATGGGCCTGCAAACATCACTATGCACAAGCTGCAGCATGCATGTAGCCCTAACTGAACCATACTTTGGAAAATTTGAATGCTCCATTTTCCCCAAAATACAGCCTTCGCAAACATGCTTCACAGGTGCTTCAAGAGGCGGCAAAGAAGCAACCATATAAGATTTCTACAAATGTAGCAAACTAGCAAAATTTAGATGCCCAAAACGTACATGCTAAAGTTTTGCATCTGAAGTAGCCTTTGAATCCACAACTGCATTTGTAAAATTTTATCCACACTTGTCATACAAAGTGAGTTTATGCAGCACATGGCATAAAATGCTAGATGCAACAATTTCATCACCAAAACTGAGATCATGAACTATACATCTATCATCCACAAATTTCACAACAAAACCAAGTCTAGTAAGTGCAGATACAGACAAAAAATTCTTCTTGATCACAGGTACATAAAGTGCATTAACAAGTGTGAAAGAATCGCAATTTGCAATATTCAACACAATCTTTCCAACTCCCTTGACCGGATAAGAGGCATTGTTGGCACAAGTGATTGAATTCCAATGAGGGACATCCTCAAGAGAGGTAAACAATTTATGATGAGAGGTATTGTGCTTTGTAGCATCACTAGCAAAGTACAACACATGAAAATCTACAGCACAACTGACATACATGCATCATGGACAGAAGGTTCACAAGTGCACTCTACACTAAAAGTCCATTCTGCATCTACATCAACATCACAATCTCCTTTTACAAAATACTCTACAATAATTGCACTTGTAGTGGAACCATCCTCTTTCTTCTTAGCCTCTTTTGCCTTCAACTTAGGACACTTCTTGATCAAGTGATCATTAGCTTTACAATAATGGCAATGCATCTTCTTTCACCAAAATTTTGAGACGAGGTGTTGCCATCAGAAGCATTGGAAATAGGTGATTTGCCACTCGCCAAAGAACCATGAGAAGTGGCTACATTGTTGTTACCACTTTTTCTTTGAGCAGCAATAAAGGCATGTCCAATTGTGCACTTTTTAGCCCTATTTTTTTTTAAAAAGGGACTCTTGCAACAACAATATGCATAATGCATCAAACTTGACAACATCAAGATTTCTTTGGGTCATACGTCTCCAAGTACTTGTAAAAGTATGGTAAGAATACCCGTGACAATGCAACCGAAGTTTGCCAATGATAGGTGTAATGGCTACGTCCCTGCCGGGTGCCGCTAGAATAGCAAAGCATCAAGAATTGTCTGCACAAGGGAATTGTTAGAAATGACTTAGCCTACAAAAATAAGTTGCTCATTTATATCCTTGATACCAACAAGGAAAGTGTCCATGTCATCTTCCTCATGCATAATCTTTAATTCCATCTCTTTACCCAACAATGCAATTTTAGCCTCTTTGCGACTTGCATAAAGACCAGCCATAATATCCCAAGCCTGTTTTGCAAATTTAGCATAATGAATGTGAGGAGTAATAGTTCTCTTCATGAATAATGCAATAAATGCATGAGCCTACACATCTCTAACATCCCGAGGAGCTTGCTCAGCTGTGGGAAAAACAGTTCTGGCAGTAGCAACCCTACCACCAAAACTTGCAGCATCCTCAACATCGAATGTATCCTCAGAACCAGGGCATACATCAATGCCTTGCACAAAATTCCAAATTCCCTTTGACACAAGAACATTGGGTAATTGTCCCCATCCATAGCAACAAACATCTTGAACACATATGTGTTGTTGCCAGCCAAGGGGAGTGTTAGCACCTGATGTGAAAAGTACTTAAACAGAGGAGAAATGAAGAAAGACTAACACGTGCTACATAGCACAACCCAAAGAAGACTATACGGGGCATGTTATGCAAAAAATAGCACTGACAAAAATTCTGTACAAAAGGACAAAAATGCCTGCGTAGTATTGTTTGTAGTGGAAACGGAGGCCGAAATGAGCCCGAATGGAAATTATGAGGATACCAAGCTCTACAAGCTTGCCCAAAGTACTTTTTTGACCTACTAAAACTCAACAAAGCTTACCAAAGTGAAGAAAGTGAGCAGGCTGGTGCTTGCGACACTGACGACTATGCCCGAGAGGACGCAACCTGCTCTAATACCAATTGTTAGAAATAGGGAAGCAAGGAAACACACATGGCTTGGAGAAGATGAAGAAGCTCAAGGCACACAATAGAGAGTAGTATTACTTAGTGTGCAAGGGAAAGATAAGATAGCCCTAGAGTGATGGGCGTATATGTAATGCATGAGGGAAAAAACTTCTTAGTGAGGGAAAAAATGCCCCGACGGTCCTAGGTGTTCTCGAACACACATCACTACCACATGTATATGGTAATAGTAAGGGTTATAGAGTAGCTCTAGAGACTATTCCATATGGAGAGAATCCTACTGTCCATGGAAAAATTTTGAGACAAAAAGTCAATCATCATACATGCGTCAACCCAAAGAAATCATTACTTGATGAATTAATTACACAAAGACCATGTGTCTTACGTCATAATAGCCAACCGATTTTCTAATTTTTTTGCTTCACCATCAAATGGAAAAGTTTCCTTCGTCATCATATATTCTGTACACAAGAAAAACATAACAATCTAATGCATAAGAGACATGTTAAGAATCTGAACTAGTATGACTAGACAAAGGTGCCCCCAATTTACAGTCACACAAGGTTTGCACCAAGTATTTTGGCACACCTCTAGCCTACTCGTTTTCAGCCCTATTTTCATCAATTACATCTCGTAAATCTGCACCAAAATTTGTTGATTTAGAATATCATTTGAAAGCTGTGTAGGCTGCACATGTGTCTCATTAGGACTTACATTTAAACTTCTCCCATTAACCAGACAACAACATATAATATGCAATTTGAGAGTTCATATTTGTCTCCTTGGTACTACTAACAAGGGTTGGATTGCATCTTTCATAAAGAAAACATCTCACGACTAGTCAAGATACACTTTGTTGATGGATGATACAACCTATAACATTTTCTTTTTAGAATGTAGCTAACAAAAATACATATACATTTCATAGTTTTATCATCCAATTTTCTACTTGGTTGCTCAGGCACCAAAGCATAAACCAAGCAGCCCAGCATATGCAAGTGACTCATAACTTCTTGCCATACCAAGCCTCACATGCCTGGGGATGTCACTTGCAAAAAAGGTACCTATCACGTGAGTTCAACACAACGCTATTTAAAGTTCTTAACTATAGAAAACATACATAGATACAGATACTATTTTTTTCAAATGTAAGAAAAACTTACAGATTTTGAAAGAAAAAAGTACACTATATTACCATATAGATTCATAGATAAGGGGGTTTTAGAAAGATGCTTTGAATACATGTGATATGGCAATTTTACAACACCCCCCTTCGCCCCGCCTTTCGGGCCCATATGGGACGATAGCTGCAATGCTTTAGTGGAACATTTATTTAGCACATATGCATCACACATGGCAACCTCAAGCGAGCCTAAGCTGGAGAGAGTCATATGTTTGTATGCTGCTAACCCATTAGATTAATCCTCAATCCATGCTAGATATAAAAAAATCCTTCTTAGGTTAGGGCCAAGGGGTAGACTACTCTCTTGGAAATATGAGTTTTTTGTTGCTTGGTTTGTCTTAAAAAAGGTGCAATGTTTGTGACTTGAAGTCAAACAATTCCAAAGACTGCATAAACCTAAAAATCATCATTTCTTGTTGTGTATCTTTTGTTTTATAACTCATTTCATTTCTAGCACTATTGGAGTAATTAAGTTGGACTCAAATCTTTATAAAATGTCATCAATTTTGATAAGCCTGAAAAATATTATCTTTGATGAAAAATTGAGAAATTTTCTCATTAGATCAAGTGCAAAGATTTTATTTTCCTTGCATCATGTATCATCATGCTACACAGTTGTGATTCCTTGGGAACTCAAAATCGTGCAAAATTTGGGAGAGCCCAAAGATTGTGATTTTGGGGCTCTTCAAAGTGGATAACTATGTTAAGGTTTCAAATAATTTCGTTTGCCAAAAATGAGAGTTCAATCCACACTTCAATACCTCGTTTGTGGGCTATTTGTGAATAAGACTTGTATTTTTGGGCTAAATTTGCTAGTTTTGCTTTGGAATAGTGCTTTCTAATTTTTGAGTTCATTGTAGACTATACTTCTTAGAACCAAGATATATCACATCCTTGCCATTTCAGACCAAAAAGTTGCAGATTTCGGGCTTGCTCCAAAAATCGCACTTCTGGGGCTTTTTATAGTGCGTAACTCTGAGACCATATCTTGAATGTATAGAGAATAAAGGAGTAGTGGGAAAAATTTTGGATCACAAAAATCTTGAAAATGGTCATAAAGTGAAAATTTCATATCAAACATGTAGAAGAGTGATTATTGGAGAAATATTGGTCCCAAATCCGTCAAAAATCACTCCAAAAGGTAGCAAAAGACTAAGAGAAGAGAGTGGCAAGGTCAAATTATAGTAGTGATTCGTACCACAAAAATTTTGCGGTTTTTGGGCATTTCCATGGTAGAATACTTGACAATGGCCGAATACTACATAGCACAATGAACCTTTTGAGAGATGTTGGGTTGAAGTTTAAAAAATACAAACATCAATAAAACAGACCTAAAGCAGTATATAAATCACTTTTATTGAGGCAAATGACATAAGACTCGAGCTAAAGAGACTAAGGGTAACATTGTGGTAAAGTCATAATAAATGTGAAAGAAGAGCCCCAACAATCACGATTTTGGGCCCCTCATATCTAATGGTTTTCACCACACACACAATGATTTTTCACATCATAAGGATAACTCACACTTGTTTTGAGCTCGTTTGGGCAAAAGAACACATGATTTGGGCGTACTTAGTGCCAAGGGTACCTACATTGCAATCTTTTCTTTGAATGCCCTAGTGAGTAGCTCACTAACCCCTTATTATTCTATATTATACAAGAAGTAGTAGTTAGATAGATGTTAGTCATTGGGCCAGTCATTGGCCTTTACCCCAACAACCTCCCACTTGAAGGTCAATGTGGCCTAAATCAAAACTATGCACATATATAGTACAATTGTGAATCATGGCAGTGGCTTCATGCCACACCTATCATGTCTATGCAATGTGCAAACCACTCGGAAGCTAGGCTCTTTGTAAGAGAATCCACACGATTGTCATCTATATAGTCTTTGACAAACTCAATCCACATATCTGACAACATATCCCATATGAAGTGATACCTCACTTCAATGTGTTTTGTTTTGGAATGAAACATGGGATTCTTTGCCAAAGCAATGGCACTCTATCACAATGCAACACTAGAATTTGTTGACCCTTGTCTAAATCTCCCATTAAACATGCCAACCGTAAAACTTCCTTGCTAGCCTCTAATACTACAACATACTTAGCCTTTGTAGTAGAAGATGACATATAATATTAAAGACATAATCTCCGAGAGATAGCTCTCCAGCAAATATGAAAATATAGCCAGATGTAGTGCTCGTGTTGTCTACATTCCCTTTATAATCTACATCTACATATCCAACGATGGATGCATCACTGTTTCCAAAGCATAAGCACAAGCATCTGCTTGCTATACTTTTCATGTACTTGAGGATATTGTTCATTGAATCTTAATGTTTCTTATCAGGATTAGCCATGTAACAACTCACCACTCCCACTACAAGTGCAATGTTTAGGCTTGTAGCCACCATCATGTACATGAAACTATCGACAACTGAGGAAAACAAAATCTTACCCATCTCGATCTTCTTAGCATCCAATTTAGGAGAATCATCCTTGCTAAGTTTCTCATATGCCGGGAGGCTTTCCAATCAACGAGCAAAGAAGACCGAGCAAAGCCAACTTCCGAGCAAATATAAGCAACACCCTTCACAAATTGATGTGAGTGCAAGGTTATTGAAGACATGATGAGCTACCCGTTTAAGCAAACCATCACAGATCACCTTGTCATCAATTCTACTTTTACCCACATCTACGAGATGTTTCTGATAACCCATATGAATTGCATGTCTATTGACAATTTTTTCTCCAATGGGATGCAGTAATAGATGACTGACACAGCACATGCAATGATGCATTCTGGCATTTGACGACAATGGAAACACATCAGTTTGCCAAACTCTAGACCAATCCACACTTTCTGAGGTACTCGTGCCCCTCCATTGAGTTGCAATGCAAAGATTTGTACTCACAATATAGAGCTCTGCAATTTACATAAACACACCGCACAAGGTTGCAACACCTACTAAAGAGCCTTTTTCTTAATGAAAGTGCAGCCATGCAATCGCAAGTGGCGACCTCGTCCTTGCAACTCTTGCCCCTCCATCATCGTGTCTTCCCCCCTACACTCGCTGTAAGCTGGAAGAGAGACCCCTGCTCTCTCTCTCTCTCTCTCTCTCTCTCTCTCTCTCTCTCTCTGTCTCTCTCTCTCATTCTTTCCTAGCATGCATGTGGCGGCTCTCTTTTATGATTTCACTTTCCAGTCCCGTCCTCACCCCTCCAGCCTCCTCATAACACTACCTTGACTGCCCTAGACTACGTACACCTTTTCATGAAAATTTCACTCGCGAGTTATATTATTCAATTTTCCACCACCAAGGTTCGTTGTTCAACAAACTTGCTCCTTGGCTCACTCTAATTTGTAGTACCTTTTGTGTTGTTGACAATTGCATAGCAGAGGTCAAAAGAAAGGAGTTGATTGTTGACATGGCAAGCCAATTGTCCAAATCCCATGCCAAGAAGCTCTCGGAACTAGTCCGCGCCGCCGCGGAACAGTTCCAATAGGTTCAACAAAACTATGCATTCATGTGTACCTGCATTTTTTTTTTGCTTTTTAAAAAATAAAATCGGCTATTAACAGCCTTCCTATGATCATGAAACTACTTCAAACCAGTCCGCTCCGGCGCGGACTGGTTCCAGCATGGTAAGGGCTTTGTTGGAGTTTCACAAGCTTAGGTGAAGTTTCACAATCGTAGTGGAGTGCCGTGGACTTGCCGTGAAGTACCTTCAGTAGCATTGGCCGCAGCAGGGTGGTGCAAGTTGTACAACTGGAGCAGGGTTTGCATGACGGGCTTCCATGATTGCGCCGTCACCATCAGCACACCAGTGAGGGGTTGAGTAGGAGCCGCATGTTGAGGGACTCACCAGGGAATGGGCTCCTCCAAACACATGGTGGGCTGGTCGCCAAGAGAAGCATTGCTAGATTCGTTCCCCACAGTGGAGGCTGCGTCAGAGGCTTGGCGAGGGGCACAGCGGGTTTCCATGTAGGTTGCTTTAATAGAGGGTCCCCAATAAAGGTTGCGGCATTCTCAACTTCAGCTGCAAGTTGTTGAGTCGATGCATGCTGGGATGCGCGAAGGGTGGCAGCGACAGGGGCAGGCCAAGCTTGGGCGAGTTGGATCACTGGAGCAGCCCGGCTTGAGATCAGGTCTTCAACGATGATTGCGGCACAAACAGAATCATCATCGTTAACGGTTGGGTAAGGTTGAGAGGCTCTGGTTCATGGCGTGTTACAAGGAGGCAGACGCTAAGTGGGTCTCCAGCGCATGTGCCTACAGGTTGGAACCAGGGCAGCTTTAGATAGGAACGAGGCATGGAGTGATATGATGAGGCTGCAAGCAGAGGTTGTGCCTCATGGGGATATTGAAGTAGGGTTGGAGAATCCACAGAGTGTTGGGTTTTTCAAGGTCAAGGGAATGCGCCACAGCAAATGTGGAGGGTTCTCCGTAGAGCAGCCCAAAGAGTAGTGACCACATGTTGGTTGCCCAGTGTAGCGAGGGATGCATGGTGAGGCTGTTGATAGAAGAGGCATCATCCCCTCGCTGCAATGATACCATGTAGAGGAGGCAAGAGCCTCAGAGAGAGCAGGAACCCAAGAGTGAGAGAGGGAGAGAGAAAAGAGAGGAGAGGCACACAGGGCATGCATGCAAGATCAGGGCCGTTGTTAATTGAGTACAGGGGTGCAATTATATACAAAAATGCTAGGTAGGTATTGTGGTCTTACTAGATGATGAGCAGATTGAGGACCTTAAGGGGGGAGGGATAGAGATTGAGGGCATAAGAGGACTTTATGGTAGAATGTAGTTTTGTAAAAAGAGAGATAACAATGCAAGGACAATAGCCATCCAAACTTCTTTCAGGCATAGAGGAGCTGCGACCTTCAACGAAATCATTGTTAGACTAAAGCACTTGGTGACATAATCAAATCCTTGTATCCTCATCGTAGGAGGGGCTTTGAACACTGGCCTAGAAGCAGGCAAGGAAGGCACTTTCAATAAGGCATAGGGACAAGAAGAAACTGGGCAAGAAACTACTTTGGATCTTGTGCACATTTGAATAATGGAAGTTAACTTAATGATTGATGCCTTCCTAAAGATACTCAATGCCCCCCCCCCCCCCCCCCCCCCCCCCTCTGCAAATTGAAATGTTGCAAGACCTTACGAATGTACAATCCTTGAGACAATTCAAGATCCCCTTTGATCCATCACGCTTGATATACATACCAAGAAAGTGACTAGTTTCTCTCAAATCCTTCATAGCAAAAGTTTAGCTTAACATTTTCTTCAAATTGGCAATTTTGTGAGACTTATTCCCAATGATTAGCATGTCATTGGCATATAACACAAGAAGGATGAGTGAACCATCATTGAGCTTCTTCATGTACAAACAATGATCCTCTTGACTCCCCTTATATCCATACTACATAAATGTATTGAATTTTTGATACCATTGCTTAGATCCTTTCCTTAAGCCATATATAATTTTTTGAGTTTACACACATGCTCTTCTCTACTTGGCTTAGAAAACCCTTTAGGTTGCTACATGTATACATCCTCTTAGAGATCATTGTAAAGGGAAGTTATATTCACATCCATTTGGACTAACTTCAAGTCCTCAATAGCTACTCATCTTGACCACATGTGAGAAGATTACATCAAAATCTACACCTTTGTGTTGCTTGAAACCCGTAGCAACTAATCTCACCTTTGGATCTCTCGTTGTAAGCTTCTGCTTGTAAACCCATTTGCAAGGTAAAGCATTCTTTCCCTCATACAATTTGACCCAATTCCCAAGTCTCGTTTTTTATAAGCAAATCATATTCTAATTGCATAGCTTGCATTAAGAAAATTTTGGATAAATTTAATCTTCTTAGCGCTAGAAAGAAAACGTTGTTCAATCAATGGAGGTCGTAACGGTAACTCCGATTTATTTTATTTCTACCTCAAATTTTTCCATTTTTAAGAAAAAACATGTTTTGCTAAAAACCCCTTAATAGTAATATACACCGAACTTTGCTCAAATCTTTCTTCTGCTAGGAACAAATCTAGGATGAATGTGCCATAAATCACACTCAATATTAGCGCACCTTTTTTATATACAAGATTTCATGGTTCTCCTGCTCATTCCCATCTGCTTGCGCTGAGCTAACTATTTTTTTAACATTCAACTACATAATCTTTGTGCTCAACTACTCTCTCTCTCTCTCTCTCTCTCTCTCTCTCTCTCTCTCTCTCTCTCTCTCTCTCTCTCTCTCTCTCTCTCTCTCTCTCTCTCTCTCTCGGTGAGAAAATAAGCACAAATGGAGAGTGGAAGACCTCGACATCCCCTGCAAGTAAAGTCTGTGGAATTGCTCAAAAACTTTGATTTGGATAATGCTGAATGACTATCCACCACCATCACCATTTGGAAGATAAATTCTTCCATAGACAAGGTGAAGAAAGTGCACAGGAAATGAGTTGATTAACAACTACGAAGGATGGGTAAAAGACTTTTTCTTATAAAAAATGGACAAGACAATCAAAGAAGTGCCCCTTGAACATGCATATATACACTTTGAGCTATATCTCTGACCAACGATTACATGGTTTCCTACTATAATCAACCAACTATGTGTTTTCTAAACTCCAAGGGAGTTTCTTTTTTTAACTCATGTATTATGTAATTGAATTTTATGCCTGGATTATTGCAGATATCCCTTGAAAAAATTAGATTTGCAGTCGGTGGAATGTACAATGGGCATCTTCTATGCATTGCATGCATTTGTGGGTGAACTCAACCGAAAGGGGAGTATTCTTCTACAACCACTTTTACAATGCACTTTGGTCTATGCTTAGCTTTTACACGCTGCAAGATCTTCAACTTCCTCTAAAGTAAATTTGTGAGTCGTTAGTCCTTGACTCGGAAATCTTTGAGTGTTTCAGATTAAAGCTCCACCAAGAAATACAGAAGTACGTACGCCCAAATTCTGGGAGTCATGTGGTATGTGTCTCAAACTAAATGCCCATGTATGTGTTCATTGACTTCTTCCATGATGAGGAGGTCAGGAAGACCGTGCTATCCTTATCTACAAGTTACAAAAATTCATGGATTTTCTAGATGCTTCTTGGGATTTCCATGATTTTGATGACATCTTGTGCAAGGTAGATAAGAAGTTTATTGTGTGTAAATACTTCCTTCTACTAATGAGGTTGCATCACTTGAATGGTCATTTGGTACCTTTGGACTAATTTTTTTTTAATGATATCAATAATCCTTTGAAGATGCTTGAGGTACTATGTAGCTATGACCTATGAGTCCTTAACATCCAAGGTAATGTCACACTAGATAGGTACAACACCTATCTATATTGATATGACCTGGTGAGTTCTTAGCATTTTGAGGTAATGTCACACTAGATAGGTACGCTAGGATGTGGAGAATGAGGTTGAAATCAATTTATCTCCAAAATTTCTTTTCTAGTACACATGCCAAACGTAGTAATTTCTCTTTTACAGTTTTTAATTGTTGTTGCATTTTTGCACTCTTTTCTTTCCCTATTTACTATTATGAAGGTGTTTCAGTCTGATCTCTATTTTGGAATAATTCTATGGTGCGAATCCCTAAAAGAAAGGAGAAGAAGTTACTATGTGCAGAGATAACAGATGATCGACTAGACATTGTGCAATGCAAGTCCTAAGACAAGAAGGCATCTCACACAAAGCGGCATGAGGTTGCTTAAGAGATATAACCTGCAATTTTGTAACAATGCTATAGAAATCACCTTTATACATGTTATACATACATCAATGTGAAAACTACTTTCTTGCAAATAAATTTTGAGGGACCATTGTGGTCCTAAACAACTCCACATAAACGTCAAAATATTCTATCAGGTTCTAACCTGCAAAACTATTATGCGCCCTCCTGAATAATGATGGTGTAGTCAAAGAAAGTTGATGCTAGGAAAGGTGTAAAGGGTGTTCATAAGCACATGCCAAAATGTAAGAGTAGGTATGAAGACCTAGTGTATGCAAAGAAATCCAGATGTGTATGATTTATGCGGTAATGGAGACCAAGTGCAGGCATTTGATACTTGAAAAACGTGTTCATGTGAAGAGCCTCTTAAAACATGTAAGGCAAGTTGGGCAGGTTAGGCCATGTGGCTAGTAATAAAGAGGAAAGTGGGCCAGAGACTAACTCTATGCATGAGGGAGGCTGAAAAGTGCTATCTATAATTTTTTTGTAGAAACACATTTTCAAAGAGAGAGCCTTTGTTTTTATATGCTCCACCATAGCCCATCACGTTGGAAAGCAAACTTTGATTACATCTCTTTTGGTTTCATCTCCCTCCATTCCCTCTTCTTTTCTCTACTCTTGTGCAACGACATTGGCTTGTGTGTATGTGTGTGTTAGCCCCCCCGCCCCTTGAGCCAATTGGTGCACACACACACACACACACACACACACACACACACACACACACACACACACACACACACACACACACACACACACACACACACACACACACACACACATATATATATATATATATATATATAGAGAGAGAGAGAGAGAGAGAGAGAGAGAGAGAGAGAGAGAGAGAGAGAGAGAGAGAGAGAGAGAGAGGTGTTCTGTGTGTGGTTGAGAATCTAGAAGCAATTGAGCTGATTGATATGTAGTAAGTTGTGTGTGCTTGGGTGTGTGAAAATGAGTGTTTGCAATGAACTTTTGTTGTTCGTTGTGTTTTTTTAAAGAGGATCAAGGTTTGATTCAACCTAGGCTATAAAGAGGCATGTGTGTGTGTGTGTGTGTGTGTGTGTGTGTGTGTTGTTGAGTGTGTTTTTTCTTCCTCCCCTTTCATCTTCTAGTGCCCCCATGGAGGAGCATCTGATTGCTCCTTAGTTAAAACAAAAAGCAGGTTTTGAAGACAAAGGATGGTTTGCGGATCACTTGGAAACATGTTTAGTGGTCGAATCATTAGTTGACGAAGATGATGATATCAAGTGTTAGCCCTATTTTCACAAGAGTTGAAGATTGTAAGGATTGGGTAGTAGATTTCGAGCTATGGATATTGTCGATACACATGGCTACATATGAGGTGAAGTTGCAAACAATGTCGTTGCTCATGCGAGATGTGCGAAGGTCTGGTTGATGGTCTGAAGGGTGGCGATCAAAGCACATGGTAAGAATTGCAGACTCAATTTCTAGGAAAGTTTTGAAAGACAAATCCTCTTGAGGAAGCAGGTGTGAAGGTGAAGGCATTGAAACAAGATGTAAGTAAACATTTTTTAGTTTTTGTAGAGCAATTTGAAGGTTGTTAGAGACAATTGGAAGTTTCTACTTAGTAACCAATATTTCAAAGTGTCAAAATTCTTGGATTGTCTACATCCAAGTTTTGGGGAGAAGGTGGAAGTTGGTGTCAATAGCTATGCAGATGTGTTCTATTTGGCCAAGGTGAAGAGCAAAAAATAAAGCAAAATTTAGAGATGGGCTTACTGAAGGTTGCAAATTATATGCCTATTTTGACATATGTGCATCTTATGGGACAATCAAAGGTGGTTCCAATTGTTCAAAGTGCAGAGCTTGCTTGGGTGATTATGCTCCATTAAAGTTTCGTATTTGCCATACGTCCATACCACTAGAAGACAAGTTCATCAACAAGGATAAGTATTTTATTGAAGAAGACTTGGGTGCAAAAGGGATAGCAGATGTGAAGTATGAAGAGCATAGTGAAGAGGCAAAAGACCATGTTCTCATGAATTTAATGCATGCAAAGGTAGCAGAGTGTGAACAGGTTGCAGATGCTAAGGGCTTGGGAGAAAAAGGTTGCAGATGTTAAGTGTGAACAAGTTGCATATGCTAGGGGCTTGGGAGCAAAAGAATGTACAAAGCCAAGGTAGTCGGCAAGCCCTTGTGTAGTAGCAAGAGAATAAAGATGCACATACAAACTCAGCCTATGGTGATGATGATGATGATACGAGCTCAAACTTCTAGGAGTTGGGTAAATAAGAGTTTGAATTATGAGTCCGATTTCTTTGGTGAGAAAATAGACTTTGATGACTCCATGATGGTAAGGTTGGAACCCCCTCTTGATATGTCTAAAGATCAGATGGTCCGCAATGTGGACGAAGAGCACGTGAAAGCATTCAAGCTTACTAATGTGGATATGCAAGTGAAGGTGGTATGTGGTACCATGTTGATGGATATGTTTATGAAGGTAGTTGTGAGTGTGCTATGGTTGTGCAATTGGTGCAAGGATTTTCAAGGAAGGATGAGCCCACATCCATGGATAGCCAAGCTGACACAGGTCATGTACAAGAGAATGAAAGTGAAGTGAAAAGCAAGGGGGTCGGGCAACCCTGTCCTATGCTTGCTAATGCTAATATGGAAGAGGAGGAGGTATGGTTTGAGATGAAGAGTTTGAAGAGTAGGTAAATGAAGATTGCTGCCTAAACTGACAGTTGAGTCATTTTTGTGGCCAATCTTGTTGATGTGACTGGTCATTGACATTGCCAAAGGTGCAAAATCACGTGTGGAGCCCATGCCAATTAAAGAACTTATGGATAAAGAATTGAAAGTGGATTCAGACTTGTTTGGTCTTACAAGAAGGGGAAAGGCAGGCGATGGGTCTAGATCAGCTTTCAAAGGAGGTATGTGTTATATGGTTAATGGATGTGTTTGTGAATAGTGGATCATACAACATTTACATTATTTTTTTGAAGAGGTTTCTAGCATGAAAACCTCTCTACTGTTTGGTTGGGTGGGGGGCAATATGTTTGTGTTCAAAGTGGTGATGCGCATAGTGATGACATGGGTGAAGTAGGCTAGATACATGTGGATATTTGGACAGGTAATGGTGTTGCAAACATTTTGTTTGTATCATTGGTTCAATGCTTGGATAAAGCACTACATGAGGGTGTCGTAGATGGATGGCAATGCCCATAGTTTTTTTCTTTGACCTGGAGGTAGGGATGCTTGCTTGCAAAATGCAAAAGGAGGTTGGCCATTTGATCTAGGTGGAAGCCATTTTGTGATGAAGGGGATTGGGTAACCAACCTTGTGAGGATAGGTACAAATGTGCATAATACTTAGCAGGTAGATAGTTGCTCGGTGTTGCAATAAACATGCTTGTAGTTGAACGTAAATGTTCAATAAGTGGGGTGGGTAATGATGGTTCAACCAAAGAGAGACAATGCCAAGAAAGGTGGAAGGAAGTTTCAAGGGTATTTTTAAGTGTATGCCAGAATGTTAGAGAACATATGAAGACCTAGTGCAAGCAAAGGAATCTAAATGTGTATGATTTATGTGGCTATGCAGGCCGAGTGTAGACATTTAAAGCTTGAAAAGGTGCTTTACGTGAGGAGCCTCTTAAAACATGCAAGGCAAGTTGGGTAGATTGAGGCCATGTGGCCAGTGGTAAAGAGGAAAGTGGGTGAGAGACCAACTCTATTGCATGAGGGAGGCCAAAAAGTGCTATTCTATAGAATTTTTGTGAAACACATTTTTTGTAAAACTGAGCTAGAGGGGACAAGAAAAAGGTCGTTTTGAACATTTTTGCATCTCACACATAGGCTAATTCCGCACTAGTTGAGAGATATTTGATGGAGTGTTGAGAAGATGTGTTCCTATGCAAGCAAGGATTCAAGTAATCACTAAGGCACACACTAAAGTGCCCTATGAATTTGAGCTCCATACTGTATAGCAGTGCCCGGTGAGTTTGAGCTCCATATTGTTAAGCAGTGTTGTGGCTCAAATAACTACGATATGGAATCAGAGATAAAGAAAAAAACACACAGAGCTAGTATCTATGAATAAAGTAGGCAATTTTTATGAGGACGAGGAAGGAAACACAATCTTGCCTATGGAGTACAAAGATTTCAAAACCATGGCTATCCTTGATAGTGGAGCAAGTGTAGCCATTGCTATAAAAGAAACATGGGAAAATGAGAAAAATAATCTCTATGCAAAACACCCATAAAATTGCGGTTAGTAGATGGCTATGTGATAATGCTAGAGAAAATTGTAGCACATCCTATGAGATTGAGTACAAGCATACATTTGCAAACATAGATTTTGGGAAATACAAAAATCTTAATGTTATTTTGGGATGTCCATTCATGAGACAACTTAAAATGGTTCAAGATTGGGGTTACAACCATATCTACTTACGTCAAAAGAAAATGGCTACAAGAATAAGTTTAAAGAATCACAACTATAGAGGTGTGATTTGAACACCTATTGAAGAGTTTGAATCCACCACAATAAGTGGACCAAAAGTTCCTACATCTTTGAAATCCAAAGATTATATTTGGATGTGTGGAGCTTCACATTGTGACAATCTCCTCAAAAGTTGTAAAGGTCATTGGAAGACAAAGCTTACATGCCGTAACCTTTTTGAGAGGATCTCTTTGAACCTCTATAATGGACTCAAATACAATGGATGTGTGTGTGAGTGAATCACCCCAGCAAAATTTTGCAATAAAGAGGGTTATGACATTATTCCCTTTTAAATTATTGTAGTGATTCATGAGACATACAAGAGCAAAGGAATAGAGAGTGGAAAATATGAGGTCCAAGATACTTTGCAAGACAACCACTACCTTCGGAAGGACAAATCGCCTGTCAATTTTTCAAGGAAGAAGATAACAACAATATTTTCTCAAAGGACATCAATGTATAAAAAAATTGTTGATCAAAACTCACAATAGAGAACCCTCTAGGAAGGGGGGAGCTATACCCGTAACCAATTAGCAACCCTCATAAGAGACATTTTTTTGCAACTTTGGAAAAATGCCAAATTGTAATGCAATTACAAAGGGATATTGAATTTTTTAGAGATGTCAAAACTTTGGATAGGAAGACCTTATTGATTTTGGAGTAATGTGGCCAAGCACAAAAGACTCAAGCAACAAATAGTACCACAACCAATCCAACAACATCATGCTCCACAACTTCAACACAAAAGAAGGGTCAAAGTTGAAGCAGGTCATATCAAGATGGATGGATAGTGGCTTCATTAAGGGCCTGTGGTTTTTAATGGTCCAAAACTATTACGATAATCCTAGCCTATCATCTCCTTGAATTTTGAAGCATTCCAATGGTTAAGAAAACATTGAGTGATTAGTTGGTGTTAGGATTGACTATATGCCTGGCGATTGATTGTTGATTGTCAATTCATGATTGCTCGTGTAGCTTTGAGCGTAGGTTCACTTTGTTAAGATTTCCACTCCAATGTATCTCCATGCCCCAGTTTGGTTGCTTCTTTGCGTATTGACATTGATTATGTTAGTGCCCAGATAGCTATGTTATAGATGTCCTTCGCGGTGATCTATTTATAATTGCATGATCCAAGAGCATGTTATAGCTACACTTCAAAAGGCAAACTCACCACAAGGCTTTTGGCCCGAAGCTATTTTGGCAATGGTTTAGATCATCAATAGATTACCTAGTAAGCCATTGAATTACAAAGGAATTGTGGTCACGTAAGAAACCACACAACGATCATTTATGTGTTTTTAGTTGCAAAGCATATGCTCATGTGCCAAAGGCGCTTAGACAAAAGCTTGATACAAAGCCACACAAATGCATCTTTGTTGGGTTATGGCCTTTGGTACCCTCAGAATCTAGTAAGATGATTTGTAGGTCACACGTGCTCTTCGATGAATCAAAGATACATACGAAGGCTATAAAAGAGTTTGAGTACAGAAAAGTCACATTTAAGAATGTTGCCTCGAATTCGATAACAACTAAGAACTCTAGTGAAGAGTCTTACATTAGGAACTCTCTTGAGAGAGCAAAGAGCAGTAGGATGGATTTGAGATGCTCTAGTATACATCACATCAGATTGAGCAGGTTTAGTTAGGTGTGGATATGTCATGCTAATTGACTATGGAGAATAGTCTTGCTTCCAAGAAGCCGTGCAGATGGATGATAAGCTGCAGTGGGAGCATTAGAAAAAGTTTGGACTCAAATTTGAAATCTCCTTTATTGTAGGGTACGTTTACAAAAAACCCAAAAAGTAAATAAATATGATAGCTGAATATCTCAATCTTTTGTATTTTTGAAAACTAAGGTCTATTCTTTGAGTGACATCTTGTTATAGCATATCCGGTGTCTTCTTTCCCCGCATTCAATGCCAAATATCTCAATATTTTGTATTTTTGAAAACTAAGCTCTATTCTCTTGATGTTTTCAAATGTCTTGTCATAGCATATCCCATGTCTTCGATCCTCGCATTCCCTTCTATGTGCTATTGCACGTGAATCTTGAAAGTTCTTTCCTCCATTTCCCTCACCTCATCATTTTGGAAGTTTTGAGTAGTCATTTCTTATGTGAGTCTTATAGCTTCTCCGCAAAGGACTTCTACAATGGATCAAAGAGATGTTTATCATATACATGCATGTATAGCTCTCATGAAATTATGGACCCCTTTACAAGAAAAGCAAGCAAAATACTATTTTTGAAGCTTCGAAGGAGAACTTAGGTCACAAGGCATGAAAAAATGTGGACCTTTGGGTGGATGACAGAATGTATCTAAAGCCTCCGATCTTTCTATTAATGCTTGAGATTAGAAGACAATGTAAAAGCCATGGTGCATAAAAAAGACAAGCATTGAAATACAATCGGTGGAAAGATTTACACAAAAATAGTTTATCATGCAGACAATGGTGCAGCCAGGACTAGCAAGGTGAAGGCATAGAAAAGCTTGGATGCAACGTTCAAGTTTTGGAAATCAAACACAAGGACTGATTCCAACTAGGAAAATTTTGAAGAGGCTTTGGAGACCTTCCATAAGACTGTCTTCAATGCGTGGAAAAATCAACATATCACTCACTATATGGTATTAATTTGCAAATGTGTTTCCTTATAAAGTATGTGCTTTCTTTCTATGTAGCACATTATGAGTAATCACATGCCTTGGTTCGCAAGGCAATATGGTAGCTTGCATATATGGTCTACACAATGCATGGAGAAATCCCAATACCATGCTTGTACCTGTTATTTTAGCCATAACCAATAGGAGATGGTGCAGACAAAGCCAATAGCTTAGAGGAGCTATACCAGAGGATGTATGAAAAACTTGTGCACATGTCACAATGAAAGAAACAATTCAGAGACAATAAGATTGGACACGCAACGAGATAAGGTAATAAACAACAAAGGAAGAGAATATGGGAGTCATCTTCTACACTAAGATGACATGCAGGTTGGCGACTACTACAAAAAAATGCATGGAAAGGGTTTGAAAAACACCATTGCTAGTCATGTCATAGCTCTCAGGAGTAGAAAAATCCAAACATGAAACTTGATGTATCAACAATACTTGGTGTAGTTTTACTCTCTTTATGGATGATTTTTGTAACAAAGACGTCGAACACAACAATATTTTTCAAGATATCAAAGTCAGTGCAACAAATCTTGAAAAAATACATTGGATTTTTTTTAGTTATCAAAAAACGTTACAAAGTATTCTAGCCTTTTGGCCTTGTCTAAAGGGCCCTCTTCCTCTTTCCATGGTCTTTTCAAACAACGCGTTTCTTCATCATCATCCATCGGTGGAACATTGCGGTTTGGCAATGTTCAAACGTCTACTTCAGCATGGGGCCTCTTTTATAAGTTGAAGGATTGGCTGCTTATGACTGAGTAGATTGTGCTCTATGTAGTGTGGTGAATGGACTCGGTCTGTGATTTCACATGCCATACCATACACAACATGTGATAAAAAGTGGTGATTTCATAGGCCATAGATGCAAGGGCCAACACCAAACACAAAATCATTGCTTGCTTCTCTAGCAACATGACATTGCCTACATTTCACTGACAAAACCACATCTTCTTGATATCTTGAAACCATCTTCAATGTCATGAGAGGAAGCTCAACCTCTCTCTCTCTCTCTCTCTCTCTCTCTCTCTCTCTCTCACACACACACACACACACACACACACACACACACACACACACACACACACACACACACACACACACACACACACACACACACACCTCACCTTGAGCTTGAGAACACACACACCTCACCTTGAGCTTGAGCTTGAGAGAGAGAGAGAGAGAGAGAGAGAGAGAGGTAGAGATGGATAAAAAAAAGAAAAATCTCTCTCCTAAAAGCTCGCTCCAATAGATCCAATCACCTCATAAGCGAGCCTTTTTCGTAAAATCCATCATCTAAGCGAGAACCGAAAAAAGCTTACTCCAAAGCTCGTTCCATTCCAATTCCCATCCATTTGAGTTTTTATTTGAATATTGCATCATTTATCCAATCTTGTCCTTTGTTTGTGTCTCAATGTTGCCTTTTTTTGGTCCTCAGTTGCCTCACAATGCGAGGGGACAAGGTCGTAAAAATGCTTTCCCACAATGAACGAGCCTCATAAATGTAGCCATCATCCTATTTGTATCCCTAGATCTAGTACGATGGTGATGTCTCCCCCCATACATAACGTCTCTCTTTGCATTGGATCGACTATTGTCAGAGCAAGGTTTTCCACATTTGGAGCTAGCTTTCGCTCTCACGCCACCCTCGCTTCAATTTTCTCTCTTAGTTTCCAATTTACTCTTTTTTCGTCCACTTTTCTTTTTCTGTAATAGTTTAGGGTTTCCATGGCCCGCACAAAGCAGACAATGAGGAAGATGTACTTGCAACCTAATCAAACATCCTCCTTATGTGTTGCAGTCAAAATCCCTCCCACTTTACACGCTACTATGAGGAATCAAAGATATGAGCAAAACCGGACTATTCTAAATGGAGCACATATCTCTAGCTATCCCCAAGGTCTCGTTTCAAAGAGCTATTTGTAAGATCTACAAGTGAGCCAATATCAATCTTTGATAGGCGATCGGCATAATGGATTTCCTACACAAGGCAATTGAAGATTTTCTTATCAAACCTTTTTAGGAAATCTACATCCTAACAGCTCACTTGCACAAGGTTACTGTGATGCCTCACGACATCAACTCCCTTAAGATTCTATGATCTAGGTATGACAAGACGCTTGTGCCAGTGTCCATTTTTGACAAGAAAATGGATAGTATTTTGAGCATCCCAGACCTAGGTAAAGTGAAGGTGGTGGACGTCTCTACCACCAAGCATACTTATGGAAACCGTCTAAAATGGAACGGGGCGAGGAACAAATGGATGAGGAAACATTTAAATGAAGAGACATTTAAATGGTAGAAGCCACTCATAAAGCCAATAGGGAAGCTCTTGTTCTTCTTGGTCCCTTTTTGATGTGGCCTTTTTTGTATGGGGGTGCGTTCTATACTTTCCTTTCAGAATGGAGGAGATGAGTATATTGGGAGATGACATGAGGGAGCTAACATAACAAATAATAAATTGTTGTTTATGGTCTATGAGTTTCATTTTTTCATTACTGTTTCTCATTCAAGAACATTTACGCTTCTAAACAAAATGTTTTCTACTCTTAGCTTGCTTTTCTCCAACCTATCTTGGAATATTCAATCTAAGGTAGTTGCAATAGACTCACAACTATTAGTGGTACTCACATTGGATGCCACCTCATTGATCGATATTGTTAATTGTTTTCAATCCATCAACCCATATGGAGACAGCAAAGGTTTTACTTTTAGCTTACAATGAAGGATAAGTGTTGTCATTTTTGTCATTGTCGAGGGAGTATATTGCACTCCAACCTTTTGTTGTTTTATTTAGAGATATGGGATGGATGGTACCGGATCAATCAAGGCTTGTGCTATGTCAATCAATTTCCTACCCATTTCCAACCTTTTTCGTTCCACTTCAAGATGAAGATATGTTAAATTTGCATCAATCTTTAAATATACTTCAATCTAGCCTCGACATCTAACATTCTAGGACTATGCCAACCAACATCGATCCTCTAGAACTGATCATAGAGCATCTGTTTTGTTCCATTGGTAAAGATTCTTTCTCATTGTGCTATTTTAGTTATTATTTAGCTAAGAAAGATCTACTTCCATAGCTGCTTGTTTGCGTTAAGGGATTGCTTTAAGTTTTTTTAATTTAGATTTCCAAGGACTTGCTATCTATTTAAGATTGGTTTAAGTTATGATTTATTTCCTCATCATTCTTTTGGTTCTTAGCTTCCCTAGCTTGAGCTCTCATTACCAAATTAATGAGAGCAATTTTCTTAGCATTTGACCCACTTGAAGTGGGTAAAATATCTATCATGCTTATAGGTGTTTTCCTTCTTTATCAAGATGTTTAGGGAAATCTTGAATGAGATATGTCTTGTTGGAACACTTTAGAAAAAACCAAAAATATTCTCATCTTTTCTACTTTGTGTGGACAATTTCTAGCCCAATTATCAGCTCCATGCTCCTATCATGGTCCTATTTCTTGAGGTTGTTGTGGTGCTGCCAATGGCTACCCTTGTCTTGGTGGAAATGTCGTTTGGTTTGTAATTTTGATTTGCTATGAGCATTGGTGTGTTCTATTAAAAAAGGGATGGCAAACAAGGTGTGCTAACTTTGTATGGTTTAAAGCAAGCTCCGCATTCTTGGTATGAAAAGATTCATGCGTACTTGGCTACACATCGTTTTCAAAATAGTCCAACTAAGAGAATTTCATAGATCAAAAGTGTGGATGATGTATTTTTTTTATCATTATGCTCTATACGATGACAAGTTGCTCATTGGAACATGGGGACATACTACTAAATTTGCGGTTGATCGAAATGTCAGTTTTGAAATTTTAGATATGGGGCTTTTGCATCATTATTTAGACATACATTTTAAGCACCTTGATGGATGTATTGCTTTGTGTTAGAAGAAGTACATTGAGGTGTTGTTGCACATATTTGACCTTGAAGATTGCAAGCCTACTACTACTCCTATGTAGATAGGTTTGATGCTTAGTTTCCATGATACTAGAGACTACTTCAATGCCACTCTCTATGAGCATAATATTGCTTGCATGGTTTACATATGCAGTATGAGGCCAAATGCTCTATATGTAGTCTCGTAGGTTATGGATCGCCCAAGTTCTACACATTAGAAGGTGGTTAAGAGGATCTTTTGCTACTTGAGTGGTGCTATACATCGTGGGTTGTTTTGTCCCAAGGGGGGACCATTGCCACCACATTTGAATTTCTTTTTCATGCTTAGATTGGGCTGGTTGTTATGACACATCAATGTCAACTAGTGGTTTTCATTTCATGCTTAACATCTCATACATATCTTGGTTGAGTGGACATAGTCTACAATGGCCAATTCTACTTGTTAGACTGAGTACCGATAGCTTTCACGGCCACTATTGAGTGCGGTTGGCTCGCATGCCTTTTGATTGATTTGGGTGTTGCATAGCAGTTTTCCACCACAATCTGCATTGACAATCGAAGTGCTTTGGCAATGACGAGGAACATAGTGTTCCATGCTCGCACAAAGCACGTCGAGTCAAATCATCATTATGTCAAGGAGAGACTCTTTGCAAGAGAGGTCATCCTAGCTTATGTGCATATGCAAGACAATTGTGTTGATCGTCTCACAAAGGCTTTATCCTTTGAGTAGTTCAAAGAGTTTTGCAAAGTGTTGGGATTACTCCCCTCTATGGTTTGGTTGTATAGGGTCTCACTTCCCCATACATGAGTGCTAGCTCATGTTTACCGCATCACTCCTAGAGGGGATTTGTTACCATATTATGGTAGAGTGATGTGTGTGATTGAGCACCCATACAAAATCGGGGTATGTTTTTCCCTCCTAAGAGGTTTTTTTCCATTAGCTTTTATATGCGCCCATGACTTTAGAGCAAGGCTTATATTTGCACTAGCACACAAAGTAACATTACTTCCTGTGTTGTGTGCCCTTGAGCTTCTCCTCCATCTTCTCCATCTTTGTGTTCAATAATGAGCCATATCCAACAAGAATGGGATGCCAAATTTGATGTAGACAAGTAGGTACTTTTACATTTTTCATGGAGTTTCTGTTGAGGCAACTATCTTTTCGATTGGTTTAGGTTCCAAGTGTTTTCAAAAAGGCTGCCTAGTATTCTAAAAGGGCCATGTGAAATGTGTGGGATGATTGTAAGCATGTTGTCATCTATGTACAAACAAGATTGCAAGGACAATTTTGTGGAAATTATTTCAAGAAGATTAAAGTTAAGTGGGATGGTTGACTCTAAAGACTTATAAGCATGACTTGTAAACTAGCCATTGTAAATTAAGTCAACTCATCACAGAATTTTCACATATAGTTTTGATATGGGTAGTGAATTTGAGCTAAGTCTAATACCGAATCGTATAGCTAGATTGGGTATTCCACTATGTAATGGGAGCTTAAGTTCCATAGATAAGTTATAAATATGGGAAAAGCCATCTTCATTTCTACGTAGCTCGAGTATTGACCTTGAGTGACCTTGAGCAAGGCTTGGAAATACTTTAGCAAAACTTGGGTTATATAGAAGAAACATTCAACTACAAGGGTAGTGATCCTTTTAGTGTATAAGCATGACGTTGTAGTATGTTCAAGCCAATATCGGTAGTAGCGCTTTGTCAAGAGAGCTAAGAAACTCTTTATCTCCATATAGCCAAGGTGAGGATTCGAGGACCAAGATGAACGAAGGATCCTTTTCATTGCAAAGGCAATGCTTTAAGATACTCTACACACGGTTCCACTTGTTAAAGTGATGAACTAAAACGATTCAAGTGTATTGACTAATAAAGGGTCATACTCTACCTATGGGTTGTATAAGAGTTCCATAGAACTAGACCATTTGGAAAAACCTACATGGCATTTGGGAGAAGGTTGTGCAATCAAAACCAACCCTTGTCGATCCCTTGAACCGTTTAAAAGGCGATTGCTCCCTAGTTGTTTTGGGTCATGCCTCCATTCCTTGTCCATATGTGGACACATTAGGGAGTTGCACACAAGTTTAGTGGAGCGTGTGTGACACAATCCTAAGGGTGGGTTCAAACTACATGAATGGGTATATGGATCATTTTTAGATGCTGCCTATGCTAATGTTCACATGATGTGGAGGTACATAACAAGCATTGGAGAAGGCCACATGGTTAGCGTAATCATCTATGATTTTTGGTGGTAGTGGCTTAGTTGGTTCAAGCTACTCAAGGGTTACCTTTTCCGATCTTTGAGGTGGAAGCTCTACATTTGAGAGGACAGGGGCAGGGGGGTTAAGAAGATTTGAGAGGGTAGTGTTTAGGGTTTAGTGTCTCTTCTAAACTACCTTTATCCTTGGGAAATGAGCTGATGAGGCGTGCTCTTGCTTGTCAATTGCCTCTTTATTTAGCGCTGCCTCATGTGAACAAAAGACCAAGAGGAGTTCGTCCGCCCTCGTCTGAATCCGGAAGGCTTGGCCTATCCAACAAGGATAGACCCAGATTACATGCCATTGGCTACAGCTGGCACATCCTGCTTTTGCTTCTTGCAAGGCTGCTGGCTGTGGAAGTTTCCATTCATCCTCCTGCGCCACCCAAGTCGTGTGTGAAAGTGTGTGCTACGGTCAGGAGGAGTAAGTGACAATGGCGCCGCTCGCTCTCGCAGCCGGCAGTACGGTTGCTGGCCTTTCTTCCTCTTCGCTTGCTGGCCAGAGATTGCCCACCTCGCGCGTCCGCACCTGCGCTCGCTGTCCGACCAGGTACTACTCTTTGTCTTTAATCTTCCCCCTCCTGACATACCTCCTCCACCTGGAATTATGTCGGTCTGAGGAGCGCATGTGATTAGCTGCTTGGTCTTGTGCCCGTCATCTTCCATGGACAGTGAGCATTTGTGTGTGTCTTTGTCCGAACAGGCTGCCGGCAATTTCTGCCAAGTATGGTGAGAAGAGCGTGTATTTTGATCTGGAGGACATTGGGAACACCACTGGCAACTGGGACTTATATGGCTCTGATGGCCCCTCTCCTTACAATGGACTTCAGGTACAGACATCTTCTGCATTGCACTCATCCATGCTCATGCATTTGCTTTGGCCGCACTTGTTTCCTTCGTGAGCTAGCTACGCGTTTGAGCAGTAGGAGAATGATGGTGAGATTTCTCCATGGATCTCTCGATTGCTCTTCTGTGCTTTTGTTTATGTTTGCCAACACCCGTTGATGATGTGGGCAGAGCAAGTTTTTCGAGACCTTCGGTGGTGCATTCACGAAACGCGGATTGCTGCTAAAGTTCCTGCTGCTGGGAGGCGGCGGGACGCTGGCTTACGTCAGCTCATCTGCCTCTCCAGACCTATTGCCTATTTCGAAAGGACCTGTAGACCCCCCCAAGCCAGGTCCCCGTGGCAAGCTCTAAGTGATTAGCTTGGAATTGGTCATGCGCCTCAGGCTTTCATGACATGTCTGTAATGCTCCTAATTGTGCAAAGTATACCATTTTGCTCTTTTTTCACTGCTTCCGAGAGATCTTCATTGCAAATACAGACTAACAGCACTTAGTTTGGTTACCACCCAGAGAGTCCTGATTTTAAAGTTGTCTTTCCAGCAAGCTGGCATGTAGTCTCTTTTGACTGTTGTGATTCATAATCTATATAAAGGCTATTGTCAGAACCCGTAGTGCAAGAAATCGAAGAGTGGCAGAGGAATAGTCTTGTGATAGTGAAATTGTCCTATTGGCTGTTGTGGAAGGATTACAACCTTTTGGGACAGAACAAGCTCTCTATTAAATTAACAAGGTTCGTAGATGTTCTTAACAAAGGCACATTGCCAACACAAATTGTCCGGTTTTTTATTGTCAGTTTTCAGTGTTAGTATGCATCCTGCTAGGTTGTTATATGCGGTAGGTATGAAAATGAAGAATGTTATGAACATTGTTACACTGGATTTAAATTTGATATCTATGCTAGCAGTATCGCACAGGTAATATTTGACACATATAGAATTTGCAGTAAAGAAGACATCAATTTTAAGAGTTCCTGACTGGGAGTAGGTGATATTATAACAGGAACGAGTGGTTGTCAATTCTTCTACATTCTTGTACTAGTGTGCAGGGAGCAGTTTCCCCTTTCACTGTGAGACATGATTTGAAAGTAATGATCCTCAAACGAAGTATCCTACCTATGATTTTCAGGCGAAAGTAGTTACCCCAAGTTCCGTCAAGCAGAGTGTTAAGGTTTGAGGTTACTTTTCATCTCCTAAATTTGTTTTTTAGAATTGTGAGTTTGTTTTCCAAAGAAAACCATGGTGAAAATGTTATTGAAAGCTGTTGCCTTGCGGTGTTGTTGTCCTTCCTGAATTAGAGAAGATCAACATTGTGCATGCAAGGCTGCATGCATAGCCAACTGAGTAGGTCCGTACAAGTAATGTTTGTAGAGAACTGTTTCTGTCTTTGTCCAGGGAAGAGTAGAAATTATGATTTAGGCCGAAGGCGAAAGTTATATTTTAAAATCTTTCGAGAAGCATATACTTGACAACCAATGTGATGTTACTGAGCATATGACAGACTTTTCTCTGAAAACCTTGTTATATGGACCATCTCTTAAATTTACAAATTATGTGTCACAGCTTGCAATTGATTTAATTTTAGTCACTGCAAACTTGCTATCTTTGGGAACACTAAATTCAATTTTGAGTGTGTATCTACCAAATAAGTTAAGCAAACAATTAGTACTACAGAAGTATATACAGCAAATGGAACTCTGGCTTCTATTCTACTTCATGGTTGTATGAGATGTTGCATCGTGATGAAAATCTTTTTCATATGGTTGATAGTGTTCATGTAATACCAATTCCATCATGCTCTACACCCCACTTTGAACCATCAGGTTTGAATAGCATGTGTGTCTTGCAAGAAGGCCAATAAATCCCTCATATTATATTGGATCAAAGTCTTGTTGCAAAATTTGCTTCCAATGGTCACAATCTTGACCCTTCTCAGAGAATCAGGCAGCTTGGATTGCAGAGTGTCTTTAGACAAGCCAACTGTTTGTTCCATGCCAAAACTACTACACCAACATCTTTATGCCAAAACTATCATCATGTATTCCATGGGTATTTGTTGAAGGGTACCATATGGTGTGCGCAGATTTACAATGGTGGGAACCATGTATATGGATAAGTAAGGCAATTTTGGTGCACGCAAGTGCCAACTCCCTATTATTACTGTCTCTATTATTACTATGAATCCTTGGGCATGTATTTTACATGGCATCAATGCATTCAACCTTCTTTAATAAAATGTTCTCCACTCACGCATTTGTGCTCTTCGCACACCCCCTTCTCTGCACCACCATGTGTCATTAGTTGTTAGTGCTCTAGCTAAATGCATGGTCTTCAACTACACTTAGTACTCATCTCACCGACTTTATGTAGAGGCTTGCTTGCTTACACTAATTTGGCCACCCATGTTCTCATACATGGCACCACACTTTGATGTCCAAATGGCCTCGCATAGCCATGATTGGCATTTTGTTTGAACATTAGATGTGTTTGTATATGTGCTTAAGTAATGTCAAACTGAATACGTTCTTCCACAAGTGGCTATTGAACTCTCTATCTCTACCTACCACTATATATATATATATATATATATATATATAGGGGTAGGAAATATAGCTTGTAGAGATGTCACAATAAATAATCCAAGTAACTCTGGTGTTTTCTCATCCTTCTAGTATGAAATTATATTTTCCAAACTTTTCATCACAACCTATAATAGAATAATTTTCTCAACTTGCGCAAGGCAACACATTGGGAAAATGCTTCGCATTTCCATGTTTTAGTATATGAATGATGGAGCAACCCTCCAACCTCAAGACAATTATGTTTATTAAGATTGGACTTCTTTATTGTAGGTCAAGTTCCAAGGGTTGTGAAACAAATTAGGTCAATAATCTTTCCTACCTAGTACATAATTCCTTTGAATCCCATGATGTTTAACATGAAGGCTATCATGACTTTCAACAAGACCATGGCATTTGAAGCTACTGATAGAAGGGATGCGAATCGCCTTGAGAAGATACCCATTGTACAAGTGGTTGACAAATTTCTTTAAAGAATGTGAACTCTCCACCCTTAAGATCTTTGACTCAATACTATAATTAAGAGACATGACTAATTGTTTTGGACTTACACATGGACTAACACTCACCATCCCTCTCAGCAAGACTGCAACAAGTTTCTATGTGCCAACAATTTGCTCCCAAAAGGGACATGGTTGATATGAAACACACCATATTTGTGTTCGTAGACAACACAAAAGAACTAAGCGCAAAGCATGGATTATGCTCACACGAACCATATGGGTGGATGCATGGGAAGGTGGAGGACAACTAGGTAAGCTGCATAGACAAGTTACATGATCTAGCTAAAATTCACTTTTTGGTTGCAATGAGGCAGTGGTTGGATTTTTGAATGAAGAGGATGTGGAAATAGTTAAACTCTCTCTCAAGCCCACCTTTGTACTCTTGCGGAGCCAACCCATTATTTACACGAGTGGGGGTACCTTGTGAATGTCCCACCCATCTTAAGTGCATGGTAAGGCTTCCAAATCTTAGGACAGAAGCAAATACCTCATGCAAGCTACAAAGATTGTGACAAAGTATGAGGGAGCAATATGTTGCTCACTAAACCTCGGTACAGCTTTGCTCTCCTTCAAAAATGAGGAAAATGCTGATAATAAATGTGACAGAGAGAGAGAGCTGAAAAGAAAGTACTGATAGAGAACCCACATCCAGGCTTGAAATGAAAGGCCTTTAGGCAACCCTCGCTTTTCTTCAAGGAGGCTTTCAATTTGAAGACCTTGTCCAAAATTATACCTTCAAATATTGATAAAAGACTTTTCCAGTATAGACTTCATAAGGAAAAAAAGTGCATTTAAATTGATGAGGAATAATTTACCTTCAGCGTTGTACTACTCACCTCAGAGGCTTCTCTTGCCA
Organism: Adiantum capillus-veneris; assembly: GCF_014529385.1. Classification (NCBI taxonomy): domain Eukaryota; kingdom Viridiplantae; phylum Streptophyta; class Polypodiopsida; order Polypodiales; family Pteridaceae; genus Adiantum; species Adiantum capillus-veneris. Next base: position 146,924,469 of record NC_140933.1, on the reverse strand, counting down.
CACGGTCAATTTCAATGTGTCAAACAAATGCCCAAAATTTTAAGGCTCATGGCCATGCTAAAACTTTTTTAGAAGGTGAGTTTTCCATAGCCTCGTCTATATTTTGCTTTAGCAAATTTCATGCCTTGGTTTTGCAAGCTAGTTGTTTTTTTTTTTTTTGGGGGGGGGGGGGGGGGGGGCACATCGTCAATTAACGTTTATTAATGGGAATCCTACAAGATATCAATCTTCCAGATTTATATCGCCCGCATTAAATTTTTTGGAAATTGCTATTCGGGTCACTGATCGTTCACTCTCTCTCTCTCTCAATTTGTTTCGTGCAGGCTACCTAACAAAAAAGCTGACGTGGCATCTTTCAGACCTACCATTGCTAATCTCATCATCTGCGGGAAATAGACGCGTACTATTTAGTATTAACGTCTGCATAACGACCTCACATGTGTGTGATACAAGTCCATGAAAACAAGCATAAGAAATGCTAAAGAATTTAAGGTGGCCTGTCCAAAAATAAAGAATAGTATTGTTAAGGATGTGAGAGAGGGGCTCTCAAAAAATGAGTGCAAAAACAAAGAGAATTGTCTTGGGGTCCTGCTGATGCAGATAGAATCAAAGTCGTCCTCATCATCACAGTGGATCACATCACCTTGTCTAAGCTTAACAAACCAAGCGCGCTTTGGATGAGGGATTTTGTTGAGGAATTTCGCTCCAGCTCATTCAAGAGTGACAGGCGTTCGTGGGCGCGTTTCCCACTGTTCTTGACGAGCTGTGGGCGAAAATCTGCATTACCAAGCATTGCAAGCATGCATTGCAGGCATGTGTCACGCACCTGAATAATCAATCACATAGCAAAAAAGTTGCACACGATTCAGCCTGCAAGTCTGTTAAGGCACATAAAATCAAATATAAATTTTCTTGCTTGTTAAACACGTCAAAGGATAATGTACCTGTCCAATCTTCACACTACCAAGGCACTCCAAGATGGCAAAAAGCAATACCTCCATTGACTGAAAATTTCAAAGCAATTCACCATAGACCAAAAGTTAACTGCTACTGGTCAATGTAGATAACAAACAGACATAAGACTTACCCGTACAATGTGCTTCTGCTCCTGATCATCTTGGCTGGCTTTGGATACGAGTTCAATAAAAGTTTGAATTGTTTCAAGTGTTGCCATTTTCACTGCACTTAAAAACTTGGCACTCAGAACAAGTCTAGGTTGAAATTAAAGTTGTTAGATATAATTCTTTTAAAGTTCCTCCAAAAGATCATATATACAGCAACAAAACACTTTTGCAGAGGTAATTTACAGCCATTGCATCCATGAAGACGACCGGATGAATGTAAGCAATGATAATCATGAAATATACATTGCTGTGGCAAAGTAACATTATTGATACCTTGCCAAATATAGCTTCCGTTCAATTTATCTGCCAAGCAAGCTGTGATTGCTCCGAATCTACCGCCTAAGATAGAGATTGAGACACCTGTCATACTTGCTTTCAAGCACAATAGAACCTTCTCAAGAGATGACACATAACTTGTATCTGCTTCATCTGCATCTGCTATTTAAACCAAGAACCAATGACAATAGAAACAGAAAATGCATAAGTGCAAAGGATTGACTAGGGTTTTTAAAGAAAGACAATGGATGGTGCCACTAACACTTGACGAACAGCTTGAAGTATGGTTTGCATTGGCATCCAGATACTTTTGCCATAAACACTTGACGAACAGCTTGAAGTATGGTTTGAATTGGCATCCAAATACTTTTGGTGTAAGATCGCATAGTTGCTTCCCTTAATACAAGACTGACTATCATTCTGGCCATCAATTTGTAAACCACCGGCATAAGGGTGATAGGCCGCCAGTGGGAAAACTGATCACAAAAGACATGCTTTGGCAATAGCTTGAGCAACCCTTCCAACAAAGTTGGACATCCTGCTTCTCCCAAGCCATATTCATTATCACCAAGAATGGTTTTTTTAAGGTAGTCCCAAAAGGACAGGAAGAATTCAACAGTAAGCCCGTCCCAACCAGGAGATTTCCATCTACCCAGGTCTCGTAAACTTGTATGCAAGCTTGCCTCAATGAACGCAACTTCCAAATTTTGTGCTTGCTCCACAGAGATGATGGGAGTAACATGTGACAGAAAAAGATTGCGTGCATGTTTGGCTTCTTGGGTAAGAGGGAGCGATGCTTCTAAGATCTTCCCATAGTGAGCAACTAAAGCCTCTGCCAACTGCTGCGGGGAAGATGTACATTCCCCAGAGGGAAGCTCAACTCTTTTGATGTCCTGAGATTGACAAGAATGATGCAAATGCTTGAAAAACTGCTTGGAAGCACAGCCTTTGTTAGCAAAAACATGTTGCCTTGCACGCGTCTGCCATTTAGCCAATTTCGGCTCATCATTATGCCGCATAGTAGTACGAGTTGAAATTAATACATTAAGTTCAGCCTTCGACAGCGAGGAGGAATTAGCCATATGCATCAATCATTGACACGTATCCCTTGCCTATTGAACATTGGCCCGTAGCTGAGACATATAAAACTTGCCATAATCACGAACAACACATTGGACACGCATAACAAAGCGGAACCACACAACATCCATATCTATGTGCATATGGGAAATCAAAGGCCGGATTTGATCCAAAATCATGTTACGAAAAACTTCATGCTTCAGATATGCATTGTTGACATGTAAAAGCCGTTTTCTGGGCAGAAAAGCAACATCTGTAGTCAAGTCAAAGTGTAAAGTCAAACATATCGGAGCATGATCGAAAAGGCATGAAGTGTAGTCAATCCTCATATCACACACAAAGGCATCATACCGATGCCTGTGAAAATGATAACAGCGATCAAGGGGAGCGCGGTAAGAGGATCGAACATTGTGCTGGAAAGTAAATCCTGCATCTCCATCATGTAAATGTGGCGACAAATCTAGTGCATTACAGGAATGCATGAGATGATCCGACACCTGACCTTCCATACGCGCGCGTGGACTAACACACACACACACACACACACACACACACACACACACACACACACACACAATAGTGACTTGGCAATGTGTACGAGGAACAAAACACACACCCACACACACACTTTTTTTTAGTTATGTCATATTGAATTACCAATGGGAAACCTCGAGACGAGGAAAACCCATAGAAAATACTACAAACAGGAAATAAAAAACAGTCAAAGTAGAGCTCGTAATAACTAGCAGGGAGCTCGTCCAAGTCATAGGCAACTTGAAGAGACTGTTGGAGAGATGTCTTGAAGAAGGAAACATAGTCCACTTGACTCTACTGAAACATGAGGAAATTGCGTGCTCTCCACACTGCCCATAGAACCCAGAATCTAGCCAGTCAAAAAAGTATGCATATGGCCGAAGCAATGGCGGAAGCATTCCAAAGATCTAAAAAGATCTACAAAATGCATACCAGGGAAGCACGTGTAAAGAGCTGCAGAAATGCAATCCACAAACTGTTGCGTACAAGAAGAAGACCACAATAAATGTGGAATGTTCTTAATGGTTGCACCACAGTGAATACATCGCGAAAGGCCACTCTTCCGGATCGCAGAAATTTGCCAGTCGAGAGAACCCCAACGATGCATCTCCACATAAACAGTCGCTTCTTCAGAGGCAACTTAGCATGCCACACTTTCATAACTTTACTTTACCACCATGTAACACTCTTGTTCATATTCCATACCTTATTACAATGTTTTTGGATTTAGGAAGACGATTGCAAATGGCAGTACACTTTCGTTGCATATATCGAACGGATTGAAGAACCAGTGTAGAGCCAATCACAAATTCGATTCTTCGCAACCAGCGGCGGAACGGGAGATATCGAGTCAACCAGATCCTTAATGGTGTCCCACATGAGCCTGTAGTGCATCCCAGGCCAAAAAGTAAAAGCAGCTTGTTGAAATGAGAGCATCTCTCCATCAACATCCGTCACATCAGTTATCTTGTCAATATCTTTCTGGGAGAGAAAGTAGGCCCGTCTAGGAGAGCGTTGAACAAGAGTTTGATTAAAAACTCAACTCCAATGTAAACTCTTCAATCTAAGTGAGTTTCCACAGGCATCATCTCTACCATGCCACAACAATTCCCGCGTGACCAATTTCCAATCCGCTACAAGACTGGAAGCAAAGGAGCATCCAGGTATTGTGGCTTCAAACTTACCAAAAACCACATCCCAATACGACGGCTGCCAATGCCCAAAGGCTGGCGTAGAGACCGCATGAGAGTACAGAAACGTAAACATCTGCGTCTAGGGCTACTTTTGTTAAACCAACACCAGCAACAAAGTGACCTTTCTTACTGTAACATGAGAACACAAATGCAAAATATTCAGACCACCACAACGCTTTGGAGTACATAACTTATCCATCACGAGTAAATGCAGGCCCATCTTCTGAGAGGAAGTAGACCAGAAGTGCTTTAGAATCCAAGACATGAAGGCCCAAAGACGATGGGGTGGCCAATGTAGCATGTATGCCACCAAGATGAACTGCACTATTCTAAGTCTTACATGTAGTAGCCGAGTAGACAATTTCCAATAGCGCACACGCGCGCACACACACACACAAAATCAATTGTGACTTTTTTGTTTCTCGTACACATTGCCAAGTCAACGGCACCAACTTTAAAATTTGTCTATGACATTTATTAAAAAGTATTTCGATTAAATCTGTACCATTAGCTTCCTCCTTGGAAGGAATTGAGGAGCATTGTAACACGTAGGCAAAAGCCTCTTCATTGACAGCTTGATCCCTACAATGAATAAGTACCTATCATAGAAAAGCAAACTTTTAGCAAATATAAAATTTGTCAACCATATGGGGTGGGCAAAATAATCCTACTATGCATGGAGCTCTTATACTGTCAAAAAATGTTAATCGTATCAACTGCTACTTATAAAAAGCCATACATTTTCATTGTTTTTTTTGAATGAAAAAGGAGCTGTATACCTTGTGAATGTGGACCTCTAGTAATACTCTTGTCAAACTGTCACCAAGAGGAACTACAGGGCTATAAGGAAATCCAATCTGAAAGAGCTATATGTACATCAAGGGGCATGTGTGAGGAGTGTAAAATGAACCATTGAGGAAGTGCATAGTGCTAAGTGATGTGGTGCCCTGATCGATACTGAGAAAGACTACAGCGTGAGATCGCTGTATGAGAAAAGATTTGTGGCGCTCCTTTGCTGCCCTAAAAGTGACTGCTGATGTATCCCACTGACTGCATGCCAATTGTTCAAGATAGCTGTCTCAATCTCAGCCATGCAAACAGCAATTTCTCGGCGGACTTCAAACTCCCAGGCTGATAAACTTAGCGTCTATCAACATAGCTTCTACCCAGTGAACACAGATAGAGCAGGGTGGTCATCCTATCTGGCCCAATCTATATGAGTCTCCAGAACAGCGGATGTCTCTCTATCTCCTCCAAACATCTTGGCCAATGACGAAGCATACCACGCGGCATCTCCTGCCAAATACGCACCAAGGATCTCATGAAAAAAGAAGCATGAGCTGTACACAACCGAGCATCGGCAAACATATATCAGAAATCCACCTCCAGGGGCCATCTACGTCCATAAAACCATATCGCAGACACACTGCTCACAATGAATAGCATAAAAAACTGCTTCCGAGGCTCACCCCAAGAAAAACATCTCTGACAATGAGCTTGGAAAGCAAGACACAACTTTGGATCTTAGGGTCAATGATACCCAAACCTGCCTCCTCCCTCAGCATAATGACGGTGCACCATGCTCCTCGCCGACGGGTGTCTCAAGAAAGATCAGAGCTTCCCCAGAGAAAATTGAACAAGACGTGGCCCTCTATCAAACGGATCATACAATTCAAAATTGAGAAGGATGATGGCAAGTGGATTGCCTAACTCTCTCGCCCACTCGACTGCCTCTTAAAAGGTTTTGAACAAAACCTGTCTGCAAGTATGTATCAAATTTGGCAAGAAAAGTCGCAACCGTGCAACAATCATCTGAGCAATGATAGGCCTCCACTGACAAAGATAGGAGGTCTCACTACCCTTTGGTACAAAAGAAATCAGCCTGAAGGGCATAGATACAGGCATCACACTGAACCCTGCAAGAGCTGCATACATAGCAAAACTGAATCCTATAGCAAGACCTCAGGAGTCAAGCCATCCTCTCCCGGACAAGCACTACTTTTAATACAACTAACTGCATCGTGCATCGCGGTAGGAGTGAACGCATCAGTAACAAGCGACACAGGCTCCACTTTGCCTACTTGCAATAGCTGCACCAATGCCAACTCATGGCAATGTCTTGGATAATGCCACAAGAGCTATAAGAATCCTTGCATAGTTACATATAGGAAAAATTTAACACATTTTAAATTTTTCCGTTTAGTAACCAGATCTCATCTTTGGCAGAAAAGATGGCATCAAAAACTGGATCAGCAATAAAGGAAGTAGCAAGGACCTTATCAGAGTCCGTTAGTTACCTCATTTTTTCCCACTTTAACAGTGGGAAATTCCCAAATTACATGAATATACTTGATTTGAAGATTCCCATAATGTGATATTTTTACCATAATACCTAATATGGTTTTATTTACTTGCACAAAAAACAGTTACATGTGTTGAGAAAGAAGTGCAGGTCATCATGGTGGTAGCAGTTGTCAAGCAACTGAGATACCACGGACTGGAGTCATTGGCTCCCATTATTGGCTACATTTTGGAGGGCGAGTTTCCACAAGGCTTCACAAAGTCTCATAAGAGAAGGCTTATAAAGAGGCAAGTGTCTATCTCTTCCTAAAAGGCTCCCTCTATCAAAGAGGAAAGGATCAGATGTGTAGAAGAGTACCAACAATGGAGGAAATTCCAACCATTCTAAAAGGTTTGCATGAGGAAGCATGTGATGGTCATTTTGCCTAAAAGTTAAGTGTAAAGAAGATGTTTCTTGCAAGATATGCTTGGCCAAGTGTGCATGTTGATGTTCCACATTGGTGCAAAAACTATCACAATTGTCAGGTTAGTGGAAACAGAAGGTTGGTGTATGGTCCAAGGCAAGTTGTACTCACAAATGAACCCTTTGAAAAGTGGGGCATTGATGCTATGGGTCCATTACCAAGAACAAAAAATGGTGAACTTTACATTCTATTGGTTGTAGACTATATGAGAAGGTGGGTGAAAGCACAAAGTGTGGCAAAGGTAAATGAGAGGACATTGAGCAAATAATTTATCTATACTCACATTTGTTGCAGACTCTGGCACATCTTCGGATTTTTTTTTTGATAATGGTTTAAGATTTAAGAAGGGTTTTCTGACATAAGTTTGTGAAGAGATTCATATTTAATATTGTAATAGTACACTCTACTATCCCTAGTCAAATGGTTTGGGTGGAGAAGGCTAATGGTGTCATTACATGCATTATAAAAAAGATGGTGAAAAATAAGACAAAGTTGTGGGATGAATTCTTGGATGGAGCATTGTGGGCATATTGAATCACATATAGGGAGGCCACAAAGTTCATACCATTTCACTTGGTGTATGGTCAAGTCGCACTCCGCTTTGATCATTCTCTCTTGGTCAGCGGGTACTCCTGCAATGCAAGGATAGAGAAAATAGGTGGACATTCCTGAGTATCCGACCACTGTACATAAAGAAGTGGAACGGGGGAAGGAGGGGGTTGATGGGGGATATGTAGCAAGGCTATGGTGTCACAAGCAAGTAGTTACAACTGATCTTGGGTTCACACTTGGATGGACACTTCACTGATGGACCAGGGCCGTGTCGGTAATCTAGTGGACTAGAGACGCTTGGCGGGACATTGAGGAGTGACGTGAGTGGACACCGTGGCTAGCCTACCACCACCACTAAAGTCCAGATACGTGCAGCTGTCTCTTGAGAGATATTTTCTAGAGTTATGGATGTTGTCTAGCCATTGTACATATCATTAGTTGGGTACAAGTTTGCCCGCGGACTCCCTTGTACTTTGCACACATATTAATATAAAACGAAATACCGAAAGGGGCACCAGTCTTTGGGGCCAATACCTCTTGGCATAGAACTACGCCGGGCCGTGTCACAAACGGGACCGCACACGAATAATCAACAAGATGAAAATAAATAATCTTTCAACTAAACAGAGTTGAGGGAGAAGTTCGACACAGTATTTGGGACTAGAAGATTAGGGAGAATCTTTTTACAACCACAAGAACTGGAGAAAACCCCTCCGTTCTAATTCTCTGACTCGATGGTTGTTCCTTCCCATAAGGGAAATCCGAGAGGCGAGCTCTCAATCCTTTTTCCATTTGTACTCGGAGTCGAGACTCCACAGACAATTTCCGAATTCCGTTCCCGGAATTCCCAAGCATAGGCTGAAGCCTTCCCGTTTCTCCTTTATGATGAAGTACCTGCAAACACACATACAAACATGGGACAACAATTCGTATAGCGAATCCACAATAGATACATGTCGCTCTTGCGCGGGAAAAGCGACGTCCGTGCTTCGTAGTCTCGCGATCTCTTGCGTCTTCTGGCGGAAGAGTCTTCTCTTGCTGGCGCTGGCAACTCCTACTTTGAGTGAGGGCAGGGGATGCTTTGATATCTCCCTAGCAATGGCAGGGATAACTGAGCGGAGGCTGCCCGCGTAGAGATCGCGACGATTTTTTTTTTCCCGCTATTCTGCCCGAAATAGGGAGAAAGAATTTGCTCGCTGGTTTTGTTGCTTTATTTTCGAAGTGGCTGCCCACTTATCAAGTGGGTGGCCGGCATATTTTAAAATTGGTATGGCCTGCCCAAAAACTCAATAAAACCTTATAAGTTAATAACAATGCGTTTCACAGCACTTTCCAAGCGTCCCTAGATGCAACCACATGCACAGATGCAATGCAGACATAGATTCCTCGCGGGAAAGCGTCTGCTCTTCCCGGAAAACTTGTTAAAATATTCCGCTTTTTAAGAAAAGCTTCTCAAAACCCATCTTTATTCTTGTGCTTGTGCCTTTATGCGTATTCCTCTTTCCAGTTCGGGTTTCCTGCAAGACCAACGAGATATTCTCTTTCTGATGCTCCCATCACCCTATCATGTGACGCATCAAGGATAATTCGTTTCCCGGTCTCTCCTATCGAACTAACGGTAAAACCCCTTCGCAATGCTTAATGTCACCCATCATATGACACATCAAAGTTTTCCGTTCCCGATGGCTTTTTAATAATTCCAGTAGATCTACAATTCCTAACCTTACGGTTCAAGTGCACATCTTTAAATATCCTAATTTCAATAAAAAGAAATTACTCGAGAAAATAAGAAAATAGTCCATTTAGCAACATCCCTCTCGCTTCTAAACAGTTGTCCTCAACTGTAGTGCTTGTACATATCCTTCCAGAATGTCAGGATAGGATGCTAATTCCTGCTCGGTCATCCATTGAGCATCTGGAGTAGAATAATTCTTAAACTTTACCAAATACTTCCGTGTAATCTTCCCGGACTTAAGTGACCGCTCTTGATGATGAATGATCTGCTCCGGTTGGAGTATTTCTTCCGTTTTCTCAACCTCAGGAGGTTCCTCAACAATAGGCTGACTTGGAGGCAGTCCCACATATGGCTAGAGCAGGGTAGTTTTCGTACGACGTACGGAACGTCTCGTTCCATACTGCAGGTCACGTACCGTCCCGTACGTTTAGTACGTGTTTTTTTTTAAAAAAAAATTTTAATAAAGCAAAACTCACAATTGTGAGTGGATTATACCGAGGAGCCCAAAAAATTTTAAATGGCTGTTTATAGCCATTGGCAGCTCTTGACTGTTGACGAAGGGCCATTGAGGGCAACTTTTGGGACCGTTTTGGAGCACCAATTCAAGCACTTAAGCCACATTCAAACATTGGATTCTATGTGCTAGGGCTCCACTTCTCTTATGCTCTCCCTCTCCCCCACGCTCTCCCTCTCTCATCAAGAGTCATCATCCATCTCTCTCTCTCTCATGCTCTAGCCTCTTCCTATTTAAGCAATGCCTCTCCATCTTGTTCTCCAACACTTCCAAGCTCTCAATGCTCATTGCTCTCAAGCTCTCACTGCTCAATGCTTCCATGTTCTAGCTCTCAAGTGACAAGCTCTAGAGACTAGAGTCTTGCCTCGCCATCTTCTCTCCATTGGGTCTCTCCCTCTCAAGCTCCCATTGAAGATCTCATAACGTCAAGTTTCTTTAAGTGTAAAGTTTAAACCCAAGGGCCTAAGCCTTAGATGTAAGAATTCTTTGTTTTTTTATTTTGAACGTACGTAACGTCGTCGTACATCTTAATATTTTTTAGTTCATTCAGTACCGCACATCATCGTACGTGTACAAAACGTACGGGACCGTACGAGACCACTATGGGCTAGAGTAAACTAACATGGAAAGCATTGTGGATCTTCCAATTAGATGGTAAGTCTAATCGGAACGTCACATTGTTCACTTGGTCAATTATCTTAAACGGCCCATAATAGCGATTGGAAAGTTTTACCACTTTCTCTTTATGAGTTGCTTGTTTCTTTAGTCTTGCCTTCTCAAACTTGAGTAAGACTAATTGACCGACTGTTAAGTCCAGATTCCTTCTGTGCTTGTCTGCAACTTTCTTATGTTTTTCTTAAGAGCGTAAAATTGCTCTTTTAACTTGCCCATAGGCCGTGTCCAAATCTCGGACAAACTCCCTTAGTGACAAGGATCGATGGAAGCAAAGGCTTACCATAGAGAATCTCAAAAGGTGCTGTCCCCGTAGGCGAATGCACGGTATAGTTATACGTGTACTCAACAAGGGGCAAATACTTCTCCCAGTCAGACTGTCTTTTTGACACATAAGATTTCAGTATATCCAATATTGTGGAATTAGCCATCTCACTCTGCCCATCCATTTGAGGATGATATGCAAAAGAAAAATTCAACTTTGTGCCAAGGTTATCAAACAAGGCACGCCAAAAGTTTCCTATCGTGGGAGGATCTCGATCACTCACAATAGACTTGGGCAGCCCATGATGCTTAAAGATCTGTGCTAGAAAAATTCTAGCCATATGGTCTGCTCTCATTGTTTTCTTAACTGGAATAAAGTGAGCTTGCTTGCTAAATTTGTCCACGATAGTCCAGATTGCATCATTTCCACTTTGAGTCTTTGGGAGATCCATAATAAAATCCATGGCAATACTCTCCCAGGGTTGATCAGGCACAGGTAAAGGTTGGAGTAACCCAGGTGTCTTATGCCGATCATACTTTACTTTTTGGCAAACCAAGCATTCCCTAACATATTGATCAATGTCTGCTTTAAGGCTTGGCCAAAAGAAATATCTTTCCAATGCTAAGGTCGTAGGGAGAATTCCCCGATGACCCGCATAAGGTGAAGCATGTGCTTCTTCCATGATTTTCTTTCTCAATGGTTCTGCCACACAAATTTCTTGGTGGTGATAGAGGTAACCATCCTGAATGGAATAGGGATATTCATCCTCTCCGTTCTGTAACTTATTCCGGAGGAGAAGTCTGAGTCATTCGGATACAACTCTGGAAGTGATTCCAGTTCTTGGTGATACACAGAAGTAACTGCGTTCACCCTAGGCCGTCTAGACAATGCGTCTGCGGCCACATTCTTGCTTCCAGCCGTATGGAGGATCTGGAAGTGAAACATGGACAAAAAGTTGGCCTACCTCATTTACTTCTCAGATAATTTCCGTTGCGCAAGAAAATACCGCAAACTCTGGTGATCGGTTTTGATCACAAAATCCGCTCCTAGAAGATAGTGCTTCCAGGTAGACAAGGCGTGGATCACAACCATAAGTTCCTTCTCGTAGATCGAGGCATGCAATTCTGCATCCTTAAGTCGTCTACTTTCATAAGCCACTGCATGGGCTTCTTGGTTAAGCACTGCACCGATGCAATCAATTGAAGCACGCAGTGAACCTTGAATGGTTTCCTTAAGTCTGGCACTATCAAAATAGGTCCATGGCTTAATAGGCTTTAGTCTACCAAAGGCACGTTGTTGTCTCGATCCCCACCGGAAAGGAATCTTTTTCCTTGTTAGGTCATGAACTCGTCCTGCTACTTGAGCGAAGCCTCGGATAAACCTCCGATAATAAGAACACAATCCCAAAAAATTTCATACATCATGTACCGTAGTGGGAGTTGGCCAATCTTGTACGAGTTGGATCTTTGCGGGATCCATTCACACTTGGTTGTGTAAGACTATATGGCTGAGATAGTGTATCTTAGTGAGGAAGAACTCACTATTCTTTGCATTCACATGCAACTCATGCTTTCTCAATTCCTGAAACACTATATCCAAGTGCTTCCGATGTTCCTCCTCAGTCTTTGAAAAGACGAGTATGTCATCAAAGAATACTCCTGTGAAAGCTTGGTGTCGGCTAAAAATTCGATCCATCATTCGATTGAATGTGGCAGGAGCATTGGTCAAGCCAAACGGCATTACTAAAAATTCATGATGTCCAAAAGTTGTGCGAAAGGCAATGCATATCTGATGATACCCGCTTTTTAAGTCAATGCAACTAAAGATGCTTGCTTTCTGTAACTTATCGAGAATCTCATCAATCCAGGTTATCGGAAAGCGATTCTTGATAGTGATCTTGTTTAGAGATCGATAATCTATGCACATTCGAAATGTGCCGTCTTTCTTCTGCACTAGTAGAACTCGAGAGCAGTAAAGCGAAGTACTTGGTCGTACTACCTTTTTCCAGAAGCTCGTTGACTTGCTTCAAAATTCCCTCTTGCTGAGCAAGACTAACCCGATAAAGGGGTAGGTTTGGGGGAAAACTACCTGGTATGAGATCAAGGCGATGATCTTCCGGACGTTCCAAAGGTAGCTTGTCTGGTAGAGTATCCGTGAAACAATCTTTGTACTTTTCAAGAAATTGAAATGTTTAATTTTCAAACTAGAGAGCAAACCCTCATTAGTTTTATCTCTTTCACGTGCGAAAATCAAGTAAGCAGAAATGCACTTCTTTATTTCCTTCTTAATGGAGATATGGCTTACAATAGGGAATACCCAATCCCCTGTATCAAATTTTTTTTTAATGTTCTTGTCCTCATGCTCAAAAGCGAGGGTCTTTTCTACATAATATGGGACCGGTTGCATATGGTGATGCAATGGCATACCCAAGATGATATCACATCCCTCGATAGGTGCCATCAAAAAACATTCGCAGTCCTTGTATTCACCAATCCGAAGATTCAATTGTCCTTGCACAGGAGTTGCATTGGTGGCCAACCCCTCGAATGCCGATTTGGAAGTGACCAAAGTTCCAAGCTGAGCTGGTGTAAGTACCAAGCGTTTTGCAGTTTCCGGTGAGATGAAATTGTCCTTTGATCCAAGGTTGTAGAGGATCAACACCCGCTGGTTATTCACAGATCCCCAGCCTTTAAGGAGCTGGCGCTTCCCTTTCTCCGTTTCAGTATTCCCTTGCACATCAAGAATGGAATTCAAGCTCGGTGGAGCGGGTTCCTTCTTCGAAGATGCTTGTTCCTGCCGTTGCTGCCGAACAGGGCAGTCGGGCTTTATATGTCCTTTTTCACCACAGTAGAAGCATCTTCCTTGTTCTTTGAAGGTTTGTACTTGGTTTAGGTTGAGATACTTAAGCCATTTTCGGTACCCTCCCCCCCTTAGAGAGAATCCTTTATTAGGGACAATCTTTTTACAACCACAAGAATCGGAGAAAACCCCTCCGTTCTAATTCTCTGGCTCAACGGTCGTACCTTCCCGTAAGGGAAATCTAAGAGGCGAGCTCTCAATCCTTTTTCCGTCTATATCGGAGTCGAGACTTTGCAGACAATTTCCGAATTCTGTTCCCGGAATTCCCAAGCGTAGGTAGAAGCCTTTCCGCTTCTCCTTCGCGATGAAGTACCTGCAAAAACACATACAAACACAGGACAACAATTCGTATGGCGAATCCATAATAGATACCTGTCACTTTTGCGCGGGAAAAGCAACTTCCGTGCTTCGTAGTCTCGCGATCTCTTGCGCCTTCTGGCGGCAAAGTCTTCTCTTGCTGGCGCTGGCAACTCCTACTCTGAGTGAGGGCATGGGATGCTTTTATAGCTCCTTAGCCACAGCAGGAATAACTGAGCGGAGGCTGCCAGCGTAGAGATCGCGGCGTTTTTATTTTTTCGTTGTTCTACCCGAAATAGGGAGAAAGAATTCGCTGGCTGATTTTGTTGTTTATTTTCTAAGTGGCTGCCCACTTATCAAGTGGGCGGCCGGCATATTTTAAAATTGGTCTGAACCTGCCCAAAAACTCAATAAAACCTTATAAGTTAAAAACACTGCTTTTCACAGCACTTCCCAGGCGTCCCTGGATGCAACCACATGCACAGATGCAATGCAGACATAGATTCCTCGCGAGAAAGCATCTGCTCTTCCCGGAAAACTTGTTAAAATATTCCGCGTTTTAAGAAAAGCTTCTCAGAACCCATCTTTATTCTTGTGCTTGCGTCTTTATGCGTATTCCTCTTTCCAGTTCGGGTTTCCTGCCAGACCAACGAGATATTCCCTTTTCGATGCTCCCGTCATCCCATCACGTGACGCATCAAGAATAATTCGTTTCCCGGTCTCTCCTACCGAACTAACGGTAAAACCCCTTCGCAATGCTTAATGTCACCCATCATATGACACATCAGAGTTTTCTGTTCCCGATGGCTTTTTAATAATTCCAGTAGATCTACAGTTCCTAACCTTACGGTTCAAGTGCACATCTTTAAATATCGTGATTTCAATAAAAAGAAATTACTTGAGAAAATAAGAAAATAGTCCATTTAGCAAGAGGCCGTGTCGTCTTTTATTGTGAACTGGTTTAAAGTGAATCTCTGTTGTGTCGTGGTAGAATCTTGACGTGGGGTGTCCAAGTTTGTCACAAATAGCTCGACGAGTCCAGGCTACGCTAGTAGGTCGACCTGGTCCTGCTGGTGCTAGTTGGGCAGAGGTCTAGCTGGTTGACTTGGCCCAGCTGGTCTTTTGGGTCGACTTGGTCTAGTTGGTGGAGCAGGTCTAAAGGGTGGACTTGGTCTAGCAAACTCCACCTGGTAGGTCTCGATAGGCGAGAGGTCTATTAGTGTTGGAGGTTATCTTCCCGCGAAGCTAGTTGAATCTTAGGCTTCTTATGCATGACACTTACAAGGTAGTCTAAGGACCGTTCTAGCCCCCTAAAGAGCCCTTTAGAATACTACCATACAAAGCGTCAACCCTTCTTACCTACTAGAAATCTCCCATCCCCACTCCCACTCTGTTCTCCGGCATCTAGTCGCTTTCTCACCACCTTTATCACCTCCTCCGCCACACTTTCTACAGTCTCCTGTTCTCTCTCTAGAACCAACTCCAGTGCAGGCGGCATTGGAAAAACCGGCAAGCATTTTGGCCAAAGTAAATATATTTCCTACCTTCAGGGGCCTTTGACCATGTCAGGAGGTTCGTCTCTCTATGTAGAGGTTGTGGTCTCAACCATGAATATGCTTACTTGGTGCTTTTTCCTTCTACCTTGGATAGCTTAGCAAACAAATGGTATTGTCAATTTGCTGATCACTTTGCAGATTGGATGACATTAAGGTGACGTTTTTGCTAGGCCTTCCGCCTTGGTGACTTCCAAGAGAAGGTTTTAGATGAGTTGGAAAACCTAATGCTTCAACCGGAAGGAACCTTTCTAGAGATCATGATGAGAACAAAGTCCTTGGTGGCTAAGCTTCCCCAGCAGCCAAGGGAATTCATGGTAAAGAAGTGGGTGGAGAAAGCTCTTCCCAAAGCTTCCCACTAGAAGCAAGGGAATCTCTCAAACATGATGCTACATTGAACGAGTTCGTTGCTGCAGCCACGACGATCAAAGGAGCAAGAAGCACTATCAAAGCAAGTGTCCTCTTTCTAAAGGACCTCCACCCTGCCGACACTGCCCTGAAGCCAAGAATCATTCCAGCAAGGACTGCCCAAAGCAACAAGCCTCATCATGATCCAATCCTAGTTAGAGCCAATCTGACTTTTTCTCCGAAAGATCTATCTGATAGCAGTGAGCACTACCCCTCAACTTCCTCCTTCCACCCACGTCATTACCTCCCAAGACAAGTTACAACAGTCAGTAGAACTAGCTGGAGTCCTCACTCGGACCCAGAGGGCAGCTTTAGGATTGTCTCTTCCAGTTACTCCACCCCTCCCAAAACTGGTAAAACCATCTACTAGCAATAAAGGAGAACAAGCCTCTCTGGTCACGTGTGGATGGTGCCTTCTTAGAAGTAGTAGCAGATGTACAACAGCTCAAGGCACCGTAGAAGCCACATTTGACCAGGCCTTTTGCAGAAAACATTCTCAAAAACACATTTCAGTACGTTTCCCTGTATGATATGCTACGCCAAGACTCTGAATTCCGGAGTGCCACTCTTGTTGTTATTCAGTCACTGTACCCTGGAGCAGGTCCTAGTGTCAAGCATCTCCCTCAGTAGCCATCAGAGTCTTTATGATGTATTTACCCAACTGCACCCCTCATCGATTACATGAGCCCGTGTCTTACATTATCTATCTTTGGGAAGCAATTCTCTGGTGTGATTGTGGATGGCGGGATAGGAATCAACCTTATGCTAGAATTCACTAGGCTAGTCTTAGGTCTCTAGCCTACTAGACCACCTCCCAGTCGCTGACCAAAGGACACTGTACCCCATGGGTATTGTTGAGCAAGTTCCCTTGCAAGTTGAGGATCTCACTTTTCAGATGGATTTTGTGGTGGTGCGCCTTCCTCGGATGGAGGGTAGTTTCCCTTTCTTGATTAGCAGACCTTGGCTAAGGCACACTAAGGCCCACATGACTGGGAAATGATGCTACGTGGATTGCCACCGTGGGCTGTCCTTGTCGACCTCTTAAGCTTGAAGAGGATTTCAAACTTTTCTCAACTTTGCTTTCTTATGCTTCTATTCATTTAGCTTGTGTGTCTCCGTCTTTGATTCTATTCATTCGCATCTGTTTGAGTTAACCTGGTGCTCTCTCTTTGAAATTCAGCATTTTATTTGATCTATCATTAGCTATGTGTATAGTTTAAACAGTGTGTACCTCAAGTTGATGGTTGATTTCCAGATGCTTTTTTCCTGTTTATTCTTTTAAGACTAAAATCAAGGCTGAAAAAAACACGCCTTCCAATTTTTATCGTACATAAGATCATTGTATGTTACAATTTTTTTAGTTCAATAAATACCGCACATCTTCGCACGTGTACTCATGGTACGTTACCGTACGTGTCAACCGTGAGTCAGATTGGAAGAAAAGTGAGGGTGCTGCGGGAGATTGGCTGCATACAGCAGGAAAATGGCCCAGGGACTATAATGATAAAGGAATTCAGACCAATTCCAGACTCTCGATTTTTTGCAATATCATCTGAGTTTCCTCAATTCTCCAACAAGGATAAGAACCTTGTTCTTCAGTTTTCTGTGAAACCTGAGTAGGATCTTGATTTTGGTGGGGGCTATGTCAAGCTATCAAGTAGTGATATTGAAGACTTTTGGTGGAGACGCTCCTTAAAGTATCATGTTTGGACCTAATATATGTGGGTATCGTACAAAGAAGGTTCATGTTATTCTTGCATACGAAGGGCATTGAGAAGGATATCAAATTGATCAGCTCACTCATGTTTATACGCTCATTACAAATCTCTAGGAACTCATTGAGTGTACACACTTGTGGCACCTAAATGGCCGACTGGGGTGCGATGCACAAACATATCTGTTTATGAGGACTAGCCATGTATGGCTATTGTGGGTGACTCAACGTGTTGTGCAGTGTGTGTTGTGGTGTAGTTCCATTGAGTAGCATCAAAATTGGTCATAACTAGCGACTTCAAGTAGGTGGTAGTGGCAGAGATCTCGAAGGACACGGCGCCTTGCAACTTTTCTGTCTACAACAGGCTCTTTAAGTTAGTCTGTAGGTTGAAATGTTTTCAAGACTCTTTCATGGGCAAAATGCAGGCTTGAAACAATCAACCCGAACGATAAAGGCTCATACCACCAACCTTAGATTTGCTCCAGTGTGATGAAAAAACCATGTAACTGCATTTGTTAGCTATGCCTTACACGGAGTCCAATATGTTTTACCAAAAATGTTGGTTTCCTTTGAGTGTATTGATCCTAAACTTTATTCACACGCATGAAAAATATTCCTAACTAAACATAAAATCATGTAAGCAATAGGGATCCATGACACTAACAACAGAGGCCACCAAAATACAACCTTGAAGCCAGAGACTCACGTTGACCTATAGTAAAGTTGTGTTTCCCATTGACAAGTTACCAGTTTGGTACATCCAGTTCAAAAGGCACATTATCAAATGAAGCAAAGAAAAAACCAGGGATACCTGTTCAAGACAAGAAAATGCTGCATTGCGAAAAATAGTTTTCTTCTTTGAGCAAGCAGCCAGTACTGCACTCATTATTGTGTGCCAGTTGACAGTATCGGTGTTTGAGGATTCTTGAATCTGTCCACTGCAGTTTTTGCAAATTGCACTCACAGCATCGAGCAATACTTCTTTACCCTATACACAATAATGTCACTAGATGAAACAAACCAGCTATGATTTTTTCACCGTCCATTCTAGACAGACAATTACCTCCCACAAGCGATTTGACAGTTCTTCTATTAGAGCTTTCAACAATGACATTACTTGCAAAGCTGTCAAGCCACCCACTTCTGCTAGCTTTGTTATGCCAATTGCACACTAATTCATATAAACAGAAAACCGTTTATGTTAAAAATCCTGGATCTGCACACAAGTTAGCAAGGCACATGCTCACCCACATGTGTTCACATGCATACGCACATACACACATACACACCCACATGTGCACCCCACACAAGCGCATGCGCACACACATGCTGAGGAGAAACAAGAATTTTTGGTATCTTACCATTTTTTTTCTGTGTCCATGATGTATTGCTGAGACCTTTCAGAGCTAAAGGAATAATCTCTGAGGCATACAGTTGCATTGCAATACTCTGACCGCTTGTATTCTCATCCCATATATCTTCAAACATATTGCTCACTGTTTTATCCTCATCAAACCTAGAGCCGAAGCATCACATTAAATATTAGCGTATGCACATGAAAGCGGACAATAAAATTGAGACTGAGCTAAAAACTGACATGTGGATGATAAACTTTAGAAACACCTCATTTTCTTGAAACAACAAAAGCATGCTTTTCTCAGACAATAAGCTTGCAAAACAGGGTTGATAATAGAGTATCTCTATGGCAATAACTGACAGGTTTGACCAGCCTTTAAGGAGGCACCTGCAGTAAATGAATTGTTTATGTAGGAAACGATGCTCTTCTTGAACTACTAGAGAAGGATACAACACTAGTTGTCTGCGAGGGCAGAAGATGAAATTAGATGGTATTGATAAAGTAAGGATGCCAAAAAATCTACGATGTATTTCAAAAACTTCAATAGCAAAGTGGGTGGGACAGGTAAAGGAACACCATTCCATCTTTGGAGGTGGCATAATACAATGAAATCTTTGCACTACACATTTAAATATTTAATGACTTTTCATTAGCATGTTTACATGAATGAAATTGAGCGTGTAAAATGAAATCCATCAATGATGTGGTTTGCACAAGTCCGTTCCTAACATTCAAGCAATGCACCATGATAACCATGAGTTCCTTTGCGCATTGCCAGTTCCATGAAACCCTGCTGTATAAGACTAGGATCTTGGCTTCCTAGGGATGGCATGATGAGCAAACAAAGCAAGAACTAACGAAGCAAGAGGGGAGAGCAAGAACATTCTGGGAATGGCATGGGGCCATTTTAATATGCCCCTTCTTTGCCATTGCTCTGACATATTCTGATAAACCTCTAGTAAGCATTGGCCATCTTTTAGCATTCGAAGTGTACATTAGTGAATCTCCAGAGGGACAGAATGTATATTTGTGTTCCCAAAAAACCCCCCATATTGAATTGAATACCTTTGCTCCACTACCATCACTATTGCAGTAAACAGAAGGATAATTTCTGAGATAACAGAGACAAAAACAAACCAAAACAGCGCAGCAATGTTTCCACTATGTCTTCAAGTGCAATTTTCTTACAAATAATAGCAGGTCCAAGTGGAAAGCACCTATTAATAGGCTATTATAAATATACGGACCTTGCGATGAAAGCTGTCGGAAGTACCAATGTATGGTAGCCCACAAAAACATCATGTGCCTGATGAGAGAGCTCCCTCAACAGCAAGGCACTTGTGATCTTTGCACTTGAAGTATTTTCAACATAAAGGGCTATGGAATCTTCAAATAAGCACTGTATCTGTGTGGCTCCAGCATATTTGGCGATTGAAGCACATGCAGACACTAGTGCATGTCTTGAAGAAGGACTCTTTTCGTCTCGACAGACTGCTTTAAGGGCCTTCAATAATGTTCCTGCATATTGCTGCATCTCGGAACCTTGTTGTTGTGTCAGCAAGCTGATGAACTTTGCGACCCCAACTCTGTTGAATAAGATTTATAGCAGTGTAAGGAAATGACTAAAAATTTTGGGAACTATTTGTCTCTAATGCTCAATACACCTAATCTTTTTTCTCTTTCTTTACTTTAGCAAGCATTAATACAATCTCACTAAAATAGGGATCAAGATTCATTATGTGCTATGGGACATATAATGGTTAGCTGTTGGTAGCTAAGCAAAGTAATGATTTAAATACACTAAGGGTGCTGGTTTCTTAATTATTTGTGCCTATTCTGACCCTTTGCTGTCTTTATTCAAGTCATCAAGTGAAAGAGACAAGTACTATGAAAGGAGATGCGCCATACCCAGACACCTACCTAAAGCAAGGTAGGGATTGCTTTAACAACCGTACTTTAGATGAGCCCATCATGTGCATTAATCCAGTGTATCGATATAAAGCAAAGAACATCTGTAAAGCAAGCATATATTTGGGGCTTGGTGTTAGAGTGCCAAACCCCAACATATGTTTTAAAAGAAACTACCTTAGAGACTTCTAGCCATAGAGGCCAGAATAAGGCTTTTGACTCCATCCAAGTACTAATTGGAAGTATCGATACAAAGCCAAAGGATCAGTCAATACAAGTCAACAGGTGTGAGCAGACAAAAGGCTTACATTCGTGTCTGAATCTAGTTTTCATTCCTGTAGCAGGAATTGCCTCTGATGGCATGGAGTTTGAAAACAGACATACAGGAACCCTGTATCCCAGTTTAATGCATGACTTTCAAGCAACCATTAAAGACAGCAGAGTACAAAGAACTAGTTCAAATTCAGGACTTCCAAACTTTTACTTCCATAACATCAGAGAAATTCCATGTTACTCAACAAGATGGCACCTTGTATTCAAGCCTACTCCGCTCCGCACAAGTTGTACTAGACGCGGCACAAGCACCTCCATCACATGCTCATCTACCTGTTGCAGAGAAAAGTGCAAAGTTTCCCACATAGGAGAATCTCTTGACACAGCCACCCTCAAGTTTTCCAGCCTTTCAGTGCTGATTCCAGCCTTCTCCACATGTAGCTAGAAAAGAAGGTATAGAATGTTATGACCTTGAAGGCAACTAAATGAGGGCGTAAGAATTACAAGAATATGCATCGGCTATCATAATAGTTAACAGCCGGGAATTTCTTCTTGCTTTACTTACATCCACAACAGCAAAGCAACCACTTACCTCTGCATAATTCAGCCTTTGATCCTCTAAACTCGATAGGCTTTCCAACATGCATATGATCAAGTCAGCAAGTTGGGGACGGATAGAGCTACCTGCATTCTAAACAAAGATTATAAGTGAGCACCTCTCTCTCTCTCTCTCTCTCTCTCTCTCTCTCTCTTTGGGATATGTGGATGAGTTTTCGGACTATGTAGAGCGTCAGGGGACAGGGGGCTCAGCTAGCAGGGACATGGATTCCACTGTTACAATACGCTGATGATATTGTGCTGATTTCTGACTCTCCAGAGGGGATGCAGCGTCATTTAGATGCTCTGCATACATTTGCTCGTGACAGTGGATTGTCTGTCAATCTGTGGAAAACCAAGGTTATGGTGTTTAACACCACACCACAGTTATGCCCAAGAATGGCTTGCCAAGTAAGGCACCCATCTCTTTATGGTTAACTTGTCATTGTACTTGGGGTCAGGAGGTCGGCACCCACATTTATGTATGGCTAGGAGACTATGGAGTACACAGATGCATATACTTATCTTGGGGTAGTCTTCGGTGGACCGTGTTTTTCACTAAGGAGAGCATCAGAGACTAGACTGACAAGAGCATATTCAGCTTGGGCGGACTGGAGAGGATGTGTTCGCAGGTTCAGTTTCAGGAACCGCGAACAAAGCTTTGGCTTTTTGACACTCTGGTGACTCCAGCTATGCTCTATGGAGTTCAGGTATGGGGACCCTCAGTAGACCACCATGGGAGATTTGGCAACACAGATGGATGAGATGTATGGAGAGGCCTCTGGTCTCTATGATCGCTCGGATGATTCGGGCTAAGGCCTTAGTACCACATGAGATTATCCAAGCCAAGCTAGCCGCGCCCCCCCCCCCCCCCCCCCCCCCCCCCCCCCCCCCATGGTGGAGGCATTGACGAGATCAGTATCCTTTATGCACGGTCTATGGGATCTCCCCAAGGACAGATACGCTCGGCTTTGCCCTTGAGTCATCTCGACAACTAGCTCTACAAGGCGATACAACTGTTGGTACAGACAGATGACAACATGGTTTCAGTCACATGGTCTCAACATGAATAGATTACCTCCGCTTCAATACTCCCTGGTGCACCCTCCCTGTCTCTCACACGGACAGAGATCACCAGACTCATACGTCAGGATCTGATTCAGCTAAATACCAGGAGCACATGGATACAGCCGACACAGAGTTGGGCATGAAGATGGCCTTCTACAGAGAACATCTTCTCCAACTCACGGAGGACGGCTTTGTAACTAGGCCTACATACATGGATACACACTTTAGTGTCTTAGTGTTAGTTCTTTGTAACTTTGTAATTTCCGTACTTGGACATGGTATCAGATTCACCAATTGTAACTTTTTGGTCTCATAGGTCATCTTGGCCTCTTGAAGACGTTAATATAACATTTCATTTCATTTCATTTCTCTCTCTCAAGGAGCTCGAAAGCATTAAGGAACATGTGAAATCTCTACGTGAAGAGGAAGAGCAAAAGGCACGAACAACCTCTTCGTGGGTGAAGCACCTATTCAAAACACAAGAGAAGGTTCATAAAGCTGAAAAGTGGATTGAGGACGCAAAGAAAGGAAAAGATAAGATGCCTGAAGTCACACCGACATCGATTATCATCAATATGACAATTGAGGAGGAGCAAAAGAGAAAGACTAGAGCCCTTCACGTGCGTGTTACAAGTCTCAAAGACAATGGAAAAGTAGAAGAAGAAGTGCAAGAGCTCTTGAAGCGCATGGGTATTTCTGAACCCACACACAGTGCTTGGAGAGTTGGCAAGAAGGGAAATGATGAGAATGGAAGGTCCAAGGAAAGAGCACTCATTATAAGTTTCCGTGCACTTGAAGCTAGGAAGGAATTCCTGAAGAAGAGACCAACACTCAAGCAAACTGGGATATTTTTGGGTGATGACCTCACTCTAACACAGGTAGCACACATGCAAGAGCTGATGCCAGAGATCAAGGCGGCAAGGGAGAAAGGGAAAATTCCTTTCTATAGGGAAGGGAGAGTAGTGTGTTGGAAAAACGCACTGCATGACGGTGCGAGACCGATGGGACCAACCTTAAAATGGCAGCATGGAATTGTAACGAATCAATGAAGCTAGATGTAGGCGCATTTGAGGATAGCTTTAAGGGAAGAGATGTTATTTTTACTCGGAAACACATTAGACTCCTGGCGGCACATTATCTAGAGTGACGGGAGACTACTTGTAGGCAAGAAGTGAGATCAACGCATAGAGGACGGGGGTCGGGAGGTGTGGCAATCCTGTTCAGGAAGGAGCTGCAACCCCTCATTCGTATTGTTCGGAGGGACGATCAGGCCAGATATATGTGGGTCAGAGTGAGAGCAGAGACAGGGAGGCCACTCTACATTGCAATATGCTATTTTGCCCCTAGCACATCTCATTATGCATCACCCAAGGGGGAGTCACCCTACATGATATTGGATGAGGACATATGGGAGTTCTTAGGGATGGAGATGTCATTCTTTTAGGAGACTTCAATGCTAGGACGGGCCAGTCTCAGACAACTTTCTATGATACCTCAGAGGAAATGCTGAGAGAATTGGATCATAGTTACCCGGAACGGGAAATCGGAACGGGGAACGGCAACATGCATGAAATGCCATTCCTTGTTTTGGATACTCACGTCTGAAACACGGAACGGGGATCCGGAACGGGAAATTAGGATGGGAACGGGAACGGGACCTGAAAATGGCCATTCCCTGTAACTATGAATTGGATGTCAGTGATATGGCCAAGTGTTCGTAGAATGGAAAGCACACTGGATAAATAACTGCACATGGACTGGCCATCTTGAATGGTCTCCGCCGATTTCCAGCGTCGAGAGGGTTCACTTGCTTTCCTCATAGACATGAGGCCAGCACAATGGATTATGTTTTGGCTCAACCCAGTTTCATACCCTCTATTCAGAAATTTACAGTCAGGCTCATGCCTATTGGGGTGGCAGTAGATCATGCTCTCCACGTTTACCGTCTCACTCCAGTTCAGCACAGCTCGACTAGAAGAGGGCGTTTCTAGCTCGGCTAGAGCAAGATTTATATCAATTGTTTTTGGGCTAGGATTTCGGCGAGGCATGGCGACTCTTCCATGAGCACTCCCCCCCACCGGGGATCAGTTCTACGGAGGTATGGGGTCAGTATGCATCATTTCTCTACATCGTATGGAGGCAGCCACCTCTTCTAGATCCGCCAGAGCCATGCCCACACACATGTGCTTTCTTTACCACCGAGATGGTAAAGAAAGCCATTGACAGGATGAACTAGGAGGGGATATGATCATGATGGCATAATAGCAAAGCATTTTATACATGCCAAAAATTTGCATGTGAATGTACCCACTCCCCATATGTCTTTTGAGTTGATGTATTATGTGATGAGGACATTGATGATGATGAGGATATAGGTTAGGCTTACATAACTACCCACTCTAGGTCCCCTCATTTATTTTTATCTTTATGTTCCCCCGACACTGTAGTAGAGTCACACATGGTTGTAACCTTTTGGTCTCATAGGTCATTTTGGCCTTTTAAAGTCGTTAATATAACATTTCACTTCATTTCATTTCATCTCTCTCTCCCTCTCTCTCTCTCTCTCTCTCTCTCTCTCTCTCTCTCTCTCTCTCTCTCTCTGAGCATTGGAGCTAGGGAGATCGAGACGCCCATGATTGAGGAGAGGAGCTTCACAGCATCGACGGAGACTACAACAAAGAATTTGAGCCATACTATCTCGATATATAGAGTATAGATCAGGATGGATTTATCACCCATTATATCACCCTCTTGTATTGGGCACCCATTGTATCAGTGGTCACACATACCGCACACAATTCCAGCTAGTAGCACTTCTAGATTCGTTTTCATCTCTCTTCTTTTTTGTACCTAGACATGGTATCACATTCATCAGTTTGTAACGGATTGGTTTCATACGTCATTTTGGCCTTTTGAAGACGTTAATTATCATTTCATCTCTCTCTCTCTCTCTCTCTCTCTCTCTCTCTCTCTCTTTCCCCCCTCCTCTGTCTATCGCGAAAAAACACAACCCCCCCCCCCCCCTCCTCTCCTCAGCCCATCTATCGCTCCTCTCTCTCTCTCTCTCTCTCTCTCTCTCTCTCTCTCTCTCATGATTGTACTACCTTGAGCATACAGACATGCATATACCCCTAGAGATAGAGCTCCATCCCTCCTCAGATACTCCACTACCTACATTCAGCTCAGTTTTGTATCAATTTTGTTTCATTTGTCTTTCCGATAGACGGATGACATACACACAATGTACATTTGATTTGTCTCATAGGCCGATTTCGGCCTGACATAGACGTTAAAAATCTTTCTTTCTTTCTTTCTTTTCTCTCTCCTCTGTCTATCGCGAAAGAACAACCCCCCCCCCCCCCCCCCCCCCCCCCCCCCCCTCTCTCTCTCTCTCTCTCTCTCTCTCTCTCTCTCTCTCTCTCTGATTCTTTGGGCCTCACCGGAATGTATCCACTTGAAGAAGACCCTGCATAGGACACAGAAGCCGCCAATGTCTCACCTGTTTGCAAGCCGCGAGCAAAGGCAACCTTCATGCTCACGAATAAGCGGATGGCGTAGATGGAGAGGGAAATGAAGGAATGGAAAAACAGAGATGGAAGGATGGTGGAAGGAGAAGGCCAACCTCCTTCAGATGGTCTTCAATGAAGGCGCACAGTGGAAGAAGGAGAAAGAGAGCCTTAACGCAGAAATCCAGACACTCAAAGGAGAAGTATCAGCCCTCAAACAGGAGAACCCAAACGCCGAGATACGGGTACTCAAAAAAGAAGTCTCAGCCCTTAAACAGGAGCTTGCTGATAGAGTAAGCAATGGACTAGAGGAAGGCGAATTTCAACCCTCGGTAATTGATGAAATCAAGGAAATTAAGGAACAGGTAAGGATGATCACAGAGGAAGAGAAGCTGAGTGTGGCAAAGACATCTTCATGGCCGGAGATGATAACAAGGACACAGAAAAAGGCAGACGAGGCTGAAAAATGGATCGAGGTCGCCAAGAAAGGAAAGGTCAAGAAACTCCTTGTACACCGACGCTTATTAACATGACTCTCGAAGAGGAACAAAGAAGGCGGATGCGAGCACTGCATGTGAGAGTGACAGGTCTCAAGGACATAAACAACGTGGAGAAAGAGGTCACAAGCCTTACATCCATGATCGGGATGGAAAAGCCTTTGCACACAAAGGCTTGGAGGGTAGGTAAGAAAAGTGATGGCCCGGGAGAGTCTTCAAAGGGGAGAGCTCTCATACTACGCTTCCCCTCGTCGGAAGAGAAGAAGGAATTCTTGAGGAAGAGGCCTACTCTCAAAAAGACAGGTATTTTCCTCGGTGATGACCTGACCCTCTCACAGCTCGCACATATGAGAGAGGTAATGCCAGAGATTATAGCGGCAAGGGAGAAGGGAAAGATAGCCTTCTACAGAGATGGACGGGTGGTGATTTTAGCGGCGTACTGCATGACGGTGCGAGACCTATGGGACCACACTGAAGATGGCTACTTGGAACTGTAATGGGTCTATGAGGTTGGACGTGGGTGCATTTGAGGAGAGTTTCAAAGACAAGGATATTGTGTTCTTCTCAGAGACTCATCAGGCCCCTGGACAGGTAATGCCACATGTGGTGGATACAGATGGGAAACAGCTCATAGGACAAATGCGAGATCTGAGCACGGGAGTAGAGGTTCAGGAGGAGTAGCAGTGCTATTCAGAGAGGAACTACAACCATTACTGCATATTGTACGAAGAAATGATCACGCTAGATATATGTGGGTGAGACTGAGACCTGACACAGGTTGATTCCTATATATTACCATATTTACTTTCCTCCCAGTACATCAATGTATGCCGCATCCAGGGGGCAGTCGCCTTTCTCTATCCTAGATGATGACATTTGGGAGTTTTCAAGGGATGGTGATATCATTCTCCTAGGGGACTTCAATGCCTGAACGGGCAACTCGCAAACAGTCTTCTACGACACCTCAGATGAGGTGCTTCGAGAGCTGGATGCGGGTGAGTTGGGGCTTGACAGATGCTCAGATGACAGAGAGCAAACGGAGTACGGAGATACCTCATGGAAATGACGACCACACATGGATTAGCCATACTTAATGGCTTAGAGCGATTTCCTAGAGCAGCCGGTTTCACATGCTTTCCACATAGACATGGGGTCAGTACAGTAGATAGTTATGACACAACCAACCGAGCTTTATCCCCTGCATTCAGGATTTCACAGTGGGAGCCAGGCCAGTGGGCATAGCAGTAGATCATGCTCTATTGACACTGTCCGTTAAATTTCAGTATAGTACAACCCAGACACCAGGAGGCAGGCCACACACCCGCTATACATTTACACCAGAGATTGATTTCGTTTATACAGAGGAGATCTGGGACCGTCTATTGGAAGGCACAGCTGGCAGAAATGGTACAGGCCTCTTAGTGGAGGAGTGCACCAATATACTGACTGAGACACTGCATGGGGCTGCATCAGTGGCATATCCACACACTCAGCCGGGTAAGAGACGACATGCTGGGAGCATGCCCCGGAATAGTTGGTATGATGAGGAATGCAAAGAGATGAGGGCACAGCTTCAGAGGGATCTTCTGTTAGGAGTCATCACTTACAAACAGTCTCGGATTGCTTTTCGACGCCTTGTGCGACGGAAGAAGCGAGCTTACCTAGCTCAGATGGAGCGAGACTTATATCAGATGTTCTTGAGTAGGGACTCAGGAGAGGCATGGCGACTCTTCCATGAGCACTCTCCTCCCCCAGTGATTACTTCACCTGATGTGTGGGGCCAATATGCGACATCATTATATACGGTTCCGGGACAGGAACCCCTTCCAGACCCTACCATGCCTTGCCCAACTACGAGCACTTTCTTTACGCCTGAGATGGTACGAAGGGCCATCGACAGGATGAGGACCGGAAGGCATATGATCATGACGGTCTAGTAGCGGAGCACTTTATACATGCCAAGGATATGCTGATGGAGGTTCTCGCAGGGTTGTTCAATCGTGCCATGTGTGAGGGATTACCTGAGACTTGGAGGTTGTCTAATATTGTGCCCATCTTCAAGGCTGGTGACCCTACAGAGCTTGGGAATTACCGCACTATTATGGTTTGACACACATTGGCACGATTGTATGCATCTATTCTGGAGCAACACCTGAGTAGCTGGGCAGAGGGCGAGGGTGTACGAGCAAAGGGTCACGCCGGCTTCAGGAGGGGTTTCTCCACTCTTGATCATATTCTGACACTCAGGGCCATCATTGAGGAGGGCAGAGCACATGGGAGACGGATCTATTGTAGCTTTGTGGATTTTCGCAAAGCATTTGACATGGTACCAAGGGCTCGATTGATGCGCAGATTGCAAGAGATGGGGGTGCCCATAGAGGTAATTTGGGGGATAATGGCTTTGTACAAATCAGTGGTGGGACATGTACGCACTCCAGAAGGGGTATCTGATTTAGTTCACTCTACTATTGGAGTGAAACAAGGTTGCCCATTGTCTCCTACTCTATTTGGTATGTATGTGGATGAGGTGTCTGATTACATTGACAGAAAGGGTGACAGAGGTGCCCAGCTGGCAGGGACGTGGATCCCATTGTTGCTTTATGCTGATGATATTGTACTGATATCTGACTCACCAGAAGGTATGCAACGACATCTGGACGCACTACGCAGTTTTGCAGAGGATAGTGGCCTGGGTGTAAACCTAGGTAAAACAAAGGTTATGGTGTTTAACACCACACCGCAATGGGTTAGGAGATCAGTACCTACTTTCAAATATGGTCAGGAGATTGTGGAGTATACAGATGCATACACTTACCTGGGGGTAGTCTTCACGGGGCCAAGATTTTCTTTGAGAAGAGCAGCAGAGGCTAGACTAACTAGAGCCGGTGCGGCTCTGGGAGGAATGGAGAGGATGTGTTCACAAGTTCAGTTCCAGGAACCTAGGACAAAGTTATGGCTCTTTGATACTTAGGTAGCCTCTACTATGTTATATGGGGTGCAGGTTTGGGGACCTTCTATAGGCCAGGATGGGTGGAGGCGTATGGAGAAGCCCCTGGTATCTATGATCTCTCGGCTGATTAGAGCCAAGGTTTCTGTACCGCATGATATCATTCGAGCGGAATTAGCTGCCCCCCCTATGGAGATTGAGGCGCTCACAAGATCAGTCTCGTTTGTACACAGTCTATGGGATACTACCAGAGACAGATATGCCAGGGTGGCTCTAGAGTCCTCCAGACAATTAGCTTTTAATGGGGATACATCATGCTGGTATGCTCAGATGACATCATGGTTTCAGACACATGGTTTCACCATGGATAGGTTGCCTCCTTTTCAATACTCTCTTCAGGCACCCTTGAGGTCTCTGACACGGGTAGAGATTAATAGACTCATCCGTCAGGATTTGATCCAGCTGGACACGAGAAGGACATGGATAGAGCCATTACAAGAGTTGGGCACAAAGATGGCTTTCTATAGAGAGCATCTTCTCCACCTCATGGGGGATGGGTTTGTGATTCGACCTAGCTATATGGACACGCATCTTTCGCATGGTTTGCGTTGTGCCATTGGCCAGATACGCACGTCCTCACATCAGCTCAAGATTGAGATTGGCAGATTCAGAGGGACACTGGCAGATAACAGAATATGCCACTTATGCCATCTAGAGCCAGAGACTGAAGTACATTACATATGTCATTGCATAGTGTACTATGAGATACGAGGTCGTTTTCACTGTCTATTCAGAGAAGGTTTTGGGCCTCTATCTAGGGTCATGAGTTATGAGGATCAAAGATGTCTTGGGCTTTATCTATTTGAGTTACACAAGCATAGAGGAACCTTACTGAGGAGAGGTGAAGAGAGACATCCCCAGAGACGGATCACAGATTTCTTTACACTAGATAATGTACACCCAGAAGAACAGACAGAGGAGCAACCAGCGACGGTGGAGAGGTCTACCCGCACTACTGGCATTCTCATAGACCGAGCATTGGAGCTAGGGAGATCTAGACGACCCCGAGGGAGGAGAGGAGCTACACAATTTCGAAGGAGGCTACGGCAAAGGATTCAAGCCATACTCTTTCGTCGTCCAGAGTGTAGATGAAGATGGATCTCTACTCCCCTCCCATATTGTCTTCACATTGTACTGCTTAGTTTAGGATCCCGCAGTATTTATATTTTGTTATCCTAGTTTAATTCATTTTGTTAATCTGACTTTGTATCAGATACACCGCATTGTAACTTTCTGGTCTCATAGGTCACTTTGGCCTTTTGAAGACGTTAATATAACATGTCATTTCATTTCTCTCTCTTAACCGGTCTAAAAGACCGAGATGCTATGGAAGGGGAAGTCGAAGAACTTCTCCGCATGATGGGTAGTGAGGCTACTCATACAAAGGCATGGAGGGTAGGGAAGAAGACACAAGGAAATGGGGAGACTTCAAAAGAGAGCTTTAATTATCCCTTTCCCATCCATGGAGGCAAAGGACTTCTTGAAGAGGTGTCCTACACTAAAGAAAACGGGCATATTCCTTGGAGATGACCTCACTCTCACACAGCTTGCGCATATGAGAGAGGTAATGCCAGAGATTCAAGCGGCAAGGGAGAAGGGAAAGACGGCCTTCTACAGAGATGGTCGGGTGGTGATTGTAGAGCGGCGCTCCACATGACGGTGCGAGACCTATGGGACCACACTCAAAGTTGACACCTGGAATTGTAATGGATCTATGCGCCTTGATGTGGGTGCTTTTGACGATAGTTTTACAGGAAGAGACATCGTCTTCTACTCTGAGGCACATCAGGCCCCTGGGTAGTCTATGCCTCACATTAGTGGATATAGATGGGAGAGAGCCTATAGACAGGACACACGATCAGAGCGCAAAGGGCAGGGCTTAGGAGGAGTGGCAGTGTTATTCAGGGAGAAGTTGCAGCCATTGATACATATAGCCCATAAGGATGAGCAAGCTAGGTACATGTGAGTGAGATTGAGAGCAGAGACAGGCAGATATCTTTACATTGCTATTTGCTACTTTCCCCCGAGTACGTCAGCTTATGCACCACCCAGAGGACAGTCCCCCTTTTCTATTTTGGATGATGACATATGGGAGTTCTCCAGAGATGGTGACATCATCATTCTAGGGGTTTTCAATGCTAGGATTGCCCATCATCAAACAGTATTTTATGATATTTCAGAGGAGATGCTGAGAGAGCTGGATGTTGCAGAGATAGGCCTATCCAGACTATCACAGGATGGGGAACACACCGAGTATGGACGACACTTGACAGACATGGGGACTGCACATGGATTGGCCATCTTGAATGCCTACAGAGATTTCCCACTGCGGGGGGTTTTACATGCTTTCCACATAGACATGGTGCCAGCATAGTGGATTCCTCATCCCTGTTGGTGTGGTAGTGGATCATGCTCTTGTGTTGTTGACCATCTCTTTTCAGTTTAGTGTAGCACACAAGCAACGGGCAGCAACCACTACTCGCTACACCTTCACGGGGGAGACGGACTCTGTATACATAGATGGGATCTACAGACGCCTGTGCACAGAGGAGCCACATGATGCAGCAGTAGAGGCATACCCACATACCCAGCCTGAGCAGAGACGCCGTTCGGGGAGCATTCCCTAGAACAGTTCGGGACACTAGACCTAGACTTCAGAGGGAGGTGATTTTGGGGGACATCACTCACAAACAATCACAGATTGACTTCCGACGCCTAGTGTGGCGGAAGAAGAGGGCATTTTTGGCTCGCCTAGAGCAGGATCTATACTAGCTATTCTCGAGTCAGGACTCTCGTGAGGCATGGCAGCTCTTTCATGAGCACTCCTCCCCCCCCCGCCATCACTTCTATAGAGGCTGGGGCTAGTACGCATCATCTCTTCACACAATTCCTGAGCAGTCCCCCCTTCCCGACCCCCCCGATCCATGCCCACACACACGTGTTTTTTTCACCGCTGAGATGGTGAGGAAGGCCATTGATAGGATGAGGACTGGGAGAGCATATGATCATGATGGCTTAGTGGATGAGCATCTTACGCATGCCAGAGATCTAATAGCAGAGCTTCTAGCAGTTATGTTTAACCGTGCCATGTGTGAGGGCTTGCCTGATACTTGGAGCCTATCTACTATTGTACCTATCTTCAAGTCGGGAGACCCTATGGAGCCTGGGAATCATCGCACTATCATGATTGAACACACATTGGCAGAGTTGTACGCATCTATTCTTGAGCAGCAGCTGAGTAGATGGGCAGAGAGGGAGGGGATACGCGCAGCCGAGTAGGCAGGGTTTAGGAGGGGTGTTTCTACTCTTGACCATATCTTGACACTCAGAGCCATCATTGAGGAGGGTAGATCACATGGGAGACGGATCTATTGTAGCTTTGTGGATTTTCGCAAAGCATTTGTCACAGTACCCAGAGCTAGATTGATACGTAGATTACAACAGATGGGAGTACCCACAGAGCTCATTTGGGGGGTCATGGCATTATACAGGTCAGTAGTGGGGCATGTAGGCACCTCAGAGGGTCTATCCACACTGGTTCACTTAACTATTGGGTTGAAGCAGGGTTGCCCGCTCTCTCCTACTCTATTTGGTATGTATGTGGATGAGGTTTCTGACTACACTGAGAGAGATGTTGATAGAGGAGCACAACTGGTAGGGACATGGATTCCACTTTTGTTATATGCTGATGATATTGTGTTGATCTCCGACTCTTCGGAGGGGATGCCACGTCACTTGGATGCTTTGCATAGGTTTGCACAGGAAAGTGGTTTGTCCGTCAACCTTGGTAAAACCAAGGTCATGGTATTAATACCACCCCACAGTGGATCAGGAGGTCAACGCCCGCATTCACATACGGCCAAGAGACAATGGAGTATACATATGCTTACACTTACCTTGGAGTGGCTTTTAGTGGGCCAGCATTTTCATTGAGGAGGGCAGCAGAGACTAGATTGACTAGAGCCCATGCAGCATTGGGTAGATTGGAAAGGATGTGTTCACAGGTTCAGTTTCAGGAGCCTTTGACGAAGCTCTGGCTCTTTGACACTTTGGTGGCTTCTGCATTGCTTTATGGAGCTGAGATTTGGGGACCTTCATTGGATCATCACGGGAGGACAGGCCGCACTGATGCATGGGGGGACATGGAGAAGCCTCTGGTCTCTATGATCTCGCGGCTCATTAGAGCTAAGGCTTCAGTACCACGTGCTATTGTCCGAGCAGAGCTAGCTGTCCCCCACTAGTGGTTGAGGCGCTTACCAGATCTGCCTCCTTCATACACCGCATGTGGGAACTTCCCAGAGACAAATATGCCCGCCTTGCACTTGAGTCCTCTCGATAGTTAGACATGCAAGGAGATACGGCATGCTGGTTTGAGCATAGACAAATTGCCTCCCTTCCAGTACTCATTGGATGCACCCTCTCTGACTCTTACACAGTCCGAGATCACCAGGCTCATCCGCCAGGACCCGACTCAGGTAGACACCAGGAGGACATGGATACAGCCAGCACAGGAGCTAGGCACGAAGATGGCTTTCTACAGAGAGCATCTTCTCCAACTTACGGAGGACGGTTTTGTGAAGAGGCCCAGATATATGGACACCCACTTGTCTCATGGGATACGATGTGCTATTGGCCAGATAGGCACATCTTCACACCAGCTACGGATCGAGACTAGGAGATACAGCGGAGTAGCAGCAGAGGCTAGGACATGCCCCCTGTGTGACATCGAGCCCGAGACAGAGTTGCACTACACATGCCACTGCCCCGTCTACTACGAGATTCGAGGTCGCTTCCATTGCTTGTTCAGAGAGGGCTTTGGACCACTCTCCAAAGTCATGCAGTACGAGGATCAGAGATGCTTGGGTTTGTTTTTGCTCGAGTTGCGCAGACACAGAGAGAGCTTGATGAGAGGAGAGGCTAGCCAGTTTCAGAGACAAATTACAGACTTCTTTAGAGCTGCCACTACCACAGCAGAGCTCGTCGCCTCACACTAGAGGCACACTGATAGACCGAGCCACCGAGCTGGGGAGATCCAGACGCCCACGATTGCGGAGGACTACACAACATCGACGGAGGCTGCATCAGAGGATTCGAACACTTTGGCCCGACATGCACGACGCCCGGTCAGACTACTAACCATGGAGGAGATTGATGAGATCCGCCAGCGAGACCGATGCTGGATCTCTTATGATCTAGCTATCCCAGCTAGCTGCTTAGTTCACACCTAGCAATTTAGGATTCCATAGTATTTCATTTTGTCATTTTGTCATCTTGTTACTCTGACTTTGTATCAGATCCACCACATTGTAACTTTCTGGTCTCATAGGTCACTTTGGCCTTTTGAAGACGTAATATAACATTTCATTTCATTTCATTTCTCTCTCTCTCCCCCTCCCGCTCTCCCGCTCCCG
Organism: Adiantum capillus-veneris; assembly: GCF_014529385.1. Classification (NCBI taxonomy): domain Eukaryota; kingdom Viridiplantae; phylum Streptophyta; class Polypodiopsida; order Polypodiales; family Pteridaceae; genus Adiantum; species Adiantum capillus-veneris. Next base: position 146,889,304 of record NC_140933.1, on the reverse strand, counting down.
CCGTCGCGCCTCCCCGCCACTGCCTCAGCCTTAGCCCATCGCCGTTACGCCGCTTTGCTCGTCACCAGCCTCTACCCGTTGCGCCAGCTCCCCCTCGGCCCCTCACTTGGTAGAAGCTGTAGCCCGCTGCCCTAAACTGCTCTCTTTCATCTTGCAATAATCCAGAAAGCCTTCTTTCATAATACCCCCCAGGGGGGAGGGGGGGCCCCTCTACTTTAGAGCTGAATACAACACCCCCCAATGCTCAGGAACATGCCCCAAACAAAAGACTTTTGCAACCACTTTGGCCTCAAACCCACCCCTCATCAAACCCTAGAACCCATGGGAGGTCTTCATCATGGGAGAATTGAAGAAACTGCAGCAGGAGGTCTCAACCCTCAAAACAGAATTAACACGCAAAGAAACAAAGATTGCCAGTCAAGAAACAAGGACTGCTGGCCTTGAAGCTCAATTTCAAGACATCAAGAACAAGCAAGAGATTCAAGAAGCGGCCCAAGAAGCAACCCAGAAATTACAGGAAACACGACAAGACATTACAACATCTCAGGTAAAATCTGAGAGTTTTGTCACTGAAGTATTATCAGTTTTGAAAGAGAATGAAAGGGTCAAAAGCCTGGAAAATTATGTTTGAATTGGGGGTTTGCCAGAAGGTTGGTTAGTAGGTTCCAACTCAGACGAGCAGCTTGAGGGATACATCTTGGATGTAGACATTATCAAGGAAAGACTCGCCAATGTGGTACCTTTTGTAGACCTTGGCGAGCCAATGGACATTCAAATTAAAGGGAAACAGGCCACAGTTCGCTACTATGACATGGATGATAAGATCAAGGTCATGAAGCAGACCAAATCACTGCAAGGTACATCTGTGTGGATCTCTGATGAGCTGACACCACTACTGTTAAAGAATAGAGCTGGGGAACTGGCCAAGGTCCGAGAAGCAAGGAAGCAAGGAAAGATGGCGGTCTATAGAGGAGGGAAAGCTATTATCAAAGATTTCCAAGGTTCACCTTCCCTTTCAAGGACAGGAACTTGATACTTATACACCTCTAGTCACGTTATGCACATGTTGATTCTACCATTGTAACATGTTACTCTCATGAGTCATGAGACCTTTGAAGTTAGCTTTTTTCACATGCACTTTTCTTAAATGATGCCCGAAGTGGATTGTAACCAAGGCTGTATTTTGATCTGTCCTATAGGCCAACTTTGGCCTCGACAGGACGTTAATATCTCTCTCTCTCTCTCTCTCTCTCTCTCTCTCTGACTTTGTATCAGATCCACCACTTTGTAACTTTCTGGTCTCATAGGTCACTTTGGCCTTTTGAAGACGTTAATATAACATTTCATTTCTCTCTCTCTCTCTCTCTCTCTCTCTCTCTCTCAGGAACCCCCCCCACCCCCCCCAAACGCCAACATGCCGAAGAACGTTGCAAAGGAGGAGGTGGGCAAACTTGAAGATAAGGCGGCGCCCTACATTACGGACACCCTCAATGTCATCATCAACCGGCTATCCAAGCTTGAGAAAGAGGTCGAAGCATTGACCAAGGAGAAGGAAGCATGGAAGAAGGAGAAGAAGAAGTGGAGGAGGAGAGAGAGAAGGAGAAAGAGGAATGGAAGAAAGAAAACGAAGAGTTGAAGGAGCAAACGGAACTCCTCCGTGCTTCTATCGTGTCCCTCACCCCTGAAGGAGAGATCAAAGCTGAAGCCAAGGAAGCCCTCAAGGAGGAGATCACCAAAGCTCTCAAGGCAAGCATTGACGAGAAATTGGAGGCCACCAAGGACGATGGGTCGAAGTAGTCCAGAAGAATATCAAAAAAGAGGCGAGAGCCGAAGCCCAAAAAGATGAGGCGCTCATTACCACCAGGTCCTCTGTGTCTTATGTCTTCACACTATTCACATGTCCTGGCATTGAAGTCTCCCATGAGGAAGACTTCCCCTAGCGTAGAGTACTCCATAATCTCATGTAACAAGCATATGTATGGAGATGGTCTCTCTTTCCCATCCCTCTCCGTCCCTATAGTAGCAAATCTAGAGCTTGAGTGGGGGAGGTAGCAGAGGGAAATGTAGATGATCCTTGTCCCGTGATAGTTCAAAGTGAATCCAAAGGTAACGCGCCTGCAGGCCGCATGCAACAATCTGTATCCTATTCTGGAGTCCGTGTCTGAAGAGTAAAGCCATCCCTCCCGATCCTCGTGTAGTGTGCTGGCGAGTACTCCCTTGATGTGAGGGTTCCCATTAAAAGCCATGAATCCTTAGTAGACTCCGCTCTGGGGTCTCATCTGTTTCTGTCAGGAGAATGAGGTCCCGTCCTCTCATCACCTTCTCAAGCCTCTTTGGATGTGTCCATAGATCCCAATTGCAGTTCCAAACCACAATGTGGATCTCCTCATGTGTCTCATACGCCGCAAGTCCCTATGCGATGGTGTTGCCATCAATGATGACCCTACCATCTCGGTATACAGCCTTCTTCCCTTCTTTGCGATCTTTTTTGACTCTAGGCATGCATGCATGGCAATGGTCTTGTTGCATCTTTGTGAGGTCGTCGTCAAGGTAGATAGGAGGGCTCTCTAGCCCTCTCAAGATGGCTCTCTTTCAGATGAATGAGATTCGAGACTCGTCGGACACAAATTGAAGGATGAGAGCTTTTTTCTGTAAGTCTTCCTTGTATCTGAGTTTCATGCATAGGGCTTTCCCATCGCTCTCGGGTGTGGATCCCTCCTCTGCTTTGATGCCAATCACTCGTACATTGAGGCGGCGGGCTAGTCGGATCTTGTGTTCCTCATCAATGGTGTACACGCGCCACACAGGAGTTGGCTACCATGAGAGATTCAACAGACACAACACACATCACAGAGTACTCGTCATATTAGACTCTTAGCACCGTCTCGTTATTTATAACGGGATGGCCCAATGACCCACTTCAGAAGGCTTACATGTATACCACATGGAGTTACATCTGGGGAGGGGGGTATCGTGGATTACATCATGGGATCCAGAGGAGCCGACCACACCTATCTTGCACTCTCCCTCACTGGAAAAGCCACACCCTCCACATCCACGACATGCCCCCACACACCACGATCCATTTCACACATGAGCTAGCCCCCTTATACTCGGCAGAGGTCGAGAAGGGACTCCTTTTACTCCACCCCTCTATGCCACTATCCATGCTCACCTCCCATATCACATATGTCCTTCAGGCATCGGCCGTTAGCTCGTTCCCCCCCCCCCAAAAGGGACTATGCCACAAAACAATTGGTATGATGAAGAGTGCAGAGACCTTTATTGCCGGCTGAGTGTGCAACGGACCCTTGTGGAGATTACTGATTGAGAAGCCAGACGCCAGATGAAGATACTCACATGCTGGAAGCGGTGAGCTTTCAACGAGGTACAAGAGCTAGAGCTATATCGCTTGATCATGAGCATGGACAATGCCACAACATGGCGCGCCCTTCAAAAGCCACGCCCGACTACTACTATTGAGGACCCACAGGTATGGCACGACTATGCAGAGCGATTCTATGAGGTACCATACCACCCTCCGATTCCACAGCCACTCGGATCTCGACCCACGAGCTCTTCTTTCTTCACAACAGAGATGGTCAAGGCGGCCATCCACCGCCTACAGCACAGTCGGTCCTCAGATCATACAAGATTACAGAGTGAGCACAAATTGAGGGCCTACGGGCTCCTGGCTAGGTGGGGTTCAGGCAGACCTTCTCCACCATTGAGCACATCTTCGTTCTGCGTTGTCTCATTAATGGGGCAAAGGCGCGGAAGAAGAAGCTTTACTGCTGCTTTGTGGACTTCCGCAAAGCGTTTGACACAGTCCCACAGGAGAGGCTCTTTCGGCGATTTCAGAGTCCGGGGATGCCATCCGAGATCAGAAAGTGACTGGGAGAGTCCATTGCTAGCAACATTGGTGTTAACAAGGATGCCCCCTCTCCCCGACCCTCTTTGGATTCTACATCGACGAGATCTCCGACTACATCTTACAAGCAGGAAGGGCAAAAGCTGACCTAGCAGGTACTCCAATCCACATGATGCTATATGCTAATGACATTGTTTTGATTTCAGAATCACCCGACGGTCTACACATCCATTTGAGCGCCTTGGATGAGTTTTGTACACACAGAGGACTGACAATGAACCTTGGGAAGATCAAGATCAAGGTCGATTTGGCGAGCAGCCACATTTATAGCAGCAGGAGGTATAGTTGAGGTGGTCACCTCCTATGTCTATCATGAAGTCACCTTGAATAGCAGAGGCTCCGGCTGCCACTGACAAACTCACCCGTGGATATGCATCTTTGGCCATCTTAGAGCGGAAATGTCATCAGGCACACTTTCAGAAGCCCCGCACGAAGGGTGGCCATTTGATACATTAGTCACCCCAGCCTTGATGTACGCAATAGCAATGTGGGCACCCGGGTTGACAGATAGCCGGTGGGCATGGATCAAGAGACCATAGGTAGATATAATCTCTCGCTTCTTTCGAGGCAAGCACACAGTGCCACATGACATCATCAAGGCAGAGCTTGCTATCCCTCCCATGGTAGTGGAGGCACTCTTTCAAATGGTCTGCTTTATCAAGAGAGTGAGAGAGCTCCCGACTGACGGACTCACACGGCAAGCATTTGAGTCAGCCATACAGATAGCAGAGTCTAGATATGACAGAGCTTGGTACACCCAAGTCAGAGCATGGTTCAGAGCTTGGTACACCGAATGTGGTTGAGGCACTCACTAGATCAGAATCTTACATGGCATTACAGGTGTTATTGGTCAGCTACGCACCTCATCTGACCAGTTGGAGATAGAGAATGGCTAATCTAGAGGTATATCTGCAGAGGAGAGATTATGCCAGGTTTTCCAGAGTGTTTGATACTCCCGTTCCATCCACTACGCTATATAATATTCAGCTATGGGGCCCTAGCATGGATCATCAAAACCGATAGAATAAGAGTTATGACAAAATCTTCTCACCTGGAGCCGATCTAAGATCAGCCAGCCCATCGGGTAGGATATTGTACAATTAGCTACCAACATGACATGGCTTCCACCTATACGGGAGCTGGGTACAAAGATATCTTTCTATAGGAAGCATTTTCTTTGTACATTTGAGGTGAAAGCGTCTTCTTCGTACTACTGAGGATGGATTTATCATTCGTCCTAAATCTATTAACATGGGTTGATTTGTCATTGATCAGAAAACCTACATCCACTTATGGAAGCAGTCTTCACCACACTCCACACGGTGACATGCATGAGGAATATAAAATGAGCCACCCACGAGGGGCATAGTGCCATGTATAAGAGAGAGAGAGAGAGAGAGAGAGAGAGAGAGAGAGAGAGAGAGAGAGAGAGAGAGAGAGAGAGAGAGAAATGAACTGAAATGAAATGTTATATTAACGTCTTCAAAAGGCCAAAATGACCTATGAGACCAATCGGTTACAAAATGGTGAATCTAATACCATATCTGGGTACAAAAGAACTAGAACAAAGATACTACCACTAGAATCCATCCTCATCTGCACTCTAGATGTCGAGAGAGTATGGCTCGAATCCTCTGTTGTAGTCTCCGTTGATGCTGTGTAGCCCCTTCCTCAATCATGGCCGTCTGGATCTTCGTAGCTCCAATGCTTGGTCGATGAAAGCGCCGGTAGTGATCGAATGAGTGTGGGCGGAGCTCTGCAATGATGGCTGCTCCTCTGGCTGCCCCATATCTAGTGAAAAGAAATCTGTAGTCTGTCTCTAGGACTGTCTCTCTATCTCTCCCCAGTAAAGTGTCTCTATATCTGTGTAACTCAAGTAGATCTAGACCAAGACATCTCTAATCCTCATAACTCATGACCCTAGAGAAAGGACCGAAACCCTCTCTGAATAAGCAGTGGAAACGGTCCCGTATCTCATAGTACACTGTGCAATGACATGTAATGTTGCTTTGTCTCTGGCTCTAGCTGGCATAAGCGGCATATCCCGCTGTCTCCTGGTATCCCTCTAAATCTACCAGTCTCAATCTCCAGTTGATGTGAGGATGTGCATATCTGACCAATGGCACACCGCAAACCATGAGACATATGTGTGTCCATGTAGCTGGGTCGAATCACAAACCCATCTCTTGTGAGGTGGAGAAGATGCTCTCTATAGAAAGCCATCTTCGTGCCCAACTCGTGTGGTGGCTCTATCCATGTCCCCCTGTTATCCAACTGGATCAGGTCTAGTTGGATCAGGTCCCGACGAATGAGTCTATTAATCTCCACCCGTGTAAGAGACATCGAGGGTGCCTGAAGAGAGTACTGGAAAGGAGGGGGGGGGCGGGGGGGGGGGCAGAGAGAAATGAAATGAAAGAGAGAGAGAGAGAAATGAAATGTAATATTAACATCTTCAAAAGGCCAAAATGCCGTATGAGACCAAAAGGTTACATGTGGTGAATCTAATACCAGGTCTGGGTACAAAAAGTACAAAGAACTGAAAAGAAAATAGTGGGTAGGGGTGGAGTGAAAGCTGATACAAAGGAAATAGGAAGTACAAAGGGTAAGTTGATACAATGCAATGGAGCTCTTTGACAGTCGAGGCATCGTATACATATAGATCAGTATCCAAGACGGCTCCTATATCGCGCCAATATGGTATGGATCCTTTGTCGCAATCTGCGTCGATATCGAGAGGGCCCCCTCATCCGTGGGCAACGGGACCACCCCAACTCTATCGCCCGATCAAGCAATATGCCTCTTGTGCCTCTGGTGTTGTTACGCTGTGGGGGCTGCTCGAACTCCTTTGTCTGTGACTAAAAGAAATCTGTAATCTTCCATTGTCGCTGGATCTCTCTCATTGTGCCCCTCTTCAAGAGGTCCTCTCTGTGTTTGCGAATCTCCAGTAAGAGAGAGAGAAATGAAATGTAATATTAATGTCTTCAAAAGGCCAAAATGACCTATGAGAGAGAGAGAGAGAGAGAGAGAGAGAGAGAGAGAGAGAGAGAGAGAGAGAGAGAGAGAGAGAGAAATGAAATGAACTGAAATGTAATGTTATATTAACGTCTTTAAAAGGCCAAAGTGACCTATGAGACCAGAAAGTTACAATGTGGTGGATCTGATACAAAGTCAGAGTAACAAGATGACAAAATGACAAAGTAAAATACTATGGAATCCTAGACTGCTGGGTGTGGACTAAGCAACTAAAACAGCCTCCATGGTCAGTAGTCTGATCAGGCGTCGTGCATGTCGAGCCAAAGTGACCCGGATCCTCTGATGCAGCCTCTGTCGATGCTGTGTATTCCTCCGCAGTCGTGGGCGTCTGGATCTCCCCAACTAAGTCGCTCGGTCGATCAGCATGCCTCTAGTGTAAAGCGATGAGCTCTGCTGTGGTAGTAACTCCTCCGGGTGTCCCATGGCAGCTCTAAAGAAGTCTGTGATCTATCTCTGAGACTCGTTAGTCTTTCCTCTCATCAAGCTCTCTTTGTGTCTACGCAGCTCGAGCAAAAACAAACCCAGGCATCTCTGATCCTCGTACCGCATGACTCTAGAGAATGGTCCAAAGCCCTCTCTGAACAAGCAATGGAAGCGGCCTCGTATCTCGTAGTAGACGGGGTAGTGGCATGTGTAGTGCAACTCTGTCTCAGGCTCGATGTCACACAGGGGGCATGTCCTGGCCTCTGTTGGTACTCTGCTGTATCTCCCAGTCTCGATCCGCAGCTGGTGTGAAGATGTGCGTATCTGGCCAATAGCACATCTTATCCCATGAGACAGGTGAGTGTCCATGTATCTGAGCCTCGTCACAAAACCATCCCTAGTATGGCTCGAATCCTCTGTTGTAGTCTTTGTCGATGTTGTGAAGCTTCTTTCCTCACTCATGGACGTCCCGATTTCCCTAGCTCCAATGCTTGGTCAATGAGAGTACCACAGGTGTGAGTATGAGCTGAGCTTTGCAGTGGTGGCTGCTCCCTTATCTATCCAGTTTCTGGTGTGAAGAAATCAATAATCTGTCTCTGGGATTGTCTCTCTCCAAATATCCTTAGTAAACTATCTCTGTGTCTGTGTAACTCAAGTAGATACAATCAAGACATCTCTAGTCCGAGTAGTTCACGACTCTAGAGAAGGGTCCGAAGCCTTCTCTAAATAGCTAATGGAAGCGAACCTGTATCTCGTAATACACTATGCACTGACATATATAATGCATCTCTATCTCTCGCTCTGTATGGCATATGCAGCATATCCTGTTAGTTGCTGGTATCCCTCTGAATCTACCAGTCTCAATCTCAAGCTGGTGTGAAGATGTCCGTATTTGACCAATGGCACACTGTAACCCATGAGATAGATGTGTTTCCCTATAGCTGGGTCGAATCACAAACCCATCGCCTGTGAGTTGGAGACGATGTTCTTTATAGAAAGCCATTTTCGTGCCCAACTCCTGTGTTTGCTCTATCTATATCTTCCTGGTGTCCAACTGTGTCAGGTCTTGGCGAACGAGTTTAGTAGTTTCCACATGTGTAAGAGACAAGGATGGTGCATCAAGGGAGTACTAGAAGGGAAGCAAGTTGTCCATGTTGAAGCCATGTATCTGGAACCATGATGACATTTGTGCATACCAGCATGATGTGGGCCCTAAAAAGATAATTTTCTGGAGGACTCAAGGGCCAATCTGGCATATTTGTCTCTAGTAGTATCCCATAAGCTGTGCATAAAGGAGACTGACCCGGTCAGTGCCTCTATCACCATAGGGGAGGCTACTAACTCTGCTCTAATGATCTTATGTGGCAAGGAGGCCTTGGCTCTAATCAGCCAAGAGATGATAGATACCAAGGGCCTCACCCATCTTGATCCACAGAGGGTCCTCAAACCTGAACCCCATAGAGCATAGCTGAAGCTACCAAGGTATCAAAGAGCCAGAGCTTTGTTCGGGGTTCCTGGAACTGAACCTGTGAACACATCCTCTCCAATCCTCCCAAGGTCGCATAAGCTCAGATCAGTCTAGTCTTTGCTGCTGTCTTCAAAGAAAACTTTGGCCTAGTGAAGACTACCCCAAGATAAGTGTATGCATTTGTATACTCCACAATCTCCTGACCATAAGTGAATGTAGGTGTTGATCTCCTGTTCCACTGTGGTATGGTGTTAAACACCATCTTGGTTTTACCAAGGTTTACAAACAATTCACCATCCTCTGCAAAGCTATGTAATGCATCCAAATGTCGGTGCATACCCTCTGGTGAGTCAGAGATTGACACAATATCAACATATAACAACAAAGGAATCGTTGTCCCTGCCAGTCGAACACCTCTGTCACCCTCTTTGTCAATGTAATAAAAAACCTCGTCTATATACATACCAAATAGAGTATGTCACGAGGCTGTGACAACCACTAATTGTTGTTGTTGATTTCTTTCCCTCGATTTTTAATTAATTTTTGGGACCTTCTTCTTAAAGTCACAAATGACTGGACATTGTATGGCCAGTGTAAAACAGACGGTGGCTGAGAGTTTCACCCGTAGCAGTGAGGGCCAGGTCGCCACGTGTTGGTCGGGCCAGTCGCCACTGGAATCCGAGTAGTAAAAGGGTGGCTAGGGTTAGTTCAAAGTCATTAGGCCCCGGGTACTAGGACATAAACTTCAAAGAGGCAAATTGGGCACATGTCGGCACCAAAGCCAATTTGCAAGCCAACTCAGCTGGGGGGGGGGGGGGGGGGGGGGGGGGGGGGGGGGGGGGGGGGGGGGGGGGGGGGGGCGGGCATTTTTGGAGAGAAAATCAATTTGGGATGCATTTTCCCTCATTGTGATCATACAGTGTGTGTGCAGGTTTCACCGCTTTAATGGAAAGCTTGCATTCTCCGTTGTCTTATGTAGCACGATGATTCTGCTCTCGTGCACCTCACTTTCCTTTTGAATACAAAATCGTGATGCCGAACTCAAGGGCTACTCATCTGTAACAGTTGTGTGGTTTCATGTGCGATTACCGAGGCAAGAGCCTCTTGGACAGGTATTGGATTAGCCAGCGTCCAATACCCCGTAGGTACAGGTTGATTCGGAGAGATTTCACACGAGAAATCTTGTCCGAATCAAAGGGCAAGTAGCCTTACACGTGCGGGAGCTCGAGGGCTTGCTACAGATGCGATCGGCACGCGAAACGGAGCCCGAAACAGTAAATTATAGCCTGTTGTGTATTTTTGCAGGTTTAGAGAGTTGCCTCTTTTTGATCCCTAATACCCCCAAGAGCTTTGGGGAAGGTAGGGGATCGCCGTACAAGTGTTCTGGTGCATTTTCGGGGCCAAAAACAGAGATTTCAGCGTGCTGCAATTTCTCACCGGGTTTGGGAACGTGCTCTAATGCGGCAAGGAAATCACCTATGTCATAGGGATTGTGCTTATGAAGCCTCTTACTGCGGTTATGCTGCCGAAATTGGGCTAGAATAGGTCATTTTCAGCCCAATAAACGTGGGATAGCACGTAGGAATTTCTCCTAAGTTTTAAAGTCCACCCCCAAAATACCCAGGATGTACTCTGGGTGGTGGAAAAACTTGCTGCATAGCCTAGAAACTGGTTCCCTGTCCATTTAATGCAACATTTGAACTTTGAAAGGTGGCTGGCTGAACTGACAAAGCATGTGGACTAGGTGTCCTAACCACCTGTTCGTGGACAAAGGAAGTTGTGTTGGAGCCCCAACTGACTCCGCAACATGTGAGTGCTCCTTGCCCCGTTGAGACGCACAAGGGACCTGGGCTTGAGCCTCAACACGCTCTATTGCATGAGACAATATACCGGACAATGAAAATGTGATGTAACTTTGTCTCCGGCTCTATATGACACAACTGCCATATCCTGTCCTCTGCTGGTACTCTCCTAAATCTACCAGTCTCAATCTCTAGCGGATGCGATGATGTGCGCATCTGACCAATAGCACATCTTATCCCATAGGATAACTGAGTGTCCATATAGGCCAGTCTGATCACATATCCATCCTCTATTAGTTGGAGAAGATGCTCTCTATAGAAAGCCATCTTCGTGCCCAACTCCTGTATCGGTTGTATCCATGTGCTCCTAATATCTAGCTGAATCAAATCCTGACGTATGAGTCTAGTGATCTCTGTCCGTGTAAGAGATACGGAGGGTGCATCCAAGGAGTACTGGAACGGAGGCACTCTATCCATGCTGAAGCCATGTGACTTTGCCCATACCGATATGCTGTGTCCCCTTGTAGTGCTAGCTATCGATGACTCAAGGGCTAGCCGAGCATATCTATCTCTGGGGAGGTCCCATAAATTATGCATGAAGGCTACTGATCTAGTAAGGGCCACTATTACGAGAGGGGGGGCAGCCACATAGTTCCCACTTGACTTTGTGATTACACAATGCACATACTTTTTTCCCCCTTCTAAATAAGCTTACATACAAAATTATAGGTTCCACTTTTTCTTATCATCTTAAGCAAGCACACAAAATACTGCGTTTCATGACAAAGACAATTGTCATGGGGGTGGTGGTCAAAATCATGCACTGTAGAAGGCAGCATGTCCAACTTGACAAGCGGATCTGTTGTTGCCCCCTCATACAACAAGAGCGACCTTGAAAATTTGTAGCCGGATGAAAGTCCCCCAACTCACAAAGTCATGCGCAACCCGCTCGACATAAAAGCATGCAAACCGCCCACTAGACAAAATGAGCATACGGACATAGTTAGCAGCAGTGTCGCAAGAACTTAGCAGTCTGTAAAGTAATTCCCTGACAAGTCAGCCAGGAGACTAGGCAGCCAAGTGCCAATGGCTAGTCCCCCATGAGCTAGCATCTGCTGCTGCCCACGTCCTAAATACATGACCAGAACTGTGATAGTCAAGTTTGTGAAACATTCCGATCGAGCGAATGCTGCATACTTCTAGGAGGCAGGGAGCCCTATCAATACGAAGCAGGATGGATCCCAATACCCGAAAAAGAAGACAGAAGAAGCTCCTGGTGTCTCACAAAAAGGCCACATACACTCTCCTTGATCCCACACCAACTATGACAAAAGCACCAAGAGGGAGCATCCTCACACTACAATAGTGGATTCATACTTTCCATATTAACACATTAACCAACTACTCAAATGGGTTGCATAGTGAGATCAGGAAAGTGGGATGGGTGCTTAGTTCCCTGAGAGCTCAACCTGTAGTGATCGCCATCCTCAAGAGCCGAAAAAACCATGAAACCACACCATGCATATTTAGGGCAAGGAGCAGTAGCAAAGAATCCTCACCATCCATCATGACAGTGCATGCCACTCTCGCCACAAATCAGAGCATGCCAAGCATTGGGAATAGCTACGGCAATCAGCAATCCTTCTGAACACCCCTGGCTGAAAATTCAGCTTCTATCAAAGTAGTTTCTGACCAGTGAAGCACAGCCCTGGTCCCATCTGGCACAATCATTATGTGTCTGAGGGCCATCCGGATCCTTCACATTAGAGTTCCAAACCAACGGCTGCCACTCAATCTCCTCCAAACATCTCGGCTTCTGTTGGATCACACCACCCCGAATCTCTCTAAAGACTCGCACCAAGGATCTCATAAAAGAAGAAGCTCTAGTTGTTCAAAGCGGTGCATCAGTGAATAAGTATCTAACAGTCCGTCTCCACGGGCCGCTTGCAATCGGGGACACATCCCTAATAGGGAATTGTTTGCCAAGGAGAAAACCCTGGACAATGAGCTTGGCAAGCAATGCACGACTCTGCATCTCCGCATCAATGATACCCAATCCTCCCTCTACCCTAGGCATAATGATAGTGTGCAAGGACACATGTGCCTGAGTCTCTCTCGAACCATCCGAGCCCACCAAGAGAATTGCGAACAAGGCCGCGCAGCTGTCATAAGACTTCTAAGTGCAATGTCTAACAGGAGGTAGTAGACCAAGCTGTTACAAGAAGGACCCGCTTCATAACCAAAAGCTCTACCTGCCAGAGATAGATGATGCATCAAGGACCAATTGCAGAGTTTTCTCTGAATGGATGTCAATGCCCACCTGAAATCCCAAATAACGACAGCTCTGACCAAGAGCTAGCCAAGTAAAGCCATCCAAGAAGCCCAATGGCACTCCTCTACACATAGCAGAAACCTGCTGGACTTGTGCCAATTGATGGCACTACCTGTTCAGAGCATTTGCATCATAATGCGAGAAAAGTAACATGTCATCAATGAGAAGTGTTCAGAGACATGTGAACATGAATGTAAGCGATTGAAGCCCCTCTCCTTCCTTTTGGTGTCCAAGTATGCACCCATAAGACCAAGGCCTATCATACATGTTACATCACATAAATCTGATGGTCTGCGTCAATGTAACTAGCATCTTCTTTCTGCAAGGCAGCAAAAAGACCTACTTTGTGAAGGAGATTGATCAAAAGTTCAATTTTTAATGTCTGTACGCATTTTGGTGCAGATATTGAAGAGTCTCGCAGCCATTCATTTAACCATACATGAAGGGTTATTGTGTGGAACAAGGTAGACATCACAAAGACTAGCAACTGCACAAATGTTACCTGCAGCAATTGTGAATCTACACTTGGCCACTGCAAGTTTACTGCTTAGTCAATCTACTCAACTAATGCAACTGCTATATTGAGAACTGACTATCACGTTTTACCTTTGCAACCTTCATCACAGTGCTGATAGAAAGCTTCTGAACATCAGCAATACTGCTTAAAATACCCTTTGACAACAAAAGAGGCAAAACAAGGTTCAGTGTGCTTCTTGCTTCGCTTTCACTTGTTAGTTGTGCATCAGACAGCCTGATTGTTAAAGAACTTATTGAACGACTGAGACAAACACCGGACGTGCGAACTGTCTCCTTCACATCATCCATTGCTCGAAAGCATACAATCCAAATTTGCTCAAGATACTTTCCCACCTGACACGCCAAAAAAAACTATATTATCAGCAGGATTGCGTATAGTAACCAAGCAAGTGCTTTAATTCATTGAAAAAAGATTTTGTAGCAGGAAAAACCGCCAGATTTACTCCAGAAAAGAATTATAATACTATAATGAGGTAAAATGCAAGGTGCTCAATTATGATTTTCCAAAACTATATTAATAGTTCACCACCAGACACAAGCAAATCATTGACTGGAGTACAAAAAGAACAATAAATAAGAGCCACGACCCACTGTGAAGCAGAAGTATATCCATTCATCACAATACAAATGCAGTTTTTTTATGAATTTAGTCCAAAAAAATTTCTCTTTTGGTAGAATTATGTTACAACATTCTCTCATAATCACTATGACAAATGGGGTTATTCATAGAAGGTGCAAAAGGTTCATACTGTTATTTGCAGAAACAAGACCGTGAGGCTTCATTAATGATAAGATCCAAGAGACTAATGCTATCCGTTTGAGAAACAACTGAATCATACCTCCTGGCCTTTTCTGCTTTGTCTCAAATACAAAGCCAACCGCCACATATAGGCCAGGCAAAGATGCTAAAATAGAGTTTGATTCAAGCAAAAAGCATAAATTCATCAGATCTCATGGAGTGATGATGAGGCACGGCCGAGTCAGAACAGAACTGGATACCCAAACTACAGCCCAACCGCCCGAATTCTGCACCACAAATCACAGGTGTGTACGGACAAGAGCTGAGGTGGAATACGGACATATTGACGTCGCCTGCTGTCATGGTAGCGTACAGACAGGGCTATTTCATATTAGGCGTTGCTTTCACGGAGTTCAACAAATACCACCAAGAGTGCCTAGTTGAGGAGCAAGTGCTTTTGACACTCTCCCCCAATTTGTGTCTCTTGTCTACAATCTATTTTCAAGTTCAGTTTGCTATTCTCTGTTTAGTTCAATATTGTTGCAATGTTTTATCGCTTTGTCAAGTGACTTACCAAATTCAATGGTTTCAAAGCTCAAATGGTTGCCTTTTTTGAATAATCTGGTCCAAAATTGCAGCAATCAACCATGGAAACAACGCCTCTGAATCATCAAGAAGAAGAGAAAGAGTACAAGTACGTAGAAGAAGTAGCGGTAGATGATCAATCCTCCTCCGGCTCCTCCGGAGGTAAAAGTGAAGGTAAAAACAAACAAAAGCAACAGGTAACAAGAAGGGATCCAACACAGTTGCTAATCAACAACAGGTGGTGCGATACATGCAGCTAATGCAGCAACAGATGCCATCTCACCGAGGCTTTTTGGCTAAGGAATCTGAATTTTTAGAGGCGATGGCCCAGAGCCTGTTTGGGACGTCTCCACAGGAAGTCTGTCCCTATGGAGCAAGTGGTTTTTGACCTTATGGCACAGATGCAGCCCTTGGATCTTATGGAGCAAGGATGCTTGGCTTTATGGGAAGGATGTATGTCATTACATCTGGCATGCAGGGATACCTTACGGATGCCCGCACGGTTGGATCGATGGCCTATTTTTAAGTTCCATGACCAAAAGTGATCACATGGCATGTCTGTTAAGACCTTCCGGAATTCCAACCGTGACTAGCGGAGGCTGTATGGAATCCCTAAAAATCCGGAAATTAGTTTTTGGACACCAGCTTTTGAATCTGATGCTTTTAGGGCCTGGGGCCTTTACATATGAGCCTTGGGAGATCTCTCTAGCATTCTGGAATGTACAAATTGCAGAGCACGCTCTCCTTGACAGTTGTACCTTCTACAGATCGACATACACGAAATACCAAAAGAGGCACCACTGCATCTGGAAGCGGAACGTACTTTGCTTGGTTCACATCGAGCAGGTTAGGATTCCATAGTATTTTTGTTTTGTTATGTTGTTAGTTAGTTTATTTTGTTACTCTGACTTTGTATCAGATCCACCACATTGTAACTTTCCGGTCTCATAGGTCACTTTGGGCTTTTGAAGATATTAATATAACATTTCATTTCTCTCACAAGCGCGCGCCCACACACACACTCGGAGCTCGCCACCTCTCTCTCTCTCTCTCTAGCATGCCAAAGACCTACTAGCAGAGCTTCTAGCAGTTAAGGTATGTTTAACCATGCCATGTGTGAGGGCCTACCGGACACTTGGAGCCTATCTACGATTGTACCCATCTTCAAGTCAGGACACCCCATGGAGCCTGGGAATTATCGCACTATCATGATTGGACACACACTGGCACGGTTGTATGCATCCATTCTTGAGCAACAGCTCAGTAGATGGGCAGAGAGGGAAGGAATGTGTGCAACTGGGCAGGCACGGTTCAGGAGAGGCTTCTCTACTCTTGACCATATCTTGACACTCAGGGCCATCATCGAGGAGGGCAGATCTCGTGGGAGATGGATCTATTGTAGCTTTGTGGACTTCCGCAAAGCTTTTGACACAGTACCCAAAGCTAGATTGATGCGCAGGATGCGCAGATTACAGGAAATGGGAGTACCCACAGAGCTCATCCGGGGGATCATGGCATTGTACAAATCAGTAGTAGGGCATGTACGCATCTCTGAGGGACTTTCTACACCGGTTCACTCCACTATTGGGGTGAAGCACGGCTGCCCGCTCTCTCCTACTCTTTTCGGTATGTATGTGGATGAGGTTTTTGACTACATTGAGAGCGATTGTGATAGAGGTGCACAGTTGGCAGGGACATGGATTCCACTTTTGTTATATGCTGATGATATAGTGTTGATCTCCGAATCTCCAGAGGGAATGCAACGTCAATTGGATGCTTTGCATAGGTTTGCCCACGAAAGCGGTTTGTCTCTCAACCTTGGTAAAACCAAGGTTATGGTGTTTAATACCACCCCACAGTGGATCACGAGGTCAGCACCTACATTCACATATGGCCAGGAGACTGTGGAGAACACAGATGCTTACACTTACCTTGGAGTGGTTTTTAGCGGACCTGCATTCTCACTCAGAAGAGCAGCAGAGGCCAGACTGACTAGAGCCCATGGAGCATTGGGTAGATTGCAGAAGATGTGTTCGCAGGTTCAGTTTCAGGAGCCCCGATGAAGCTCTATCTCTTTGACACTTTGGTGGCTTCAGCATTGCTCTATGGAGCTGAGATATGGGGACCTTCATTGGATCACCACGAGAGGCCGGGTCGCACGGATGGATGGGGGAACATGGAGAAACCTCTCGTCTCTATGATCTCGCGGCTCATTAGAGCCAAGGCATCAGTACCATGGGCCATTATCCGAGCAGAGCTAGCGGCCCCCCCACTAGTGGTGGAGGCGCTCACTAGATCAGTCTCCTTCATAAACCGTACATGGGAACTTCCTAGAGACAGGTATGCTCGCATTGCACTTGAGTCCTCTCGACAGTTAGCCATGGAAGGAGATACAACATGCTGGTATGGGGAGATGGCATCATGGTTTCAGGCGCATGGGTTCAGCATAGACATGCAGTCACCATTCCAGTACTCATTGGATGCACCATCTCTCACTCTTACACAGTCAGAGATCACCAAGCTCATCCACCAAGACCTGACCCAGCTAGACACCAGGAGGACATGGATACAGCCAGCACAGGAATTGGGCACGATGATGGCTTTCTATACAGACCACCTTCTACAGCTTACGGAGGATGGTTTTGTGACGAGACCCAGATACATGGACACCCACTTGTCTCATGGGATACGATGTGCTATTGGCCAGTTACGCACATCTTCTCACCAGTTGTGGATTGAGACTGGGAGATAGAGCGGAGTACCAGCAGATGCCAGGACATGCCCCTTGTGTGACATGGAGCCTAAGACAGAGTTGCATTATACATGCCGCTGCCCCGTCTACTACGAGATACGAGGCCGCTTCCATTGCTTGTTCACAGAGGGTTTTGGACCACTCTCAAGAGTCATGGGATACGAGGATCAGAGATGCCTGGGTTTGTTCTTGCTCGAGCTGCGCAGACACAGAGATAGCCTGATGAGTGGCGAGGCTAGCTAGTCTCAAAGACGGATCACAAACTTCTTCAGAGCAGACACGGGACAGCCGCAAGAGCCACTCCCACAGTAGAGCTCCCCCTCGTCTCACACAAGAGGCACACTGATCGACCGAGTGACTGAACTGGGGAAATCTAGGCGCCCACGACTACGGAGGACTACACAGCATCGACGGAGGCTACGTCAGAAGATTCGGAGCACTCTGGCTAGGCATGCACGACGCCCGGTCAGACTATTAACCATGGAGGAGATTGATGAGATCCGCCAACGAGCGATGATAGATCTCCTGTGATTCTACTATCCCAGCAAGCCGCCCATTTTTGCTTAGTTCACATCGACCAGTCTAGGGTCCCATAGCATATATCTTTGTTTTGTAGTGTTGTTATTTTGTTACTCTGACTTTGTATCAGATCCAACACCTTGTAACTTTCTGGTCTCATAGGTCACTATGGCCTTTTGAAGATGTTAATATAACACTTCATTTCATTTCATTTCTCTCTCTCTCTTCACAGCAGCTTGGGATTGAGACAGGTAGATTCAGAGGCATACCAACAAACAGTAGGATATGTCAGTTATGCCATGCAGAGCCAAACACAGAGTTTCACTACATATGTCACTACACAGTCTACTATAAGATACGGGGACGCTTTCACTGTTCATGCAGAGATGGTTTTGACTTGTTAGATAGAGTCATCAAATATCAAGATCAGAGATGTCTCGGATATTTCTACTTGAGATACAGAGACATAGAGGTTCTCTATTGAGAGAGCACAGACAGAGACAGTCCCAGAGATGCATCTCAGATTTCCCAGTACCACAGAGGTAGAGGGGCCACCACCACCAGAGAGCTCGGTTCCCACCCATATGCACACGAGTGGTACTCTCATTGACCGAGCTATAGAGTTGGAGAGATCAAGGACCGCGACTAAGGAGGGGAGCCATGCAACACCGCCGGAGATTGCGGCAGAGGATCCATAGGATTCTAGCACGACACCCAAAGTGTCGATCAGGATAGACTTCATGCTACTGCTATATTGTATCATAGTGACACTTATCCCCATTTTGTACCTTTGTGGCATTATATCACTGCTTAGCTTACCAGCCACCCATAGGAGTCGTAGCACTCCTATCTCAGTTTCTAGTTTGTAGTTTTCTTTGTTTGTACCCACACTTGGTACTAGACTCACCATTGTAATCAGTTTGGTCTCATAGGTCATTTTGGCCTTTTGTAGACGTTAATATATCATTTCATCTCTCTCTCTCTCTCTCTCTCTTTCTCTGTGATATTGGAGCGACGCTCCACATGACGGTGTGAGGCCTATGGGACTGCACTCAAAGTTGCTACCTGGAATTGTAATGGATCTATGCGTCTTGATGTAGGTGCTTTTGAGGAGATTTTTTCTGGGAGAGACATCATCTTCTACTCTGAGACGCATCAGGCCCTTGGGCAGTCTATGCCTCACATTAGTGGATACAGATGGGAGACCACCTGTAGACAGGAGACACGATCGGAGCACAGAGGGCGGGGCTCGGGAGGAGTGGCAGTGTTATTCAGGGAGGAGTTGCAGCCACTGATACATATAGCTCGCAAAGATGAGCAAGCTAGGTACATGTGGGTGAGATTGAGAGCAGAGACATGCAGATATCTTTACATTGCTATTTGCTACTTTCCCTCGAGTACGTCAGTATATGCACCACCTAAAGGATCCCCTTTTCTATCTTGGATGATGACATATGGGAGTTCTCTAGAGACGGTGACATTATCATTCTAGGGGACTTCAATGCTAGGACTGCCCATCATCAAACAATGTTTTATGATACCTCAGAGGAGATGCTGAGAGAGTTGGATGTAGTGGAGACAGGCCTATCTAGACGATCGCAGGATGGGGAATATACTAAATATGGACGGCACTTGATAGACATGGGGACTGCACATGGATTGGCCATCTTGAATGGCCTACAGAGATTTCCTGCTGCAGGAGGTTTCACATGCTTTCCACACAGACATGGAGCCAGCACAGTGGATTATGTCATGGCACAGCCGAGCCTCATCTCTAGTATCCAGGAGCTCACTGTTGGGCCCAGACGTGTTGGGGTGGCAGTGGACCATCTCTTTCCAGTTCAATGTAGCACACAAGCCACGCGCAGCTGCCCCTACTCGCTACACCTTCACGCGCTAGACGGACTCTGTATACATAGATGGGATATACAGACGCTTGTGCACTGAGGAGCCAGGACGACCTCTAGAGGAGCTTACTACTATACTGACACAGACTTTACATGATGCAGCAGCAGAGGCATACCCACACACTTAGCCTGAGCAGAGACGCCGTTCTGGGAGCATGCCCCAAAACAGCTGGTATGATGCGGAATGCCGAGACTAGAGCTAGACTTCAAAGGGAGGTCCTTTTGGG
Source organism: Adiantum capillus-veneris (assembly GCF_014529385.1). Taxonomy (NCBI): domain Eukaryota; kingdom Viridiplantae; phylum Streptophyta; class Polypodiopsida; order Polypodiales; family Pteridaceae; genus Adiantum; species Adiantum capillus-veneris. Next base: position 146,869,049 of record NC_140933.1, on the reverse strand, counting down.
AGACATCACTCATAGGCAGTCACAGATTGACTTCCGACGCCTAGTGCGGCGGAACAAAAGGGCATTTTTTGCTCGACTAGAGCAGGATCTTTACAAGCTATTCTTGAGTCAAGACTCACGTGAGGCGTGGCGGCTCTTTCATGAGCGATTCCCCCCCACCTGCCATTACCTCTACAGAGACTTGGGGCCAGTACACATCATCTTTGTACACAGTTTCTGGACAGCCGCCCCTCCCCGACCCCCCCGATCCATGCCCACACACATGTGCTTTTTTCACCGCTGAGATGGTGAGGAAGGCCATTGACAAGATGAGGACTGGGTCAGCATATGATCATGATGGCTTAGTGGCTGAGCATTTCATGCATGCCAGAGATCTACTAGAAGAGCTTCTAGCAGTTATGTTTAATCGCGCCATGTGTGAGGGCTTACCTGATACTTGGAGCCTTTCTATGATTGTACCCATCTTCAAGTCGGGAGACCCTATGGAGCCTGGGAATTATTGCACTGTCATGATTGGACACACACTGGCACGATTGTACGCATCCATTCTTGAGCAGCAGCTGAGTAGATAGGCAGAGAGGGAAGGGATACGTGCAGTTGAGTAGGCAGGTTTCAGGAGAGGCTTTTCTACTCTTGACCATATCTTGACACTCAGAGCCATCATTGAGGAGGGCAGATCACATGGGAGACGGATCTACTGTAGCTTTGTGGACTTCCACAAAGCATTTGACACAGTACCCAGAGCTAGATTGATGCGCAGATTGCAGGAGATGGGAGTACCCACAGAGCTCATTTGGAGGATCATGGCATTGTGCAAGTCAGTAGTGGGCACCCCAGAGGGCTTGTCCGCACCGGTTCACTTCACTATTGGTGTGAAGCAAGGCTGCCCGCTCTCTCCTACTCTATTTGGTATGTATGTGGATGAGGTTGCTGACTACATTGAGAAGATGGTGGTAGAGGTGCACAGCTGGCAGGGACATGGATTCCACTATTGCTCTATGCTGATCATATTGTGTTGATCTCCGACTCTCCAGAAGGGATGCAACGTCACTTGGATGCTCTGCATAGATTTGCCCACGAAAGTGGTTTGTCTGTCAACCTTGGTAAAACAAAGGTCATGGTATTTAATACCACCCCACAGTGGATCAGGAGGTCAGCGCCCGCATTCACATACGGCCAGGAGACGGTGGAGTACACAGATGCTTACACTTACCTTGGAGTGGTTTTTAGTGGACCAGCATTTTCACTGAGGAGAGCAGCAGAGACTAGATTGACCATAGCCCATGCAGCATTGGGCAGTTTGGAGAGGATGTGTTCACAGGTTCAGTTTCAGGAGCCTCGGACGAAGCTCTGGCTATTTGACACCTTAGTGGCGTCTGCATTGCTCTATGGAGCTGAGATATGGGGGCCTTCTTTGGATCATCACGGGAGGACAGGTCGCACTGATGGGTCGGGGGACATGGAGAAGCCTTTGGTCTCTATGATCTCACGGCTAATTAGAGCCAAGGCTTCAGTACCACGTGCCATTATCCGAACAGATCTTGCTGCCCCCCCACTAGTAGTCGAGGCGCTTACCAGATCTGTCTCCTTCATACACCGCATGTGGGAGCTTCCCAGAGACAGATATGCCCACCTTGCACTTGAGTCCTCTCGACAGTTAGCCATGCAGGGAGATACAGCATGCTGGTATGGTGAAATGACATCATGGTTTCAGACGCATGGGTTCAGCGTGCCTCCTGTGTGACCTAGAGCCTGAGACAGAGTTGCACTACACATGCCAGTGCCCTTTCTACTACGAGTTACGCGGCTGCTTCCACTGCTTGTTCAGAGAGGGCTTCGGACCACTCTCCAGAGTCATGCGGTACGAGGATCAGAGATGCTTGGGTCTGTTTTTGCTCGAGCAGCGCAGACACAGAGAGCGCCTGATGAGGGGAGAGGCCAGCTAGTCTCAGAGACGGATCGCAGACACTGGACACTCAGAGGAGCTACTACCACAGAAGAGCTCGCCGCCTCACACCAGATGCACATTGATCGACGGAGCGACCGAGCTAGGGAGATCCAGACGCCCAAAACTACGGAGGACTACACAGCACCGACGGAGGCTGCCACAAAGGATTCGGATCACTTTGGCCCGACATGCACGACGCTCGGTCAGGCTATTGACCATGGAGGAGATTGATGAGATCCACCAACGACCGATGCTGGATCTTTTGTGATCTGTGATTTAGCTGTCCCACCTAGCTGCTTAGATCAAACCTACCTGTTTTGGATTCCATAGCATTTTATTTTGTCATTTTTGTTACTCTGAATTTATATCAAATCCACCACATTGTAACTTTATGGTCTCATAGGTTACTTTGGCCTCCTGAAGACGTTAATATAAAATTTCATATCTCTCTCTCTCTCTCTCTCTCTCTCTCTCTCTCTCTCTCTCTCTCTCTCCCCCCGCCCCCCCTCTCATGCTCACATGTGAGAGAGAGAAGTCACTTCAATAGAACACTCCCATGAAATCAAGCAAGGTAGCAAAGGATGACAAGACGAGGGATGAGGTGGAGGCGGCCATCAAGCAAGCCATTTTGGCCCAGAAGAAAGAGACGGATAGTGCTCTTGACATCGTCAATATGGCCCTATCGGAGACGATCACAGCTATAGAGGCGGAGTGTGCCTCTCTCAAAAGTAAAGTGACAGCACGAGAAGAAGAAATCGGCAAACTAAAGGAGGCCTTAAGAGGACATGTGCTCCTGCACCAAGCTTGAAGAAGGAGAAATTCAGCCATCCATGACAGAAGAGTTGAATATCATGAAGGCACAAGTGCTCACCATCCAAGCGGAGGAGGAGAAGAAGGCACGAGAGACCTCTTCATGGGTAGAGGTGCTTACCCACACCAAGAAGCAAGTACAAGAGGGGACCAATGGATCCAAGTGGCAAAAAAAGGAAACATGAAACACCCACTCCCACCTCTATCATCAACAAGACAATTCAACTCAGTACAAGCCAATTCTCTGTCCTCTGCACTCCCACACGGAGACGTGCCAGAGAGACTGAGCCCATGGCACATATTTATTATTTGGAAAAATTACCAAATTACCCCTCTAATTTGCAAAAATTCCCATAATACCCCTCTAATTTCAAAAATTCTCAAAACACCCCCAATATTTTGTCACAAATTCCCAAAATGCCCTTCAATTTTTCCAAAATTCCCAAAGTACCCTTAGTCGTGAGATTAAATTTCTTGAAAGACAAAAACATTTGTAGCTTTTTCATAAGAAGAATGATTGTCTATCAATACAAGATGCTAAAACTAGAATTTGGGTATGTTACGTAGACTTTGGAGATGAATTTCTTCATTATTTTTATACATAAAGGTAATTTAGGACAAATTACGGGCTAAGCACTCAAAAACGGATCTAAATTGTCAAAAAGAGATAAAGATTAGAAAATCTTGCACAGTCCAACCAAAATAGATGCAAGGGTATTTTGGGAATTTTCAAAATTAGAGGGGTATTTTGGTAATTTTCCCTTATTATTTAAAGTCCCTTGGCCATAAAAAGCAGTTACATGAAAAGCTTCAAGTTCTAAAAGCATCTTGCCGCCCCCCCCAAAAGCAGCCAACGTTAATTATGGAAATCCGTACAATCTGCCAAGTCAACAATCAACGCATTTTGTGGACGTCCGTACAGTGCCACATCAGCATGTCAGCGCAAAATTCGAAAAGTCTGTATTGGCATGCCACGTCATCAGCTTCATATGCAAGAGATTTGCATGTGTCCATGTGTGTGTGGTTCTGCTTTACTTTAATATCTTTAGGTCCCTCAGGCCCCATCAGACGAGGTCCCATTAGTCAGCGAGAACTTCTGCTTCTTCTACTGTTCCTAGGGTTTACGCCCCTTAGCCAGGATCTCCAGGTTGGCTCCATTCTTTTGTGACTTTACGAGTCAGCAGTTTGTGACAAAGATCCATGGAGAGACCACTTGTATCCATGATCTCTAGGCTGATCCGGGTGAAATCCTAGGTGCAACATGAGATTATCAGAGCTGAGATGAGTGCACCACCAATTGTAGTGAATGCACTTGCTAGATTAGTGTCTTTCATTCATAGCACATGGAAGCCCACGCAATAGATATGCACGACTAGCGCTTGAGTCATCACGAGAACTGGCAGTAAGGGTGATACTTCATGTTGGTTTGCACAGATATCATCCTAGTTTGAGCTACATGGCTACTCCGTTACATGAGTTGGGGACGAAGATGGCTTTTTATTGAGACCATCTTCTCGGGACGATAGATGATGGGTTTGTCTCACGCCCCAAGTATATAGGCACCGACCTATCTGATGGCATTAGATGTGTTATTGGTCAGCTACGCACCTCGTCTCACGAGTTGGAGATAGAGATTGGTCGAGACAGAGGTATACCCCCAGAGGAGAGATTATGCCAGGTTTGCCAAATAGACCTAGAGACAGAGGAGCACTATATCTGCAAATGCATAGCATACTATGAGATCCGCAAGCCTTTTCGTTGCTTATTCAAAGAGGGCTTTGGCCCCTTATCCCGCATCATGGATTACTATGATCAGAGGTGCCTGGGTCTCTTCTTGATGGAGATCCATAGACTCAGAGAGACTACCTTTGGAAGCAAAAGACCTACACATAAAGGATCCATACAGAGTCAGATCACTACTTTTTAATATTTACAAAGGGACTACTCGGGATGGCCCACCGTAGGTTACTTAGTCACACCCTCATCGGACTATCCAGCTTGGCTGCTCACGACGCCCGAGGATGCAAGGATCTTCACACCGTAGAGGAGGTCTACATTGGAGGCTATGGAGCATCATTGAGCGACATCGAGTCTCTCTCCTCCCCCCCCGAGAGCTAACCATGGAGGGCATTATACTGCACAGACCCATGAGAGAGCCCAGGGGATAATCACCATTGTATACTTCCCCTGCTGCCCTCATGTGATTGTACACCCTACCCTCCCCATATGTTTTGAGCTGATTTATTATGTGATGAGGACATTGATGATGATGAGGATATACACCAGGCTTACATACCTACCCACTCTAGGTACCCTCATTTATTTTTATCTTTATGTTCACCTATATTGTACTAGAGTCACACATGGTTGTAACCTTTTGGTCTCAAACGTCATTTTGGCATTTTGAACACGCTAATATAACATTTCATTTCATTTCAATTTTCTCTCGCCTTCATGTCCTTCCTGCTTGTGCGCCCTCACAAACTTAGGCACCCGCCCTCTCTCGCCTGCGCAGCCCTTGCCGGTTTAGGTCACAACAGTAGGGTGTCTATCCTTGGGGGGGGGGGGGGGACCCGCTTAGGAGGCCACTTCATGACGCCCCTTCTTCCTATTGGAATTAGGGTTGCAGAGAAACGCACACAGCTTGGAGAAGACGAAGTAAGCTCAAGGCACACAATAGAGAGTGTATTACTTATTGTGCAATGGAAAGATAGATAGCCCTAGAGTGATGGGCGTATATACAATGCTCGGGGGGGAAAACCTCCTAAAGAGGGAAAAAATGCCCCGACAGTCCTAGTGATGTGTTCACACACATCACTACCACATGTATATGGTAACAAATCCCCCCTGGAGTGATGCGGTGAACGAGAGCTTGCACATGAGTAAAGGGAAGTGCCATGCCCTGAGAACATGATCAGTCCACAAAGGCGAGTAAGCCCAAAGCTTTGCGGAAAGCTTCAAGCTTCTCACGAGACAATGCCTTTGTGAAAAGGTCTGCAAGGTTATCCTGTGTTGCCATATAAGCCAAGCTGATCTCTCTCCTGTTGAGAGCCTCTCCCTGACATAGTGGTAATGTACCTCAATGTGCTTTCTGCGAGCATGAAAAACTGGGTTCCTCGCAACTCCCAATGCGCTCTAACTGGCAGTGTAGATAGTGTCCTGTCCAACACCCAAATCAGCCATAAGGCGTCCGAGCCATACACACTCAACCATAGCTATGAATACTATCCTGTACTCAGCCTCACAACTCAAAGTGGCCATAGTAGGCTGCTTCTTTCTCAACCATGATATACATGAACTGCCAAGCATGAAACAAAAACCACTTGTGGACACTCGCGTGTCAAAACAACCAGCCCAATCTGAGTCCGAAAAAGCATGTAAGTCTGGCGGCAATGATCCCCCCCTTGGGATAAAAAAAGCCAAGATGTAAAGTGCCACTAAGGTAGCGAAAAATCCTCTTGGCAGCCTGCCAATGCTTAGGCCCTGGGCTATGCATAAATCTGATGACCTGTGAGACTGAAAACTGAATATCTGGCCTCGTGTTGCATACATAAATGAGGCATCCAACAGCAGTTTGGTAAAGAGTGACATCAACAAGATCGCCAGCATCATGCAGACTCAACCTCAAACCTGTTTCCATGGGAGTGGCAATAGGTTTGTAATCCTGAAGTCCAAACTTACATAGCAATGTCTCTATGTAACTTTTTTGACACAAGGCAATACCACCATCACATTACTTAAACTGTATGCCCAAATAATGATGCAACAGGCCCAAATCTTTCATCTTGAAAGTAGCATTCAAATCAGCCTTAAATTCAGTAATATGTCTCTCATTTGGTCCAGTAATCAGCAAATCATCTACATAAAGAACCACAATGAGAAGTACATCACCCTCACCCTTTTCATACAATGTGCTTTCTGTTGGACTGTTCCAAAGCCTTGTTTGACTAAATGAGTGTCAGCTTTCTCGTACCAAGTACGAGGAGATTGCTTCAACCCATACAAAGCCTTGTTAGATTTGCACACTTTGTCCTCTTGTCCATTATTGACAAAACCGCGAGGCTGCGTTACATAAAGTTCCTCAAATATGTCACCATTCAAGAAAGCAGTAACAATGTCTGATTGATGTACATCCCAACCAAAATGAGTTGCCAATGCACATAGAAAACGCACGATAGTCATACGACAATTGGGAGCAAAAGTCTCTTCATAATCTATGCCTTTTTGTTGTGCATAACCCTTTGCAACAAGTCGAGCCTTATGGCGATCGATCTCACCATCCGGCTTGCGTTTCAACTTGTAAACCCACTTCGTACCAATGGCCTTTTTGCCAGGAGGCAAATCATATTCTGATTGCATGGCAGCCATCCAATTTTCTAAATTTTGTGCTTCATCAAAAGACAGAGGTTCCTCAACATCATGTAAGCTAGACACAGCCAAGGCATAACAATCCGATGCATAAGATGCATGGCGAGAGCCTGAATGAGTACGACTAGACAAATGTGCATCCAATTTACTGTCACGCAAAGTGTGCACCAGCCATTTTGGCATACCTCTAGCATGCTCATTTTCAACCCTTTCCTCATCAAGTACATCATGTACATCTGCATCAGTAATAGGCTGATCTATGACATTTTTGGAAACCCCCATAGGCTGTACATTTGCCTCGTTGGAATTTACATTCGAACTTCCGCCACTGAAAAGAGGCAACAAAGTGTCATAACTGTCCTGTGAGCTTACATTACTGTCTCTAGTACATGACAACAAGGGCTGAACAGAATCTTCCACAAACACTACATCCCGTGAAACCAAAATACGCTTTGTTTGCGGATGATACAACCTGTAACCTTTGCTTTCAGCACTATAACGAACAAAAATACATTTGACAGCCTTATCCTCCAATTTTTTGCGTTGCACTTGTGGCACTAAACCATAAGCCAAACAACCAAAAACACACATGTGCTTAATAGATGGCTTTCTATCATGCCATGTTTCATATGGAGTCATAGACTGCAACGCTTTCGTAGGACACCTGTTGAGTACATAAGTGGCACACATGACAGTCTCGAGCCAAAATGAATGTGGTAAAGCTTAACTCTTGACCTGTTTTTCCTCTCAACAACACTATTTTCCTGAGGCGTATACGGCACTGTACATTGGTGTTTTATCCCACAACTAGCCAGAAATGCATTAAATTCGTGAGACCTATACTCCCTCCCTCGATCGGAATGGAGGATGCCCATAGTACATTTCGATACATTTTCAGCCATAGCCAAAAATTGTTTGAAGCCCATAAAAACTTCGGACTTCGCTTTAAGCGGAAATACCCATGCATGCCTGGAGTAATCATCAATGAAAGTCACGAAGTAAAGGTAATTGCCCAAGGATGGAGTTTGCATGGGCCCACAAACGTCACTATGCACAAGCTGCAACCTGCATGTGGCCCTAATTGAACCATCCTTTGGAAACATAGAACGTTGTATTTTACCCAAAATACAGCCTTCACAGACATGTTTGATAGGTGCTTCAAGAGGCTACCAAGAAGCAAGCATATCAGATTTCTGCAAACGCAACAAACTGGAAAAATTTAGATGACCAAAACGTGCATGCCAAAGTTTTGCATCTGAAATAGCCCTTGAATCTGCAACTGCATTTGCAAAATTTTGTCCACCCTTGTCATACAAAGTGAGCTTATACAGCCCACGGCACAAAAGGCCAAATGCAACAACTTCATCACCAAAACGGAGATCATGAACTGTACATCTGTCATCCACAAATTTGACTACAAGTCCAAGTCTAGCAACTGCGGATACATACCAAAGATTCTTCTTGATCCCAGGTACATAAAGTGCATCAACAAGTGTGAAAGAACTGCCGTTTGCAGCAGTAAGCACAATCTTTCCAACCCCCTGAACCGAATAAGAGGCATTGTTGGCACAAGTGACTGAATTCCCATGAGGACAGACTCAAGAGAGGTGAACAATGCACGATGTGAGGTAATGTGCTTTGTAGCACCGCTGTCGAAATACCAAACATGTGAATCTGCAGCAACTGACAAGAATGCATCATGGATAGTAGGATTGTAAGTGCACTCTGCACTAAAAGCCTAGCCCATTCTGCATCAACATCAGCATCACAGTCTCTTTTTACAGAAGACTCAACAATGGCTGCATTTGTAGTGGAACCAGCATTTGCAGTGGAACCACCCTCTTTCTTCTTAGCCTCTTTGGCTTTCAACTTAGACACTGCTTGATAAAGTGATCATTAGCTTTACAATAATAGCAACGCATCTTCTTTTTGCCCTTATCACCAAAATTGCCAAACGAAGTGCTGCCAACAGAAACATTGGGAACAGAAGTTTTGCTACTCGCAACAGAACCATAAGAAGTGGTTGCATTACTGTTACCACCCTTTCTTTAAGAAGCAATAAAAGCCTGTTCAACTGCACGCTGTCTAGTCCTGTTTTTTCTGGAAATTGACTCTTGCAACAGCAATGTGCATAATGCATCAAACTTGACAACTTCATGATTTCCTTGGGTCATAAGTCTCCAAGTACTAGCAAAAATCTGGTAAGAATCTGGTAAGGCATCAAGAACAGGGAAACTGTCTGAAATGACTTCACCTGCAAAAATAAGTTGCTCATTGATATCCTTGACACCAGCAAGGAAAGTGTCCATATCATCTTCCTCATGCATAATCTTCAACTTCAGCTCTTTACGCAGCAAAGCAATTTTAGCCTCATTGCGACTTGCATAAAGACAAGCCAAAATATCCCAAGCCTGCTTTGCAAATTTTGCTGAACGAATGTGAGGAACAATAATGCGCTCACAGACAACACAATCAACGCATGAGCCTACGCATCCTTTACATCCCCACGAGACCTGCAAGACCTGCAACATCCTCAACATCGCCTGCATCCTCAGAACCAGGACGTACATCAATGCCCAACACAATATTCAAGACGCCCTTTGACACAAGAATATGTTGCATCATGTAAGCCCACATAGGGTAATTGTTCCCATCCAATCTGTCCTCAGCAGCAAACATCTTGAACACATCTATGTTGTTATCAGCCATGGTAAATGCTGCACCTGATGTGAAAACTGTCCGAAAAGAGAAGAAACGAAGCGGGAACAACACGTGCTATATAGCACAAGCGGTAGTAGACTGTAAGGCACCTGTTATGCACAAAACGGCATTGACATAAATTCTGCACAAAATGACGAAATAGCCTGTGCAGTACTGCCTGTAGTGGAAACGGAGGCCGAAATGAGCCCGAATCAAAAATCTGAGCAGACTGAGCTCTACAAGCACACCCGAAATTTTTGTAGACCTGCGAACGCTCGCCAAAGCTCACTGAAATCGGAGAGAGTGAGCAGGCGTGTGCTGGAGCTGCTGGCGACTGAGCGCAGGAGGACATAACCTGCTCTGATACCAATTGTTCGAATTAGGGTTGCAGAGAAACGCACACAACTTGGAGAAGACGAAGTAAGCTCAAGGCACACAATAGAGAGTGTATTACTTAGTGTGCAATGGCAAGATAGATAGCCCTAGAGTGATGGGCATATATACAATGCTTGGGGAAAAAACCTCCTAAACAGGGAAAAAATGCCCCGGCGGTCCTAGTGTGTTCACACACATCACTACCACATGTATATGGTAACACTTCCTAGCACCAGATGGGGAACAAGAAGACATTTGCCGCAGCCTTATCTCATTCTATACCATCAGCCAAAACGTTGGCATGAGAGTCATATGTATAACCGGCCTGTACAACGAAGGGGGCGGTACTATTTCAATTACCTGTTAACTTTACACAGAGCACTGAGAAGGAAAGAGAACACAGATGCGTCCAGCGACTAGAATGTCACTGCGCACACAAGACCGACACCCTGTAGGCCCAAAGACTGGCGCCCCTTTTGGTATTTCTTTATTCAGTTTAAGGTAGACGGTCTGACCACTTAGTACAAGCTTTCACATAGCTGTCCAAACCTGGCGAGGGCTGAAACACAGGTTTTCAACCTGATTTTGGCAACATAACGACGCAAAAACCCCTGGAGGTCAAAAGTACATGTCTAGGGCGGATTCCCTCGCTATCTAGAAGCTTTCTAGTAAGCTGTCACAAAAATTCAGCGGGCTATAATTCTCTGTTTTTCACTGCCGGGTGCTCAAAAGCCTGTTCACACATCCCAAGGCTCTCACGAGGCTCCCCCGGTGTTCCCTTGCAGTTTAGGTGCGAAACCCTAAACCTGCAGAAAAACACAACAAGCTTTAATTCCCTTTTTTGGATCGTTTTTAGCGGAGCAAACACACCTATGTGTGTGCCAAGGGCTCCCGCACGCAATGGGACAGTTCCCCTGTAAATTGGACGAGTTTTCACGCGAGAAAACTCTCCAAACTCGCAATCTTTCGCGATGGAACTATGCGTACCTGTGGGGGATTAGCAATTGGCTAATCAGGTTCCTGTTCAGAAGGCTCTTGCCTTGGCAAATGCGCATAAACCCCAGAATTGTACATATTCATTTGAGTAGCCCAACTACTGGGGCATTACCATATGTGCCAAAGGGAGGAGAGAGATGCACGAGAGAAAGTCATCGCGCTACATGAGATAGAGGAGAAGGCAAGCTTTCCATTAAAGCTGTAGACTTGCACCCACTACTCACACACACACACACACTGTAGGTCACTTATGTGTAAAAATCTAGCCCCCAGCCTCAAATGGGCGCCTCCTCTTGCTGAGGTGTCGTGTAGGCTGCTCTCCTCCTGCCAATTGTCCAGTTTGCCCCTTTGAGGTAATTCCCTAGTTCCCACTGACTTATAAAGTTATAAGTGACTTTTCGAGTGGCCCAGACTTCATTCGGCGCACACAAGCTTCCATACTGATCAGAATTCAGTGCTAACTGGCCCGACCAGTCCCAAACTGACCGACCCAGACTCTTGATATGAGAAACCTATTCGGCCACAGCCGTTTCACACTGGCCATGCAATGTCCACTTGCACGAGTTCCGCAGAAAACAAGTCAAAATAAAAATATATAGTACTTATTTACGGAAGGCAACAAGAAAAATACACCTCCTAGTGACACTATGTCCTCTAAGAGTTGAAGAAACTTCAAGGAGAAATTGCAAACAAGAAGAAGGAAATTATCAAAAAGGATAAACAGATAAGTGAGTTGCAAACACAAATGCTGACCATGAAGACACAATGAAAGGAAGTAGAAGAAGGTCCCATGATAGAGACATTACAAAAAGAAATGACCAATCATGTGTTAAAGGTAAGTTCATCAAATTCAGCACATTTTGTAGAAGAGGTCATATCAGTAATCAAAGAAAAGAAAAGGGTCGAAAGCACACAGAATCAAATCAGCATAGGTGGGCTTCCCTTAGGTTGGGATAGGGAAAACATTACCCCAGAGCTTGAAGATGATTACAAATTAGAAAGAGATGTTCTTATAGCACAACTGAGCAAAGGAGTACCTTTTGTGGACTTAGGGGAACCTGCTTTCATCGTAGTCAAAGGCACATATAAAAAGGTCTCAAATCTAAGAAAATAGCAGTCATGAACCACACAAGGTCCCTCCAAGCGACAAACGTATGGATAGCTGATGAACTAACCCCCCTGCAACTTAAGAATAGGCCAGCAGAGTTGGCCAAAGTCAGAAAGCAAGGAAGAATGGCAAATGGGTAGAATATAGAGGTGGGAAAACAATCATTGGAGAGTTCCACACCCCACTTTGAAAGGGGTGAATCCACATCCTACTTAGATTTATAGCTATTTTCACCCCGTGTAATAAATCCAATTGTAATGCAAACTCTTTTTTTTTTTTTGCAAAAAAAGATCCTTCCATTAGTTAATAAACTGCCCAATGGCTACAAAACCACCTTTGCGAGAGAGGGCTACAACAAAAGCATGGGGAGACTCTCCCAATGAGGAAACAAAGTATGTACAATGAGGGCTAGATCACGAGATGGGAGGAGGAAAGAGCCACACTGGTGACCGGTATTGCCATTGAGGCACGCCTTGAACCATGGAGAAGAAAGGCCCTGGGCGCCAAAGTCACAAGAAAGCCTCTCCGCGCTCTCGCATGCGGTTAGAGCTGCCCTGAAGTCTCTAAAATTGACCCCGAGTGTATGGACAGCTCCAACCAAATGTCACGAGTAGTCTCTACCGACGGGACAGAGCGAGCCTAGAAGATGCGAAAGCAGCCGGCCTGCGAGATGAACCAAAGTGTCAGGCCGCAGACGAGCTCCCAACACCACCCTTGGGGGATGAGCTTTGTGGCAGGCTAGAGTGTAGGTCGACCCCCCTGAATTACTATCATCTTGCTAGTGGAAGCCATCTCAAAATGGAGTGCAGGGCCCGTGAGAGTGGACCAGGCTGTAACACCCCAAGTGTACCGTCGAGCTGTGGAGAGGATTGACATCAGCCATGGAACCCCAAGCCAGACCCGCTATGCCAAGGAACAGTCCCACAATAGAACAGTGACACTGACTCTCCACTAGATGGCCACAAGATGCACACGATGCCGAGAAGCCACTGTGTATCAACCAACTCCCAATTGTTGTAGCCCTATGTGCAACTAGCCGCTGAAACATAGTAACCCACCTCGGCTGTCTACTATCCCATAATCGCTCTCAGAAGTCTGACAAGAACTTGGCTGTGAGACCCTCCTCCTACCAATGAAGTGTTGCAGCTGGGCGAGCCTCGCTCCGTGCTGCCTGTATGTGTCACACGAAGTGAGCTGTGTACTAGAAAAAGGAGTCCCTAGGTGATAGGCTGAGGAGAGAGGATCTCGCCAGAACCACTCACCCGGGTCCATTGCACTCGTACCAGAGGGCGGGGGAAAGCCCAAAGCCGCAAGTGTCCTGACGCAAGATCTACTAGGTCAGGATCTATGACACAAGTCCTCCCACAAACGCCACAACACGGATCCTCTAAAAACAACACTTTCCTGTGGAGCCTCAATTGAAACTCTGTGTAGACAACCCTCTCCTTGAACCTCGAAAAACACATGGGGTACTGACTCTGCGCAATAACTGCAATGAGGACCTCCAAACGCGTGAAGGCCCCCCCATACATCCGGGAGCTGCTGCCTCAAGAGGGGTATGCCACTAAGCAGGTATAGTCTCTGTAATATCCTGACACATGCTCTGCACCCCCCACATGCCTTGTAATTGGATGCTCTGTGCTTCCTTGGGAAGGCCTGAAAACTGTAGCCAATCCCCAAAAGTGCGGGCTGGACCCTCTGCCATGGGAGCCGAAGAAACATGAGGCCTTCTACCAACCAAGTGGCCTCTCTGTGTGCTAACCATTGGGTTCCAAACAAGAGGCTACCTCAAGCGCTCCTCCATGCAAGTGGACTGGTGCTTCTCCAGGCCCCTCCCTCCTCAGTTGCTCCCACGACATAAGCAGATTCACAGCAAATCGGTCCTCCCAACTCTTGCTCAGGCCAACATGGTGCACCTCTATAAAAATCCTTCTGATGGATGGGCTCCAAGGCCACCCATATGAGGTACTCGAGCACGAATTGGATGTAGCAACAGCTCCTTCCAGGGATCCTCTCCTGGAATAAGTCCTCTGATCACAAGCTTCCCAAGGAGGGCTCTGCTTTGTCATGCTCGGTCGATGATCCCAAGCCCTCCCCGAGAAACATGGTAAGGTGATGACCTACCAAGACACTTTGGCCCGGGCTGACTGGGTGTCATGCACAAAAATTCGTAATCAGCCTCTCCAACCAGCTGATGCACGAAGTCGAAAAGATCCAGCAAGACGTAATGTACCGCATAGTAGCCAAAAGCACCTGGTTGGCAACTACAACTCTGCCAGCCAGAGAGAGCTGTGTCGAACTCCAATGAAGCAATTTCCTCCAGATGGACAAGAAGAGTGGGGCAGTCTGCTGCTCTGAAGACAAATCCAAGCCAACCTCACATCCCCAGATACCATACAAAAGTCCCTAGGGAGATCCACATGAAGCCCTCGCCAAGCGACCAATCAAGCGTAGCAGCACTGCCAGCCCAGAAAGCCGCAATCTTCCTCCAGTTGATCAATGCCCTTGGTGCACAACAAAACACCTTACGAGCCTGCTCACACCTGTGCAGATTGGCCTCATGGCCCTCCAAGTACAAGCCTGAGTCGTCAGCGAACTCAATATCTAGCAGCTCGTCTCCCCTAATAGGGAGCTCTAGACCATGCAAACGAACCTCCTGTGAAGTTAGAAATCTGCTGCTTGCCTCAACATAGAAGAGAAAGAGAAAGGGGGCAAGAGGGCAACCCCGTCTAACTGAGCGTGTGAGCATGAAGCGTTCCCCTTTATCCCCTGCCAAGAGCACCTGGATGTGCGCACATCTATAGAGAGCTCACACTTCTCTGATCCAAGCATTTGAAAATCCCATCCTGCGCAAAGTGCCCTCCCAGAGGTCCCAGTCAACTCTGGCGTAAGCCTTCTCAAATCGAGGAGTATCACAAGATCCTCGCCTCGAAGACGTGTGAGGGCCGAAGCCTCCCCAAAGGTAAAGATGTTGTCAAGGATACTGCCGTCCATGACAAATCCTGTCTGGGTCTCATGAATAATGCTCTCAAGAAGCCGCTGACTCCTCAAACTCAGAGCCTTTGCTAAAATTTTATAGGCAAAGTTCAGAATGGTGATGGGCCGCCACTGTCGAATCTCATCCAAGGAGCCAGCCCCCTTGGGGATAAGGTAAATCAGCTCATGCTGGTCAGGCATCTCACGAGTGTGAAAAATGTGCTGGTAGGCGCTGCAAACGTTCGATTCAAGCACCTCCCAGTACTCCCAGAAGCTGGGAGTCAAACCATCCTCCCCTGGGCAGCTACCTCGGAGGAGTTCCCTGAGGGCCTCATGAACCTTCTCTAGCTGGAAAGGCATCTCTAGTCTCTAACGCAACTCCTCAGTAACTAGGCAAGGCATCTGTGCCCAAACCTGCTCTCTGCATGCCTCCCATCGCTCTAACCATGGCTTAGCTCAAAGCAACTCTCGATAAAAGTCGGTAGCAACTGCATGCATATCCTTAGGCTCTGAAGCAACTGACCCATCCGGTCTCCTCAACTAGCTAACACTGGTGCGTGCATGGTGAGGCCCCACAGTCTCAAAGAACTCCCCAATATCTCGGTCGCCCACCTGAGTCCACTAAGATGCCTGCCGATGAAAGGCAAATTCATGACGTCTCTCCTCATAGGTGATCAGCTCCTGTCAAGCCTGCTGCATCTTCTCCTCAAACCAAGCACTGTCTGGATGGCGCTTGTGCATCCGTTGTATGGAAGCAATGCCCCGTTTGAGACGCTTCTCCTCCTTGGCTGTAGGTCGCTTGGCTGCAGCCAAGCGACCTACAGCCTCCTCGAGAAAGAAGTGACTTAGCTCAGCAAGTCCAGTGGCCACTTTACTAGCACGGGTGCCCTAAGTGCCCAAGCTCTCTGTCCAAAGTGTCACCATTGGGTCTCTAAGATTTGTATCCAGAAGAATCCTCTTGGGGATGCGTAGCATCGCACTCCCACTTCTTTGTCTATTTGTCACAGAAAGAATCACTCGCGCATGATCTGAAAATGTGGTCCTTGCTAAAATGCAAACACATCCTCCCATGTCAGACATGCAGTCGTTGGCGTAGAAGCGATCTATCCGAGATAGATTCACTCCTCCCACTCTACGGTCAGAGCGAGAGAAAGATAAGTTGTCAAGGGGTGACATAAAGCGCCAAATATCTGAAATCCTCAAGGTCATACGCAAGCACTCCCAAGCTGCCAACTCAGCCCCGTGCAGCATGACTACCTCCAATCCTATTCGAGGGGTCCTCCAAAATGTCGAAGTTTCCCCCGACACACCACTGCTTAGCATGTAGCAATGATTCTATAATATGCGACCAAAACTCAGCTTGTGCACTAGCTACATTGGGCACATAGATGTTCAGGAAGCCAATGAGGCAGCCATGAACCTCTATAGTAAGCCATTGGGCCCTACCTAGCGCCATAATACCTCTGCCCACAATGGCCTGCTACCATGAATCTGCAATAGTCATACAAACACCACCTTGGATGTCTCCAAGCCCAAAAGCAACTGACCAAAAAGTCTGATAGCGGCCACGCAGAATCAAACCATGAACCTACATAGTAAGCCATTGGGCCCTACCTGGCGCCATAATACCTCTGCCCACAATGACCTACTGCCATGAGTTCGCACTAGTCATACAAACACCACCTTGGATGTCTCCAAGCCCAAAAGCAGCTGACCAGAAAGTTTGATAGCGGCCACACAGAATCAAACCACATCGCGGAATGCGGCTCTCACATGGATGGTGCTCCTGAAGCATAAGAACATCAATCATACCACCTGGCACCCACAAGGCATCTCTGTAGCTCCTGATGCGAGCAACCCTCTGACGTTGAAATTGGGCCCCTTTAAACCTTGCACATTCCATGAGACAATCCTCATGGGATTAGAGAGAAAAGATCGATGCTGCAATAGCAGCTAACCTCGCTATCTTCGGGGCCCGTTTGGATGGGAGTAATCCGCATCCGAGCGACCTCTAGATAGGCGCGTCTGAAGTGGCTGTCCCACTCAGGCCCAAGAAGAGCATGTAGTCCGTAGGGTTACATCCTCTGTCCAAAAATCCTCATGTACAAATACATAGCAAGAAGGGCTTTGAGTGTCAACAAAAAAGTGAACCACAATGTGCCTACATCCTGCTGCATCTGGTGGCATCACACCCTTTTGGATTTTGGATTTTTCTTCTTATCAATGCCCGAAGTGGAATGTAATGACATATCTTTGTCCCATAGGCTGAGTTCGGCCTCCCGTGGACATTAATAGATCTTTCTTTCTTTGTCTCTAGTTTAGTTTGTTGCAGTTTCTATTTGTATGTTGCTATTGATTTCTCGCTTGGGTATCTGAGCCTATTATACTAGTATCAGAGCTCACACGATTATTCTCCCATGGAGGATCCGATCCGACTTCTGTAGCACACATGGGTTTCAACAGTGAATTTGACAGAGAGGACAACATCCATCCTACTACAATTTTGCGGGAGTATGAAAAGCACTCAAATCCCATTGGGGAAATGGTAAGATCCAGCAAGGTCAAGCCTTCTTCTGAAGAGTTGGGAGAGAGACCATGGCAAGCCTTAAATAGGGGATCTCGAGAGCTTTGAGTACAAGCGACAACTTCAAGTTGACACTTGTGCAAGGCACCTTGTCAAATATTCCAAGGACCCAAACTATGTGAAGTATCTGAAGAGTTATCCGATTGTTGAGGTTTACGATAGATGGAAGACATCCGTCCACACTCCCACCACGTCAACAATAAAGGCCAAGGCAAAGCCAAGTGTAGAGAAGCAGAAGTTGTAATCATAGGAAGAGTTTGATGAAGCTCTTGATGAAGGGGTGTTTGTCTAGGGACCGTAAATAAGGATGTTGCATACCGAACACACACATCAGAGGTAGTAATCAATGGGGGAGGAGAGTGCGTACGAAAGAGGCGCCATGCCTCTCCGCAGTCTCTACTCAAGAACAACTGGTATAAGTCTCGCTTCGTGTGAGCTAGGAACCCTCGCTTCTTCCGTCCCACATGTCGAAGGAAGGCTATTCGAGACTGTCTGTAATTGATGACCCCACCCCTAAGAGACGATCCCCTCAAGTTGTGCTCTCGTCTCTCTACACTCCTCATCATACCAACTTTTCAAAGGCATGCTCCCAAGAAGGCATCTCTGATCACGTTGAGTGTGTGGATATGCCTCTGCTGCTACATCATGCAATGTCTCAGTAAGTAAAGTGTGATCTCTTCCACCGAGAGTCCTTGCCCGGCTGTCGTATATAGATGACTATAGATCTCCTTTGTATAAATAAGTCAGTCTCTAGTGCAAATGTATAGCCGGTATGTATTGTATTGTACTAAAAGGAGACGGAAAGTGTCAAGAGAGCATGATCTGCTGCTACACCCATTGGTCTGGGTCCTACTGTGAAATCTTGACTGTAGGAGATGAAGCTTGGCTGTGCTACGACATAGTCCACTATGCTGGCCCCATGCCTGTGTGGAAAGCATGTGAAACCGGCCACTGTAGGAGAACGCTCTAGGCCATTAAGTATGACTACACCATGTGTAGTCGCCATCTTCGTGAGACGTCTCCCATACTCTGTTTGCTCTTTGTCCTGTGAATGTCTGTCAAGCCCAAAATCCCTCTAAGCATCTCCTCTGAAGTGTCACAGAAGAATGTTTGAGCATTGCCCGTTAGGGTCTTGAAGTACCCTTAGGAGGATGATATCTCATATGTCATTGTCTAGGATAGAGAAAGGTGACTGCCTCTAGGCCCAACATAGACTGATGTATTGGGGGAAAATAGCATATAGCAATGTAGAGATATCTGCCAGTCTCATGCCTCAATCTCACGCACATATATCGAGCATGAGCATCTTTGCGTACAAATTACAATGTACATTGTTAGCTGTAGCTCCTCCTTGTATAGTACTGTTACTCCGCCAGACCCTCATCCTTAAAGCTTTGATCTCGTCTCCTGTCTAAAGAATGTCTGAGCATTGCCCATCCAGGCATTGAAGTCCCCTAGGAGGATGATGTCACCACCCTTGAAAACTCCCATATGTCATCGTGTAGGATACAGAAAGGTGACTGCCCTCTAGGCCCAGCATAGATTGATGTAGTGGGGAAAATAGCATATAGCATGTACTGAGCATGAGCATCTTTGCGTACAATGTGCATTGTTGGCTGTAGCTCCTCCTTGTATAGTACTACTACTCCGCCAGACCCTCGTCCTTAAAGCTCTAATATCGTCTCTTGTCTGCTCGCAGACTCCCATCTATATCCACTAACATGTGGTAAGTGTAACAGACTTGGACACTCCAAGTCAAGAATCAATCACGACAACACCAAATAACCACTTCAAAACAATTCACAGATCATAATAGATTTGCACTGGCCCGGCGGAGATCCGTGCCTAGAGATATTGGCCCCAAAGACAGGTGCCCCTTTCGGTATTTCTTTTTATATTAATCAATCATCAAAGCACAACAGAGCGGTTAGGGTTTCACTCTCAGACTCTGCGTCCAGATGCTCTGAGAAGTGAGGCCCTCACCACTAATTTAAAGGTTACAAGGGATGCCCAAAAGCAGAGCCCCAAAAGCTTTTAAAATAAAAATCATCAGTTCTCTCTCTCTTGGAGAGTCTTTTCTCTTTTTTTATTAAAAAAAACAAGATTCGCATCGCTCATCATTTTCCAAAAAATATATATATATATAGCCTCCGTGATTTCCGGAAATTAGGGTTTCTGGCAGAAATTAGGGTTTGCAGGAATTTTAGGGTTTCTGGCAAAAATTAGGGTTTCTACTGTTCGCCACGTCATCACTTTGTGACATACCCTGTAACAGACTTGGACACTCCAAGTCAAGAATCAATCGCGACAGCACCAAATAACCACTTCAAAACAATTCACACATCACAATAGATTTACACTGGCTTGGCGGAGTTCCGTGCCTAGAGATATTGGCCCCAAAGACTGGCGCCCCTTTCGGTATTTCTTTTTATATTAATCAATCATCAAAGTACAAGAGAGCGGTTAGGGTTTCACTCTCAGACTCTACGTCCAGATGCTCTGAGAAGTGAGGCCCTCACCACTAATTTAAAGGTTACAAGGGATGCCCAAAAGCAGAGCCCCAAAAGCTTTTAAAATAAAAAGCATCAGTTCTCTCTCTCTCTTAGAGAGTCTTTTTTTCTTTTATAGCCTCCGCTATTTCCGGAAATTAGGGTTTCTGGCAGAAATTAGGGCTTCTGCTGTTCGCCACATCATCACTTTGTGACAGTAAGTTCTGTCCAGGCGCCTGGTGTGTCTCTGAGTAAAAAACAATGTCCCTCCCATTGAAACTATCCTCAAATGCTCCTACATCCAATCTCATAGACCCATTGTAGTTCCATGCAGCTATCTTAATTTTAGTCCCATAGGTCTCGCATAGTCAGTTCATCTGTCTAAGATCACTACTCTCCCATCTCTGTAAAAGGCAATCTTCCCTCTTTCTCTTGCTCACTGAATCTCTTGCATGATCTCCTTCATGTGTGCTAGCTATGCCAAGGTCAAGTCATCGCCCAAGAAGATTCCTGTCTTCGTTAGAGTGCGTCTTCTTTCCCAAAATTCCTTCTTGGCTTCCATTAAAGGGAAGCGTAAGTTGAGAGCATGCTCTTTGGATGAGGATACATCTCTTTTTGTGCTCTTCTTTCCCACTCTCCAAGCTTTTGCATGTGTCAGAGACATGGTCCCCATTATTTTCAAGAGCTCTTTCACTTCCACTTCTATATTATCTTGGTCTCTAAGACCAGATATTCTGGCATGCATGGCTCTCGTACTCTGTTTTTGTTCCTCTTCCAAGGTCAGAGTGCGTGTGGGTGTTAATGCCCTACTTTTCCCTTTCTTGGCCACCTCACTCCATTTCTCCCCTGCATCTACCTTCTGTTGTGTCTTTGTAACCACTTCAGTCCATAAAGACGTTGCTGTTTTATTTTTCTCTACCTCCTTCTTTATGGTTTTTACTTGCTCCTTTATGTTGTCAATTTCCTCCTGCAAAAATGGCTAAAATTCCCTCTCTTCGAATTCGTTTTTTAATGTTATTTCAGCCATCTCTTTGTGGAGGTTTGAGATGTTACTCTCTAGTGTAGCAAGTTTGATGATGAGTTGTTCCTTCTCCTCTTTCCACATCCTCTCCTTCTTTTCAATCTCCCGAAGAAAATTGATCTTTGCGCTCCTCCAACTCTTCATTTGTGATTCGACGTTGGAGATACGCTTGGAGTAAAGCATTACTTGATTTTGCTTGCCATGGGTGAAGTTGGGGATGGCATGTAGAAGGGAGGGGTGGATAGAGAGAGAGGAGCTTGGGAGAGGGACCTTGAGCCATGAAGTTTAAGATAAGAACTTGTAGAGAGCCTAAAGCGAGATTGAGAGCGGGAAGTGATCGTCATTCTTGAGCAGTGGGAGATGACAGCTTGTCGTGGTGGATACTAGATAGAGCTCGAGAGGGAGGCTACTGTTGGGACTTCAATATAGCCCTTGACCTTCTTATAAAGGGTGTGCATCAGTTGCTCAAGACTGTGCCGAACTCCCCAAAACATGTCCTGAAGGTTCTTAAGAAATGATCTAGTGACTTCTTGGGCCCTTCCTGCTCTTGCACTATTTTTCCGACCCTAGGACACCGTCCTTGGGATGCCAGCCAGTGACCCTGCTACCAAGAGTGTCCCCCATTTGTAGAAAGTGGTCCCCATGTTTTGAGCCCCCCTCCCCTTCATCCTCCCTTTTTTTGCTCCACAACAGCTGCACTTTGAACTGTATATGCAATACTAGCACTTGGTACACATGCTATTTTGACACTTCGAGAGCAGCACATCACACATGCATATAAGGTGAGCATTTTGTACATGCACTTAAAACTCACACGTCTTTGCTGATTATTTAATCGGTCGCTAATGGAGGGTTCTTAAGAGTGATGGTCCCCTGAACTAAGTCTCACCAATTGCACTCCACGTGACTTCACTGACAAAGATATAAAACCGTCATGGTTTGCCACCTCTTGGCCACTGTACGGGCCGTTCTTCAAAGTAGAGATTACCACAATTGCAGAGAAAGGGCTTCAAAGCTCAAGGACTGGTAGGTTGACTCCACATATCTACACATCTCACATTGATCAAGGAGGTACAGGCAAACAGGAGGAGACTATATTGTTGATTTGGGAATTCATGTTAGGTTTTGATATAGTACCTCCAAAAGAAGAGACAACAAGTTGGGATTGGAGCTGGAAAAATCTCATTTTATAGTGGGATTAGCCCATTATGTTGAGGATGTTGATAGCATACTCCTCAATGCTTGAACCTTGTGACATCAACCTAAACAAAGCTTTTTGGTGCCATGCCTGGCATGATGGGGTGGTGTATCAAGTGTGCGAGATGGACAATCTAAGATGCTATGAGAAGTGAGACTGACCAGTTACTCTCTCATTTAGATCAACATAACAATGGAGAGGGCATTACATTGAAACCTGGTTCACTCTTTCAATCTTTTCGGGAGAAAAGAAATTGACATCCTACAAGGTACTATGGACTGTTGTGGATGCTCTTACCTCCAAATTTTATGTAGTCATGCAACTTTATAAAAAACTTACCTCCTGAAATCTTCGACCTTGTAGAATATCTGCCAAAGCAAGACAAGATGACTCGCGTGCTCTCCAAAGTCTAGAACCAGCTTGTAAGAGAAGATCATCCATAATGACATTAAAAAACTCATCCACTGTCTTCTTTGGTTCAGGGACAAGGGATCTCCAAATATGTCCCATAGCATCCTGGCAAAGAATAGAGCAAAGCAAACAGAAGCTATGATTATCTGTACACAGCCACCACCAACAAGCCTATTCTTGACATTCCTTTCTTTGCTTTTATCTAGACACTGGAAAGGAATACCTGAACTAATCTGTTGGGATCATATTGATAGCGCACAAGCTTTGGTATTAACGAAGGAAGATATGGACGAAGAGCATCGCCGGCTTGCTTAGCTATCCTTGCAAATCCAAATGCCGCACCACGCTTTGAGTTTAAAGAAGCTTGATGGTTGGCAAGATCCATGAATTTGTAGATTAAATCTGGCTGGCCCATCTCATTTGCAAGGCTACACAGCTCCTTGTAAGTAGTTATATTCCCTCCTCCCGGTTTCTCTCCTAAGGTGCCTTCCTCAAACACCTCAGAATCTTCTGTTAACTGTGCATTTGAAAAGCAGAGGCAGGCATGCTTAAAGGGATGAAGATGAGATTTATTTCAGCTTACACAGATATATCACCACTGAAATAATAGTGCTGTCACCTTGATTGCTCGTTTTCTTTTTGCTGTGCCAGACAATGTGCTTACGAGTGCCTTCACCAGCTCGTGCTTGGAAGCTGTGTCACCGATTTCATAAAGAATACTCAACCCTTTTGATGCCATCTCTTGAGTGAGTTCATTTTGTTCCCCAAGTAAATGTGAAAAGGCTTCCTACAAACCATCACACAAGCTTCATCAATTCTCAAGTACTGCAAGTCTTTCAAGCTTTGGAAGACAAAAACCTTTGGGCAACCTTGCTGAGTGTACAGAAACAAGGTCTTTGACATGACACATGGCTTACAAGGACAATTGCCAATATATGCTATACTCAGCATTATGACTGAATTGTCTAATCATGTCATAACCACTACAAGGTCTTCTAGCAAATCGTCTTTCATTCTGAACAGATCAAGCTAAGCCCTGAAATTTCAGGTGGGTGTCATGCAAAGAAGTCTTGGAAACTTTTTAGAGACCCTATACATAGCTAGTAAGTCGAGTGGAAATAAGGATTGTTTCAAACGACCATAGTTTGGGCATACGCATGCTTTTAGCACAAGCAGTAGCATAGAAGAGTCTGAACCTTTCTAAAGAAACGGATCCCTAAAAACAGTTCTCAAGTCAAGATGCAGTATGGACTTTTTCTTGATAGCTTAGTTTGTGCAGGCTTTTCAAGTCCCATGCAGGCTATATCCTTCAGATCATGCTTGAACAGAGATTGAATGCAGCAGCAGCTCATATTTCCACTGGGACCATTTGAGCAGCATCCCATATTTCCACTGGGACCATTTGAGAAATAAGGCGTAGAATTACACATAATACTTTACTGCCCCCTTGAAACACATGGTGGGTTTCTTTACAACAGTCACAATATTACTCATCATAACTGCAATCCATTCACTTAAGTATTGAGAACAAACTGCTTCCTACAATAATAAGAGGTGGCCATAAAGAAGTTGAACCTGCATATCTGGGAGCAATTGGCGCACACGAGAATGTTTTCCACAGTAAGTGATGACGGAAACTAACCAGACAGCACCTGCACAGCGCTCCTCCTTCCGAGAGCTATATAGAAGGTCATCAAAGAGTTTACGCACTATCGTCTCCCTTGCCTTCATTCTCTTGTCACATGCATCACTGGTAACAGGTATTCTCTCAACATCACTATCGCCTGCCCCCCCTTGGTCATTTAGAAAATTGGATGAATTTGAAAGAGAGACAAATGTCGTCTTCAAAATTTCATCTGGTGTTATTGCTAAACTTCCCCAGATAAAACAAAGAGCCTCTCCCACACAAAAAAGGATTTCTTCCACCTGATACAGATAAGAAGAGAAACATGATCAGATGAAGAAATAAATGCAAGAGAAAATCAAACATACTCCACATCATAAAGAACACTGAACAGGAGGAGGCACTGTCTGTTTTGCAGGCGTAATCGAGGTCACTTACTCTTCCGAGGCAGCTTCCAGCAATGATTGGATCTTTGTTTTGAACTCAGAGCCATTACTAAAAAGATAGGAAAGGTCACCTAAACAGGGAAAGAAGTGCTAAAAATGGTAGTTCTTTTTTTTTTTCGACACACCAGAGGGCCCACAGGGGGAGGTGCTTATCCCTTCCAAATATTAGCCATGTTACATGGTCGGGCAAGGGCCGCGTACCATCGGGCAAGAGCCACGCGTAGGCATCACCATGGCCACCTAATTGATGCACCACATGCTGGGAACGACGGAGAGAACTCGTAGCAACCGGCTAGGAACCTCCTCCTCGGGTGACCCACCCCAGGAGGAGGATGCACTCGAGTGTCCAAGGGCAAGAGCCCTAGCAACGTGAACACCAGGTGAGCACAAGGTGTCCCTCTAGAGTGTGACCCAACAGGGGATTTGAACCCACAACCCGTAGGTTGAGAGGCCAAAGCCTTACCGTTAGACCAACTCTTTGGGGACAAAAAAAAATAAATGGCAGTTCTTAAAATGGGTCTTTGGCAAAGGAAACACAAAAGAGAGCAATGAACCCAACGTTTTTTGCACTAAAATGCAAGATACACATCAAGCTGATACCAAGGGTAGGAAGTCTTTATAACTAGGTAGAAAAGATGGCGTACCTTAGATCTGCACATCCCAAGAAGTGCATTCAGAGCCTCCTGAGTCAGATCTTCGTCTGGGTTTCCAAAGCACATGTGACCATATGCAATAATTGCTTTCTGAACAGCTTTGGTATCCTTAGACGAAAGAACATCATTAAGTAGCTTGCTTACAGATGCAGACAGTGTTCTTTCACTTGACGTTTTTGACCCAGAAGAAAAAGCGTCCTCATTTTTTCCATGATTCTCAGTATTATTCATCTTAGAATCCAAATGACTCAGCAAAGGAGTGCGAAGGCCAATATGACCAATGGCCTCAACCACAGCTCCTGCTATTTCCAGATTTTTTGACTGTCCCACTTCAACCAGACTCAATATTGTCAATCGTAACGTCTCTTCTGGCACCTGTAGAAAAAATATCAACAAGAAGAATACAACAATCAAAATAAAGTTCAATCCAACACCACTAAATAAGAAGAACAGATTAAACAACAGCAAAGGCAGTGCCAAGGTGGCATTTTCTGTATCTATTTTTATTTTGACAAAAAGACCTTCCATGCTATATAGGGATCTTCCCTTCAAAGATAAATCGACCTTTGCTATACGTGGTCCTCTCCAACTTTCACAGAGTTGGACGGTGGGATCAAGGTTGTCCACTTCGTGCACTTACTTATGCCACTTGAGCAATTGCAAAACATTCTACCTCGTTACAAACGGATAAACTCACTAAGCAGGGTCGTGCAGCATTTTCATGCCAAAAGGCTCGCATTTTGAGCAAAGGCTTATGCAGATGATTATTATTTCCTACAAAAATCACCCACAGACCCACACATGACTATAAATCCGTTGTCATTAGATGGCCTTACTGCTGGTCGACTGTAGCAGGTTACAGTGTCACTTTCACAGGACACACAGTTAGTACAGTTGGTCTGGTCTCGTTCACACTCGACGGACTCTCTGGGCTAGGTAGTGACACATGGCAGGGATACGGACGGTGGTCTAGTGGACATTGTGGCCAGGTCACCACCACTACTCAGTTTGGAGATAGACTTAGATGGCTGACATTTATGAGCCGTTCGCGGCTCCTTATGGTGGTACATGTGAGTAGTAGCTGTTGGGTCAAGATTATCTTCTTCTTCATATATGGTCCAGCGTCGTCATCTAGAGGAGCGAGTCTATACAGACAACACGTCTGCATTATCCCTGCACATCTGAGCCTCGACACCCCCATTGTACCTGTGACTTCTGGGTTGGACCTGAGTGTGCTGCCACGCCAGAGTTTGTATCGGTTCTTTGAGATGGTTGGGTTCATACGTTTTGGTATGTTACTGTGTTGCTGTGTCTCTCTGTTGATCAGTTGTTATCTATTGTTTCCTTTGTTTTCATTCTGTTTTGAGTGAGATGTCACGCACATTGCACTGAGGAGCACCCATTGTAGAGAGCAAGACACACTATCCGCGCTACAGGTGCTCTCATTTTTGGCACGCCCACTGGGACCTCAACTGAAGTCTCACTCTCTATTGAGGTACAAATCGACGAGCTAGCTGGTTTTTACCGCTTTGCCTACTTTGCCTTGCACTGTACAGCCTGCTCGTCTGGTCTTCTCTCGCCCTGGTCCAACCAGCTCTCGTCCTAGTCTAGTCCTTCCTCGTCCGTGCTCCAGCCAGTGGTCTAGTCACTCGCCTTGGTTAAGCCAGTTAGACGTCTTCTTGCCCAAAACTTGGTTGGGCTAGAGGTCACTGCATGACACATACAAGGCGGTCATTAGAGCGCCAAACCGCACTACTGAGTCCTCTGAAGTACTACAACAAAGGACGTCAACCCTTGGTACCTAGTAGAAGTCCATCAACCTCATCACCCATACCTCCACATACGGCATCATCCATTCCTCCATCCGGTCCTACATCTTCCAGGTCACCTTCCTCAGTAAAGCTCTCTCCCATTTTCTTACAGCAAGCTATTGAGCAACGGGCTCCTGCCCAAGAGGCCATGGAGGCGTTGGCCAGTGTTCTAGCTTTCCCTTCATCAGTTTGTAGCCGACCGCGGCATGGTCCATAACTTCTTGCATGGTAGAGACTTGCTTGGATAGACAATATTCTTGCAATGGTGATGGTAGTCCAATGGTGTATCGCTCGCATTGGGCCTCCAAGGGAACAGATCTAAAAAAGGACACCGGAAGGTACACATCGAGAAACTTTTGGTTATATTCGTCCATGGTTTCGATGGCAAGCATTTTCAAGTTGCCCCACTCTGCCAAAATCCGGACTTCAAACATAGAAGTCATGTAACTACGTGCAAAAACTGTCTTGGAAGCTTGCCAGGTCCTTGGAGCATGTTGTTGTGTCGCGATTGAACTCCACCATTGCATAACATTGTCTTAAGAAATCCCGCTACTCGAGAAATCTTGGATTCTTCTGTATAGTTTCCCAAAGCATAGATGTTGTCGAATTGCTGTAGAAACTGCAATGCTTTCTTGCGATCTTTCACCCCGGAAAAAGTGAAAAATTTGACTGTCGTGCCACCATCCTTGAAATCTTTGGGTTGGTTAGGCGCATATCTCGGGTATGGATAATAAGGGTATCCATATGGGCTCCAACCATTGTACCCTGGTGGCGGTGGTGGTGGAGGTGGGGGCAATGGCGGTGGCAAAGGCGGTTACACTAGATCAGGGTCAGATGGCTGCACCATATTCCTGAAGACTCCCCCGATTGGAACAGACGGCTGAGAAGGTTGCCGGTTAGAAGCTCTCGTACTTTTTGGTGCCGGAGGAGGAGGTACCACCTGGGGCATCAGAGGGGGTAACATGTAGTTCAAAAATTGTTGAAAACTTTGCAGCATCGAAAGATTCTGCTGAGGATGCCGCGAAAGAATGTCCTGGAGTTCGTTGAGTAGGAACTGCAAATATTCTGTTGAATCCATGAATTCCAAGTATTGGGTTCTTAATTGGCTTATGCCCTGTAAGACACTGCAGTGAAGACGGGAGTGCGCCCGATGCGCGATGAAGTAAGGGTGGGAGTGGTTGATAGGCCCAGGCTGGAAGCTAAGATAACTCAAATAAATTCCAATATAGCTCTGTCTGCTCTTTTCTAGGACCTGTATGCTTTCAGAAAAGCACACGCCTGATGCTCTGATACCGCTGTCACAAGGCGGGCACCACGTGCCAATAGAAAAGAACAGACTGAACAAACTTTTAGCACTTCAATAACAATTGAACTGAAAGAGAGAGAGACGACACGCGACACGGAGTGGCGGAATTCCACCCCAGAGAGTGTTGGCCCCAAACCTTGGCGCCCCTTTCGGTATTCCTTTTTATTACTACCGATTCACAAAGTACAACAGCCGGGGAGCACCTCCTCTGCAATCTGCGCGCTAAAGAGTGCCCGAGAGGGCCCCCAAGGCTCATATTTAAAGGCCCAAAGCCTAAAAGCATCAAATATGAAAAGTTGACCCCAAAAAATCACTTTCCTAAAATTCGGGATTTCCCTAAAAACCGCCGCGAATTCCGGGACGTCCGTACAGGTACCACATCATCATATTTTGATGTGCAAAGTCTTTTGAGTGTGTTCTGCTTTATTTTTAATGCCTTTATGTCACTTGGGACCCCGTCGGACGGGGTCCCATAGGTTGGTAGGACTTCTTCTTCTGTTGCTTGTTCTTCTTAGTGTTTCTAAAATTAGGGTTTGCAGGTTTTAGGGTTAGAGTTTCAAAAATTAGGGTTTCAGCAGTTAGGGTTTTTGGTAGAAATTAGGGTTAGGGTTTTTGCTCTCGGGCAGCCACATCATCTGTAAGTTGGCTCCATTCTTTAGGCTTTGACACGTCAGCAGTTTGTTACATCTCCCCTTCTTGAAAGAGAGTAATCGTCCGCGATTAGAGCATATCTACAAATCAACTCAAGTTAGCTTAAAAATCTACGAGGGTCATTCCGAGAGACATTTTGAGGGACAATCAGTTTGCTCCTTTTATTAAGGAGTTAGCTTCTCCTTTCTGCTCTTTTGATCAAGGAGTTAGCTACTCCTATCGGCTGTTTTGATCAAGGAGTTAGCTTCTCCTTTCGTCCAGATCGGAACTCTTGATATTCCGGCGTAGTAAAATTAGCCATCACACCCAGACCGTACTGATCTTCCACGGGTGTCTTGATGCACTGAAATTACATACCCAGGCAATCTCATCCAATTAGGAATATTCAGTAGTTGGCACATCACAATGCAACATAAATGCTCACATATGCATGTTACAAGACATAGAAACATAAAGCCACCGATGAACACTCCCCCCGCAAATAACCATCCAGGTCCGGGCCATGAGCTGTTCAACGACTCCCTCATCACTCCTCCCGCATAACCTAACAAGGTCCGGGCCATGAGATATAGAGGCCTTTTACAACCAAACGCCCCCCCCGACCGCAGCCTACGTCGTTTGGAGGTGCTCAGAGTAACCACTACTCAGACTTCTTAATACTCCTCCCGCATAACCATCCAGGTCCGGGCCATGAGTTAAAAAAAAAAAATCCAGCACTTTTCGAACATTCAATACTCCCCCCGCAAATAACCACAAGGGTCCGGGCCATGAGTATGAACAAGCATTCTCAAACATCATTTCTCACTTCTCCACCCGGGAGTAAAATCACCAATCATTGAAACCAGTATCAAACCAGAGTCAAACAATTCAAATCGGCACCAAGACAGGTTCAAAATAGATACCATCCATTTCAAACAAATTTCAAACAAAGCTTCAAACAATACTTTCTCAATCAAAGTTCAAAAGTATCTAACTATAGAACAACTAGAGAGTTCACTCAGGGTTTTGTTCGGACAACCGAACTTTGAGGACGACTGGCTTGCCCTTTTGCATCACGGTGATGGTTCGGTTCCGAACTTGGAGAGTTGCATCATTCTTGTCATGCCAAGGCATGCTTAATAGAACGTCACAATTGCCCAACTTCATAATGGGGAAATCGGCTTTTCCATGATAATCTTGGATAGTCACTGGAAGAGTAGTACCACTTTCTGAGTTTGCCCAGTGGCTAGCTCAACTTCAATTTCTCCACCCTCTGCATCATAATCAAAGTCCATCTACTTCAAGAATTGTGGATGGATAAAGTTCTCTGTAGCGCCTGGGTCAAAGAAAATTAGGGCTTTGCAACCGTTGACTTTGCCATATGCTCGACACAATTCATTTGTACTTTCAAGGCGTTAGAAGTCAGGTACTAATCCAATGGCCGGTTTAGCTCGTTTGGCTGGAAATGGTCCTGGGTTTCTGTCGACCGTCGACGCGGGAGTCAGCTCCGTAGGTCTGTCACTGCGTTGGGGATAACCAGAATAGTTATGTCCTGTTTCAAAGCATCCAAAACATCGGCCTTCTTGTAGTAAGGTGTCTCGTTGTTGAGGTGTCAAACGAGGCCTTTGTGGTTGACTTTCACGAGCCTCTCGAGAATTTGTTCGTTGTTGCCGAGAGTTGTGGTTAGCGGCCGGAGATTCTTCTGTGGTAAACTCTAGCTTTCCCTTCATCAGTTTGTAGCCGACCGCGGCATGGTCCATAACTTCTTGCATGGTAGAGACTTGCTTGGATAGACAGTATTCTTGCAATGGTGATGGTAGTCCAATGGTGTATCGCTCGCATTGGGCCTCCAAGGGAACAGATCTAAAAAAGGACACCGAAACGTACACGTCGAGAAACCTTTGGTTATATTCATCCATGGTTTCGGTGGCAAGCATTTTCAAGTTGCCCCACTCTGCCAAAATCCGGACTTCAAACATCGAAGTCATGTAACTACGTGCAAAAACTGTCTTCAAAGCTTGCCAGGTCCTTGGACCATGTTGTTGTGTCGCGATTGAACTCTACCATTGCATAACATTGTCTTTAAGAAATCCAGCTGCTCGAGAAATCTTGGATTCTTCTGTATAGTTTCCCAAAGCATAGATGTTGTCGAATTGCTGTAGGAACTGCAATGCTTTCTTGCGATCTTTCACCCCGAAAAAAGTGAAAAATTTGACTGTCGTGCCACCATCCTTGAAATCTTTGGGTTGGTTAGGCGCATATCTCGGGTATGGATAATAAGGATATCCATATGGGCTCCAACCATTGTACCCTAGTGGCGGTGGTGGTGGAGGTGGGGGCAATGGCGGTGGCAAAGGCGGTTGCACAGGATCAGGGCCAAATGGCTGCACCATATTCCTGAAGACTCCCCCGATTGGAACAGACGGCTAAGAAGGTTGCCGGTTAGAAGCTCTCGTACTTTTTGGTGCCGGAGGAGGAGGTACCACCTGGGGCATCAGAGGGGGTAACATGTTGTTCAAAAATTGTTGAAAACTTTGCAGCATCGGAAGATTCTGCTGAGGATGCCGCGAAAGAATGTCTTGGAGTTCGTTGAGTAGGAGCTGCAAATATTCTGTTGAATCCATGAATTCCAAGTATTGGGTTCTTAATTGGCTTATGCCCTGTAAGACACTGCAGTGAAGAGGGCAGTGCACCCGATGCGCGATGAAGTAAGGGTGGGAGTGGTTGATAGGCCCAGGCTGGAAGCGAAGATAACTCAAATAAATTCCGATATAGCTCTGTCTGCTCTTTTCTAGGACCTGTATGCTTTCAGAAAAGCACACGCCTGATGCACTGATACCACTGTCACAAGGCGGGCACCACGTGCCAATAGAAAAGAACAGACTGAACAAACTTTTAGCACTTCAATAACAACTGAACTGAAAGAGAGAGAGACGACACGCGACACGGAGTGACGGAATTCCACCCCAGAGAGTGTTGGCCCCAAACCTTGGCGCCCCTTTCGGTATTCCTTTATATTACTGCCGATTGACAAAGTACAACAGCCGGGGAGCACCTCCTCTGCAATCTGCGCGCTAAAGAGTGCCAGAGAGGGCCCCCAAGGCTCATATTTAAAGGCCCAAAGCCTAAAAGCATCAAATATGAAAAGTTGACCCCAAAAAATCACTTTCCTAAAATTTAGGGATTCCCTAAAAATCCGCCACGAATTCCGGGACGTCCGTACAGGTGCCACATCATCATATTTTGATGTGCAGAGTCTTTTGAGTGTGTTCTGCTTTATTTTTAATGCCTTTATGTGACGACGAGGTCCCTATAAGTTGGTAGGACTTCTTCTTCTGTTGCTTGTTCTTCTTAGGGTTTCTAAAATTAGGGTTTGCAGGTTTTAGGGTTAGGGTTTCCAGGATTAGGGTTTGCAGGTTTTAGGGTTAGGGTTTCAGAAGTTAGGGTTTCTGGCAAAAATTAGGGTTAGGGTTTTTGCTCTCGGGCAGCCACATCATCTGTAAGTTGGCTCCATTCTTTAGGCTTTGACACGTCAACAGTTTGTTACATCTAGACCTCCTCGATCCTGGTCTAGTCCTCCGCGTCCCTGGTCTAGTCCTCCTCGTCCTCGGTCCGGCCTGGTCTAGTCACTTGCCTGGTCTAGGAGAGTCTAGACCAGTCTTCAGCCAGTTCAAGGTTTTCTTGCCCAAAGCTTGGTTGGTTTGGTGGTCCCTGCATGACCCATACAAGGCGGTCAGTCGAGCGTCACAGCCCACTCATGAGTCCTCTGAAGTACTACAACAGAAGATGACCCTTGGAACCTGTTAGAAGTCCATCAATCTCATCACCCATACCTCCACATACAACATCACCCATTCCTCCCTCCGGTTCCACATTTTCCAGATCACCTTCTCCAGTAAAGATCTCTCCTATTCTACTACAGCAGGCTACAGAGCAACAGGCGCAGCAAGGGGCCATGGAGCCGTTGGCTAGCGTTTTGGCTAAGGTAAACATCAAGTTCCCTACATTCAAAGGACTCTCCTCAGAAGATACTGACGACCATGCAAGGAGGTTTGTATTTCTCTGTAGGGGTTGTGGTCTTAACTGGGAAGATGCTTACTTGGTACTCTTTCCATCCACCTTGGATGGCTTAAGAAACAAATGTTACAGCCAGTTTGTAGAGAACCATTTTGCAACTTGGGCGACCTTAAGTCAACAGTACTGTGCAGCTTTGAGGCCAGGTGACTACCAGGAGAAGGTGTTGGATGAGTTGGCCAACATGGTGCTCCAGCCAGAGGAGACTTTTGTAGAACTTATTACGAAAACCAAGTCTCTGGTTGCCAAGCTTCCCCAGAAACCAGGTGAATTTATGGTTAAGAAATGGGTAGAGAAGGCGCTTCCCAAAACTTCTCAGCAAAAACTACGAGAAAGTCTCTGACCCGACGCCACTCTGGAGGAGTTCATCGCAACTGCTACGAGGATAGAGGGGGCTAGGAAGCTGTTCTCCAACCCCCCTCACATAGAAACCCCCTCTGTGTTTTTGGAAAGTCCTTCTGATCCTTTAACTTCTTTACGCAGGAAACTGGAAGCCCTAAAGTTGCAGCGAGCTCTTCAAGAGGAGAGGTCCTCTCTTAGACAGGAGACGCCTCCACATCACGAGGCATTGGAACAGATCAAGCGCGAGCTAGAAGAGCTCAAGGGTCAGCAAGAGACTAAGGCTACGATTTGGTGTAGCTCATACCGCTCTCCAGGGCACCCTCCACAAGAATGCCCCCTTCGGGTGTACTGCCACTTCTGTGAAAAATCTGAACATGAGGACAAGGACTGTTACTACCTCAAGGGATTGCGACAAATACAACAAAGTCTTGGTCCTACTCTTCAACAAGGGCCAGCACCTGCATCTAACATGGTTTCTCGTTGTGGCCATCCACACCATATGCCACCTTTGCTGACAGCCCCTCCTATGCAAGGTATGCCAAGTACTTTTCCGTCTCAGAGCTTTTATCATACCCTTGCTCCCTCATCACCTCAAAGCTTTTATGCCTCCACCTCAAACTCAATGCACCAGGAGCAAAGACCACCTCGCCCTTCGACTTGCCCTTTGAATCGGCCCATTTTGTGCTACAGATGCAAGGAATATGGGCATTACCAAAGCAAATGCCCCCTGCCAGAAGGGTCCCCTCCTTGCCGTCATTGCCCTGAAACGAAGGATCACTACAGTAAGGATTGCCCTAAACTTCGTGCATCCATGGCTTCGAACTCAAGTCAAAGCCAGAATGAGTTTGCCTTTCCCAAGCTCAACTTGATAGCAGTGAGCACCGTTTCTCAGCCGCCCCCTTCTACCCACGTGGTTACCCCTGAAAATAAGCCGCCGCAGTTGGCAGAGGAGCCATCGGGCGTCCTCACCCGAGCCCAGATAGCCGCTCTCGGTCTTAGCATTCCATCAAGTTCAACTCCTGCACACATTTTCACACCAGTGGATACCCTGTCTGCAGCTGTTAACAAGCCATCTCCCAGTGCCATGAAAGAATCCAAATCTTTGCTCTCAGATATTGATGAAGCTTTCTTGGAAGCGGTTTCCGATCTACAGAAGATCAAGGTACCAGAGAAACAACAGGTAGAAAAAGAGAAGCTTACAGCAGAGACAAGTCTTGAAGAACACTTTCCAACAAGTGTCCCTCTATGACATGCTGCGGCTAGATGCAAGTTTTAGAAGTGACACCCTTGCTGTTATTCAATCACTTTACCCCGGAGCAAGTCCTAGTGGCGGGCACCTCCCAGTGCAACTATCAGAGTCCTATATGATATCCAATCCCGCTGCTCCACTCACTGATTATAGAAGCCCTCGCTTGATAGTGTCCGTTTTGGGTCGGCATTTCTCAGAAGTGAGTGGATGGTGGATCTGGCATCAACCTGATGCCCGAGTTCACTATGTTAGCTTTAGCTAAGTCTACAGCCTACTCACCTTGCTCCCTTCACAGTTACATTGGCCGACCAACGGACAGTCTATCCAATGGGCATAGTGGACAATGTGCCTCTGCAGGTACAAGAATTTACTTTTAACTCGGATTTCGTTGTGGTTCGTCTTCCCCAGGTTGAGGGCGGATTTCCCTTGCTCATTGGAAGACCATGGCTGCGACACACTCAAGCACTTCATGATTGGGGAAACGATGCCATGTGGATACATACTTTTGGCTCCCCGATGCAACCCATTCTCTTAGAAGGAGGTATGGACCCCGTGGTGCAGCAGGTTTCTTTGTCAACGGAAACCAACCTTGAACAAGAACAGCCTACTCCACCTGACGGGTCAGACGAGGATCTGTTGGAGTGGTTGGATGCTACCAAATCTTTGCCCTGTTATGGAGTCTCTATTCACTCTTTGGCTAAAGGTACAACCTCTTCCAATGTTTCCACAGTAACTAAACCTAATGAGCCATTTGAGCCAGCTCAAAGGTTGATGCGCCCTTGGTGGAAGCCTTTGAATTTGGCGAGCCTATGAAGAAGCATAGAAGTAAGAAGAAATCTCCTCTACACTACAGGAGTTCACACCCCCTCGAATATCAGCCCCATTGGTGTCTGCTTCCCCGACCACGACAAAGCTCTCCTCTGTATCTAGAAAACCTCCTTCACAAAGCAAGACCTACTTGATGAATTCCCTTCTCCTGATAGTCTGCTACCTTTTCGCCCTTTCCCAACTCCCAACTCTGCCCACCCCTCTCCCAACTCGTCCCCCCTCTCTCCCAACTCAGCCCCTACCCACCTCTCTCTTGCCCTCGCCCATACCCACCCCCTCACCCCCTACCCACTCGCCCTCGCCCCCTCACCACCCCTCGTCCTAGTCCCTCCCCCTCGCCCCTTGTCCATCCCTCTCGCCCCCTACCCACTCGCCCTCGCCCCCTCACCACCCCTCGCCCTAGTCCCTCCCCCTCACCCTCTCCTTCTCACCTTCCCCTAGCCCCTACCCTCCCCCTCACATTCCCTCGCCCCTACCCTTCCCCTCACCTTCCCCTCGCCCCTACCCACCCCCTCACCAACCCTCGCCCCTAATGGTTTTCTTTCACAGTTTTTCAGTATTTCCTCACCGAGACGGTGAGCGGTCTTGTGGCGGGCAACCTGTAGCAGGCTACAGTGTCACTTTCAAAGGACACAGTTAGTACAGTTGGTCTAGGCTGTTTCACACTGGACGGACCCTCTGGGCTGGGAGTGACACGTGGCAGGGTACCGACGGTGGTCTAGTGGACATCGTGGCCAGGTCACCACAGGGCTGACATTTATGAGCTCTTGGTGGCTCTTTATGGTGTTACATATGAGTAGTAGCGGTTGGTCATCGGGATTATCTTCTTCACCTCAGAGCTTCACGTAGTCGTCTCGATTGAGTCTACACACAGAGCACGTCTTCACCATTCCGGCACATCTGAGCCTCGACACCCGATTGTCCCTGCGAATCCTGGGCTGGACATGAGTGTGCAATGTGCTGCCACGCCAGTCTGTATCAGTTCTTTGAGATAGTCGAGTCATTTGTTGTGGTCTATTGTTGCTGTTGTGTCTCTGTGAGCTCACTTGTTGTCTATTGTTTCCTTGTTTTCAGTCTGTTTTGAGTGAGATTGTCACGCACATTGCACTGAGGAGCACCCACTGTAGAGAGCACGACACACTATCTGCGCTACATCCCCTCGGGTAAAGACCCCCTCAGTGTTTTCAAAAGTCCTTCTGATCCGTTAACCTCTTTACACAGGGAACTGGAAGCCCTAAAGTTACAGCGAGCTCTTCAAGAGGAGACGTCCTTCTCTCTTCAACAGGAGAAGCCTCCACATCACGAGGCATTGGAACAGATTAAGCGTGAGCTAGAAGAGCTCAAGTCTCAACAGGAGACTAAGGTTATGGTTTGGTGTAGCTCATGCCGCTCTCCAAGGCACCCTCCTCAGGAATGCCCCCTTCGGGTTTACTGCCACTTCTGTGAAAAAGTCTGGACATAAGGACAAGGACTACTACTAGATCAAGGGATTGCGACAAATACAGCAAAGTCTTGGTCCTACTCTTCAACAAGGGCCAGCACCTGCATCCAATATGGCTTCTCCCTGTGGCCATCCACACCATATGCCACCTTTATTGACAGCCCCTCCTATGCAAGGTTTGCAAAGTACTTTTCCCTCTCAAGCTTTTATCATACCCATGCTCCCTCATCACCTCAAAGCTTCTATGCCTCCACCTCCAACTCCATGCACTAGGAACAAGGACCACCTCGCCCTTAAACTAGCCCTTTAAATCGGCCCATTTTGTGCTACAGATGCGGGGAATATGGGCATTACCAAAGCAAACGCCCCCTGCCAGAAGGGCCCCCTCCCTGCCGTCATTGCCTTGAAACAAAGGATCACTACAGTAAAGATTTCCCTAAACTTCGTGCATCCACGGCTGCGAACCCAAGTCAAAGCCAAAATGAGTTTACCTTTCCCAAGCTCAATTTGGTAGCAGTGAGCCCCACTCCTCAACCACCCCCTTTCGCCCATGTGGTTACCACTCAAGAGAAGTTGCAGTTGGTAGAGGAGCCAGCCGGCATCCTCACCCGGGCCCAGAGAGCCACTCTAGGTCTTAGCATTCTAGCAAGTTCAACTCCCCCACACATTCTCACACCATTGGATACCCTGCCTTCAGCTGTTAACAAGCCATCCCCTAGTGCCATGAAAGAATCCAAATCTTTGCTCTCAGATATTGATGAAGCTTTCTTGGAAGCCGTTTCCGATCTACAGAAGATCAAGGTACCAGAGAAACAATAGGTAGAAAAAGAGAAGCTTACAGCAGAGACAAGTCTTGAAGAACACTTTCCAACAAGTGTCCCTCTATGACATGTTGCGGCTAGATGCGAGTTTTAGAAGTGACACCCTTGCTGTTATTCAGTCACCCCGGAGCAAGTCCTAGTGGCGGGCACCTCCCAGAACGACCATCAGAGTCCTATATGATATCCAATCCCGCTGCTCCCCTCACTGATTATAAAAGCCCTCGCCTGACATTGTCCATCTTGGGGCAGCAATTTTTAGGAGTAATTGTGGATGGTGGATCTGGCATCAATATGATGCCTGAGTTCACTATGATGGCTTTAGGCCTGCAACCTACTCAACCTACCCCCTTCACAGTAACATTGGCCGACCAAAGGACAATATACTCTGTGGGCATAGTGGAAAAGGTGCCTCTGAAGGTACAAGATTTCACTTTTAGTTTGGATTTTGTTGTGATTCGTCTTCCACAAGTGGAGGGCGGATTTCCCTTGCTCATCGGTAGACCATGGCTATGACACACTAAAGCACTTCACGATTGGGGTAACAATGCCATGTGGATACATACTCCTGGCTCCCCGATGCAACCCATTCGCCTTAAGGAGGCATGGATCCCGTAGTGCAACATAGTTCTTTGTCCCTAGCAACCAGCCTTGAATTGGAACAGCCTACCCCACCTGACGAGGATCTGTTGGAGTGGTTGGATGCTACCAAATATATGCCTGAAGGTACACCCTCTTCCAATGTTTCCACAGTAACTAAACCTAATAGGCCACCTGAGCCAGCACAAAGGTTGAAGGTTGTGCACAGAAGCTGCTCCCCCTGCGCCCTTGGTGGTACCCTTTGGATTTGGTGAGCCTATGAAGAATCATAGAAGCGGAAAGAAATCCCTTCTACAGGAGTTCACCAACCTTCATCATCAGCCCCATCCGTGTTTGCTTCTCCGACCAGAACAAAGCTCTTCTCTGTGTCTAGCGAACTCCCTTCACAAAGCTTCCTTAAGACGGGATACAACAAAAACATTATTGATTTCAAGCTTGATGATGTCCCTGATCATCATATTTATCTGCTAGAGTGCCATCTTCCCTCACTACCCCTTGCACACTCACCCTCTCCCTCTACCTGCCCCTTCCCCCCTTCTCTCTCCCTCGCCCCCCTACCTACCCCTCGTCCCCCCCTCTCTCTCTCCGTCGTCCCCCTACTTATCTACTTCCCCCTCGCCCCTACCCACTCCCTTCCCAGTTCCCCCTCGCCCCTACCCACACCCCCTACCCACCCCTCGCCCCTACCCACCCCCTCCCTTGCTCTCGCCCCTATCTAGTTCACCCTCGCCCCTACCCACCCAATCTCCCCCTCGCCCCTATCCACCCAATCTCTGGGCTAGGTAGTGACACGTGGCAGGGATACGGACGGTGGTCTAGTGGACATCGTGGCCAGGTCACCACCACCACTCAGTTTGGAGATAGACTTACATGGCTGACATTTATGAGCCGTTGGTGGCTCCTTATGGTGGTACATGTGAGTAGTAGCTATTGGGTCAGGATTATCTTCTTCTTCATATATGGTCCAGTGGCGTTGTCTAGAGGAGCGAGTCTATACACACAGCACGTTTGCATTATCCGTGCACATCTGAGTCTCGACACCCCCATTGTACCTGTGAGTTCTGGGCTGGAGTTGAGTGTGCTCCCACGCCAGAGTCTGTATCGGTTCTTTGAGATAGTCGAGTTCATATCTTCTGGTCTGTTGCTGTGTCTCTGTGTTGATCAGCTGTTATCTATTGTTTCCTTTGTTTTCATTCTGTTTTGAGTGAGATGTCACGCACATTGCACTGAGGAGCACCCGCTGTAGAGAGCACGACACACTATCCAGGCTACATCGAAATAACAATTCTTCAACAACTGCAACTAGGGAAAAGAAGTTAGGAGCCATATGTGGACACATGAGAGTTCATGCTGAAGGCTATTGACACAAGACTATAGACACTTTTTATAAAGCCATGCTTCTTATCATATACCTGGAAGTTCATATGAAACCTCTTTAATTTCGGGACGCTGAGAGATACCATGTTATCTTCATTGATCTGAGACAGTGGGGGGACAGTGGCAATGGCAAGGGAGGGAGGAAGGTGGGAGCGCAGTAGTAGCGAGCACTTTCGCCTCGCCTTCTATAATATGGTTGAGACACTAACCAGTTTTGAAATCATATTGGGGATGCAAAATGTGCCGAAGCATACACATCAAGGCCAAATAAATGCAGCTTCGCAAGAGCTTTCTAGCATCAGCATAATGATGAAAACAAAGCTATTCTGAATTATGTTTCAAGACAAGCAGGAGACTGTCAGCTTTCCTCACTCTATTGATGTTATCTTGATGGCTAGAGTTATGCAAGTCCTTCAAATAAAAAAACGTTTCAAGGAGCAACCCTTTGCACTGGCCAGGCCCATGCCATTTCCTAAGGTTTTAATAATTATTTGCAATCAGCAAAATGATTGCATAAATCATGGTTTCCAGTTGAGAACTCTGTAACAATCTGTTTCTCTGTTAGCTGTTGATCACAAAAGCTCATCCAATAAAGATATCGCTTGCCATTACCCGTCGACAATAACCAGAGATTTAGATAAGATGTATGGCCATAGATGCTTAGGAAACCTATGCTATGCACAACATGCACCTGACAAAATACTAATACCGTTTACCAATACCATGAACCCCTAAAATTTTGATGGAAATGAAAGGTGGGTCTCCTTATCACTATCCCAAAACATATTCCTACTCCATAGGGTCTAAGAGGACAAAGCACCTTCCCAAGTGTAGACACTGTGGCTAGCAAATTAATATTCAAGGTGATTGAACCAGCGAGTCACCTGACAAGGCGGCAAAACAATGCAACAATACCAAGAGCAGAAAACTGAACTGAGAAAGAACACTTAGAGCCAAGACACGATGCAGTGGAGTTCCCCACTCAGAAAGATTGGCCCCTCAGGCACACCCTGCAGTATTTTTTTTATTATTAATGAGCTGTCGCCACTACAACTGCTGGTGTAAGCCCAGTCAATAATCTATGGGCAAATGGCACCCTTGCCTCTTACTTATAGGCACTTCGCCTCGAAAAGCAACTCGCTTATCTGCAATTTACAACAAAGTACTCAGAAGCGGCATCTGTTATTACAACGGGCGCCCAAAAACCAGACTCCCACCATACAACTGCCATGCCAGCCCTATCCTATCGCTGCCCCATCAACATGCTACACAGTTGACTCAGAAAAATTCCAACCCTCCAGCTCAAACTCAAACAAATTAAAATTGCACTTGGATGAACCCCACTCTCTAACAAAGATCAAGTAAGCCAAAATGTGTGATTTCATTACGTTAGAATCAGCACTTGTAGGTACAAGAGGGATGGACTACCCTTTGAGTTTTCCATGAATAACAAGATCCTTTCTTCGACTCTTCACCTGGAGTTTCCTATATGGAAGTCCTCATGTCCAAAATACCCTTGAGGCTTGAACATGCGAACTGAGTTCGCCGCTCAAAGGTGTCACTACAACCTCATGCTCAGGTGCCAATAAAGTCACATCCAGTTGTGGCCCCATCTCCTCAGGCATCACTTCCAACTTTGCCGCCATCCTTGGTGAATAAAATTGATCTGGCTCTGTTCTCAAAAAAGATCAGTGCCTCTTCATCTTGCACTTTGCCCACGCTCTAGAGAGCTCTAAAAACTCAAATCTAGTGTGGATAAGGACAATGTTCAGTGTGAACCATGTAATTGTTATCCGAAATCCAGTGAGGATTAGGAGATGTGCGGATGCACGCTTTGTAAATGTATTGTCTGGTTGGAATGATCCATTCAAGCTCAATATTGTTGCAGTGATTTACCGACATTATTTGTATGGGGCACAGTTTGAAACTGTGTTTGACCAGGAAAGCATAAAATGTTTTACACAGCAATCAGATTTGTAGGGGATTTGTTGGTTACACAATACCTGACAGATTGCAGCAGAGCAAGAGAGACCAAGAAACATCGTGAACACGAAATCGCTCCACGTTTTATGGGCATCTGTAGATATAGTATGGACTGCTAATGTGGCAGTTCTACATTGGGAGTATGTATTTTGCCCACTGGGTGTAATAGATAATTGGGTTGCTTTCTACCAAATGCCTATGACTAAGAGGTGAGGAAGT